>NC_000079.6:28091074-28691074 GCF_000001635.26 Mus musculus
GATAATAAGTCTATCTATTCTGCCAAGAACATGGAAATCTCAAGGTATTTTATGAAAGCCAAACACTATCTAGGATCCAATTTTGCAGAGTCATAACAAATAATACAAGTGTTGTAAAACTACACTGTCTAAAAGTTAATGAAATATCACTCAAAAACGTGAGAAGATACAAGCACAAAATGACACTAGCTTTCTCTAAGCAGCTTCAATCACAGGCCTCCAGATTCTGCTCTCCACAACATTACTGTAGCTATATCCCAAAGGCTTTCTTTACTCTGGTTCTAACAAGGCTTTTTAAAACTAGACTCAAATCAGTCTTATACTCAAAGTATTTAGAACCCACCCACCCTCCATCCACCAGTAGCTAAAATTTACACAGCAGGAAAGACAGAGTTCATTAGTTCCTACAATGTTTCTTCTTCTTCCCAATTTGTTTTTTCCATTCTTTCATCATTTCAGGAATGGGATGGAGGATCAGAAGAATAACGAAGACCAAAGTGTGGACACTTTGCCCCTTCTTAGAATTGGGAACAAAACACCCATGGAAGGAGTTACAGAGACAAAGTTTGGAGCTGAGAGGAAAGGATGGACCATCTAGAGACTGCCATATCTGGGGATCCATCCCATAATCAGCTTCCAAACGCTGACACCATTGCATACACTAGCAAGATTTTGCTGAAAGGACCCAGATATGGCTGTCTCTTGTGAGACAATGCCGGAGCCTGGCAAATACAGAAGTAGATGCTCACAGTCAGCTATTGGATAGATCACAGGGCCAATGGAGGAGCTAGAGAAAGTGCACAAGGAGCTGAAGCAATCTGCAATCCTATAGGTGGAACAACAATTTGAACTAACCAATACCCATCCCAGAGCTCATGTCTCTAGCTGCATATGAATCAGAAGATGGCCTAGTCGGCCATCAGTGGAAAGAGAGGCCCATTGGTCTTGCAAACTTTATATGCTTCAGTACAGGGGAACGCCAGGGCCAAGAAATGGGAGAGGGTGGGTGGGGGAGTGTGTAGGGGACTTTTGGGATAGCATTAGAAATGTAAGTGAAATAAATACCCAATAAAAAAAATAAAAGAAGACATGGAAAAATCACATGCCACCAACTTATGAGCTCATTCAAACATTTATTTCCTATGGTATTTCACATTGAGTCCTCTAAATTTTAGGTACCTTTGACCTGGGACATAGTAATGAGTTCATAATCAGTAGGGACAACTCTAGGTCTAATAACCTTTTCAGGAGAAATTTAATGGCTACACTCCCACCTACTATTCAACTCTGCTATCTGTGACCATCATTACACTCTCTGTTTCTTCACCCATCTCTGTCAAACAGAAAATGATCAAATTATCTTTTTTTAAACCAAATCATATAGAGAATCTCATGCACCAAGACTTGTATTCTATTATCTTCTCCTCTGTTTCATAAAGATCCAGAATGGACTAAAAAGTCAATTGCACTAAATGACATTCACCTGGAAAATGAGTTGCCATGATCGCTTGCTATTATCTATTTACAATCAATCTTTTCATTAACATAGACATTCTTCACAGGATCACTAATTATTACACTCATCCTGCCACTTCAACCACTAATTTATAAACTCACCTTGAAAAATGCAATGAATTGAATGTAGTTCAATTTGACAGTCATCTCTCAAAAAATTCTAGGGTGCTTGTTATACCATACTGGACCATTTGTAAAGTTGCTGGGATTGCCAGATTGTTCTTCCATACAGGATTTGTTTGTTGGTCAGAGGTGAAATGAAGAACGGTCACATTAGAGAAAATGAGTAAAGATAGGGTACTGGAGAGATGCTCAGAATTTAAGAACATTTCCTTCTCTTGCAGAGAACCCAAGTTCAGTGTTCAGGTCTCATAATGGACAGCTCACAACTGCCTGAAACTCTATCCCCAAAGACTCCAATACCTTTTCCTTGCCTCTAAAGGAACCTGTAAGAAGTGGTACCCATGTATATACTCAGACTCACACACAGAGACACATTAAATAGATTAGGTAAGTAGATAGGTAGATAAGTAGATGGATGGAAGTATAGATATATAAATAACTTTTTAATTAAAAATATGTAAAAACAGAATAGAAAAGATAATTTCTGTTAGTAAAACTATATTGGAAAAATATATTTTCATTTTCAGACACTACTAGAAATACTATCTTAAGTTCATGCTCTAAATTCCTTTCCTTCTTCATTCCTCATATTTTCAATTTAATTAAAATATTCTTTACTTCATCTACTTAATTGCTGTGGATCTAAAGCAAGGAACACTAGACTATCCTGAATATAAGTATTTAAGAAAGCATGTACAAAAGTCTAATATGTGCAAAAATCACTATTTCATATAAGGAACACATTTAGCCATCATACTATTTTTTCCTTACACAGAGGCAAGTATTTAATCTCAATTCCGCTCCACCCTCTAACTTATATCTAACTCATATTTTTTAATATCAATATTTCAGGAAAAAATGAAAGAGAAAATCATTTCTTTATTTATCAACATATTGTTCTCCCCGGGCTATACAGAGAAACCCTGTCTCGAAAAACCGAAAAAAAAAAAAAAAAACAAACAAACAAACAAAAAAACAAAAAAACAAAAAACAAAAAAAACAAAGAAAAAGCAAAAACAAAAAACAAAAAAAAAAAAACCATATTTGTTCTCATCGCTTCTTTGATACAATTTATCTTGTTTCCTCTGAAGCTAGGGGGATGGCAAGGTCACTGTATATGTGTAATCTATTCATTATTGACAGGGTTTAATTTTGTTATGACTCCTATTTAATTTATTGTCCAATATTTTTTTCATATTTTAAACGTAGACAATAGTTATATACCAAGAGGAAGATAGTAGTGGATGAAAATACAATCTTGAAAAATAAAAAGTGTGTTTGTGTGTGTGTGTGGGTGTGTGTGTGTGTGTGTGATAAGACTTCAGCCAAAAAAGAAAAAAGGTAAATAAATACCATAACATAAAATTAAAATCAAACTTTTCAGAGTAGAGATGGAACAAGCAATGGTATAGTATAAAGTCGGTCAGTAAAGGGGAGCTACATGGGACATTGAATAGGAATTTTAACAATTACTTCCTCTTGAAACATAGTAAATATTATTTTCTCTTCTTCTATATACTACATCTCCTGAAAACATTTGAAAAACTGGTCCATGAGTAGCCAAGATAACAGGATAACAGCAGTGTTGGCATAACAGAAAGAAACCTGACCAGGAAAGTGAATGCTTAAACAAAACACCAACTCACTCATCACAGACACCACAAGAACCAAACATGAGGTAGGCAAACCTTTTTTTTCCAGAAGTTTCCACTGAACTTGTAGGAGGTGTTTTCACAAACATTAAACTTACTTTTCTGAAATCAGTAAAACTAATGATGCTAAATGAAAACACAAAGAGAGGAAGGACTTGAAGGATGGGTGAGACGGTGACTGCAAGTAACATTAAAACTTGCCCAGAGTTGCATGATTATTATGATTTTGATATTAATATATATTCTTTAACCTCCATGAGCACACCTTGTCACAGTATTCCCTGGCCATGAAAACAATAAAATAAACCAAGAATGATGTACAAAAGATCAAAATATGAGGGTAACATATATAACAATTTTCTAGGATCATTGGATATTATAGAAAACGGCTATTTCTTTAGCAAAGAAAACGAAGGTCTTAATATATATCACATATTAGTATGTGAACAATGATAATTTTTAAAGAAGATTTTAGCTTTTGCAGTATGTATTACTATGAGGTAGTAATGTGGAAAGTTCAAAAGAGGTTTTGTGTGCTGGAGGGTTGCTTAGTGGTTAAGAACATGAGATGTTCTCCCAGAGGACTTGAGTTCTTCAGCACCTACGTGACAGCTCATAGCTATCTACAAGTCCAGTTCTTCCAGGGGGTTCGGTGCCCTCTTCCATCCTCTGCAGTGACCATACATGCAAGTGGTATACAGACAGATATTTGAAAAAAAAAAAAAACCACCCGTAAATATAAAATTTAATTAAAAATTAATTTAAAATGTATACATTAAACAGTTATTTTTATTAATTTTAAAACTGTATTCTTTCTCTGAGACAATGGGAAAACATCACATTTTACTGCAGGAAAGCAATACAGATAGAATTCAACAATAAGTATTTAATCTAGTGAAGAGGTCAAGGCAGAAAAAGAAGTATCCAGAAATAAGTTCATCTTCTAAATAGAATCATTGTTGATACTCTAAAACAAATTGACAATGGTTCAAAGGTTAGGGGACCTGTTGGTGAGGACATCATCAGACCATTGCTGTAGGGAAAATGTGACAAGTTGAAGCATCCAAGACACCTTACAAGCTGAGACTAGATGAAAAAATAGGAAAATCTAAAAGAAATCTGAGATCTAATTTATGAACAAATGAACTTGACCTTAGTTTTCTGTACTTAGTTAACTTTTTGCTAGAAATCCTCAAAGATAGATAGATGATACAATATAGATGATAGAGAGATAAGAGTTGGTAGGTAGAGAGATGATAGATAGGTAGACAGACAGACAGGCAGGCAGACAGACAGACAGATGACAGATAGGTGCATGATAGGCAGACAGACAGATTTAAGCAGCAAATTACAAAATTAAGTTGAGTCATACAGCAAAACTACACACTGTACTCTATCAGAATGAAAGAATGGGCATGGTCCAAGAATAACAAGTTTGAAGTCATTTGTCTTCTTCCATTGCTGGGTGAGACATGTATATATATATGAAGAGTAAGCATGAATGAAACCAGTGTATTCTACTATAGAACCAAGCCTAAAGAAACGTGACATTCTCCCTTCTGCTTTTGCTCATTTTTCTAACAATTTATAATTTCTTATACTGTGGATTTTGAATATCCCCCTAAATTTGTGGTTTGAAACCTTGGTCTTCTCCCTGTGGTGCTACAGTGAGGTGTTGGAAAACCCAGGAGGTAAAACCATTGAAAAACTGTTAGCCAATGTAAAACTTGTCTCCTTTAAAGATGATTTCTCAAGTGACATCGGTGGAAATCTGATTAATGTACCCTTTACAAGATCCTTTCCATGGGCATTCCCATCATATTATTGCCATATTATTTATTAATTGCTAATTAAATGCCCTTAGACATCTACTTCCAATGTGGAACTCTAAGTTAATGATTGCTTACTGGAAAACTTTCTCATCTTTTAAAAATTAAACCTTAGTTTTGTGCAATGAGATAAGAATAGATCAATTTGCTTTCTTCTAAATGCTGACTGTCACTTGAGCCAGCACCATTTGTTGACAATGCTGTCTTTTTTCCCCTGGATAATTTTGGCTTCTTTGTCAAACATCAAGTGACCACAGGAGTGTGGATTCATTTCTGGGTCTTCAAGTCTATTCCATTGATCTACCTGCCTGTTTGTGCACCAATACCATGCAGTTTTCATCACTATTGCTCTATAGTATAGCTTGAGGTCAGGGATGGTGATTTCCTGAGAAGTTCTTTTATTTTTGAGAATGGTTTTTGCATTTCTGGTTTGTTGTTGTTATTGTTGTTGTTGTTCCAGATAAGTTTCAGAATGGCTCTATCTCTGTAAATAATTAAGTTAGAATTTTAATGGGGATTGCATTGAATCTATAGATTCCTTTTGGTAAAATAGCCATTATTACTATGTCAATCCTGCCAATCCATGAGCATGAGAGATCTTTTCATCTTCTGAGGTCTTCGATTTCTTTCTTCAAAGACTTAAAGGTCTTGTCATACAGATCTTTCACTTGCTTAGATAAGAGTCACACTAAGGTATTTTATATTGTTTGTGACAATTGTGAATAGTGTCATTTCCCTAATTTCTTTCTCAAGTCATTTATCCTTTGAGTAGAGGAAAGCTACTGATTTGATATAGGTGGAGAGTGGGCAGCCTTGTCTTGTCCCTGATTGTCTACAGATTGGGAAATGATCTTTATCACCCCTATGTCAGATAGAGGACTACTAATATCCAACATATACAATAAACTCAAGAATTTAGACTCCAGAGAACCAAATGATCCTATCAAAAATGGTCTAAAGACCTAAACAGAGAATTGTCTACTGAGGAATCTCAAATAGCTGAACAACACGTAAAATGTTCAACATCCTTAGTCATCAGGAAAATACAAATCAAAACAACCCTGAGATTCCACCTCACACGACTCAGAATGGCTAAGATCAAAACTCAGAAGACAGCAATTGTTGGCAAGGATGTGGATAAAGAGAAACACTACTCCATTGCTGTTGGGATTACAAGCTGGTACCACCATTCTGGAAATCAGTCTGGTGGTCCCTCAGAAAATTGGAAATAGTTCTATCGGAAGACTCAGCTATATTACTTCTGGGAATATACCCAAAAGATGCACTGATATGTAACAAGAACACATGATCCACTATGTTCACACAGCCTTATTTATAATAGCCAGAAGCTGAAAAGAGCCCAGATGTCACTCAATAGAGGAATGAATACAGAAAATGTGGTACATTTACACAGTGGAGTACTACACAGATATTAAAAACAATGACTTCACGAAATTCATAGGCAAATGGATGTAACTTGAAATTATCTGGATTACCTGAGTGAGGTAACCCAGGCACAAAAGAACGCACATGGTATTTACTCACTGATGAGTGGATATTAGCCAAAGGAAAAAGAAATATTCATAATACAACTCACAGACCAAATGGAACCCAAGAAGAAGAATGACCACACCAAAGTGTGGATGCTACAGCCCTACACAGAAGGGGAAAGAAACTAATCTTGGGAGGTAGAAGGAGAGTGGGATTTGGGAAGGAGAAGGAAAAAGTGTGGCTGCTTCAGATACAGGAGGAGAGGGGAGAAAAGTACAGAAGGTCGGGAATTTGACAGGATGTGTGTGGCAGTGGGGGAAGAAGAACTGGGAATAGCCACTAGAAAGTTCCCAGGACCCAACAAGGAGAACACTTAACCGAAATACCCAAGAAAGGTGAGATAGTACATGTAGGGACCACATCGAGAGGATAGGCAAGTCCCCAGGTTGAGGAATGGGTCTACCCACACACCTCAAAAATAATAATTCAGAATTTCTTTTGTCAAAGATACTGCCATCAAGATACTGTCCCATCTGTAGACACCAAACCCAGACACTATTGATGATGCAAAGATATACTTCCTGTCAGGAGCCTGATATAGCTCCCCTGAGAGGCTTGGCCAGATTCTGACCAACACAGATGCAGATGCACACAGCAAAACATTGGACTGAGTGAGGGGACCCAATGCACAAGTTAGGGCAAGGAATAAAGGAGGTGAAGGATTTTGCCACTCCATACCCACCATCCATACGCCCAACCCCCCAAAAGTTCCTAGGGACCAAACAACCAACCAAAGAGTATGCATAGGGGGACCCATGGCTCCAGCTGGATATGTAGCACAGGATTGCTTTATCTGACATCAATGGGAGAGGAACTCCTTGGTCCTATGGAGGTTTAATGCCCCAGTGTAGGAGAATGCTGGGGTGTTTCCATGTGAATGGATGGGTGGGTGGGGGAGCACCCTCATAGAGGCAGGGTGAGTAGGAAGGGGATAGAGTGTTTGTGAAGGGGAAACTGGGAAAGGGGATAACATTTGAAATGTAAATAAATAAAATAACCAATAAAAAAACATTAAACCTTAGTAGAAAAGGAACTCTCACCAACAGCTTTCCAAAATTTTCCCTTTAAATATGTTTTCTCTAATGCCTCTCTAAGTAAAAACGATGTTAGGACCATTATGTATTTCAATAGCCAAAAGAAAAAAAAGGTGAAACAAGAATTAGAAACCAGTTTCCATAGCATACAGAACATGGAGGGAAACCAAGTTAGCCTCATCAGTAGTGACTTCTGCAGTGAGATCCATGTGAGTACCGCACTTGGAAGCTTATTCAACTCAACCTCTTTAAAAGACCTTCTTGAATCTATGACTCAAAATTACTCTTCTCAGCAAATTACACTCAGCTAAATAAAAGTAGACTGAAATCTTTTTAAAAGTCAATTCTGTTAATGTTACTCTGTACATAGTCTGGCTAGCACACTCCATTCAATATTTTTAATTTTATATATCTGTTCTTTGAGAATTTCATTTATATATGCAGTATATTTTAATCATAGACCCTCTCCTCTGCCTGGACAACTTCAGAAACCTCCCAATCTCAGTCTTAACTTCATATCCTCTTTGTTTTCTTCTTTATTATCCTCTAGATCCACTTGATGCCACCAATATGGGTATGGGTGAAGAGATGTGTGCTGGCACACAGACCATACCCTGAAGTAAACAAACTTTCCTCTCCTAAAAGCCATCAACTGCCAATATTGGCAAGGTATTCTATTGTATAATGAAATATTTAGATCACCACAGTTAGAAGCAAAACAACAAGATTGAGATTAAAACAGTATTGGGTATAAGAGAAGAAACTGGTATGGCTGAACAATGTTTCCATACACATCTGGTTTTTGTATATATAGAGTATTTTCTTGAGGATTTATATTCAGATCAGCCTATCTTTACTTGTCATAGAGCTATAGACATTCAGAAACAAAATAATTTATTTTACTGAAACTGAAAAAAAATCAGGAAAACAGGAGAAATGGGATATAAATGAAAAACATGGGATTTTGCTTTATATTAGATTTTAAAGTGAAGATGTAGTTAGATTTTCCCCAAGAATGGTTTTCTAGAAGCCTTCTTCATCATCCTGTCTCTTACTCATTATTATTTTTCACTCTTCCTTCCTTCCCTTCATGATTCACATATTCTTTATGTGATCACACAACCAGGCAACCTCATAAAATTCTAATGATCTCTAATAGTGAAAACATCAATTATTTCTGACCTGTTTGGAAATAGTTGACAGGTGAACACCACTCAGTCAAAACTTTCTCTACATTGAGTACATAGAATCTTAGGGGTTGTAGCTATGACTTTGCGTGTTATGATTTGTGACCTTCTGAAGAATGTGTATATGGATTGGCAGCTTGACTGTTAGTGGAGAAAATTACTCAGGGAGTTCAAGAGGAAGGAAAGAAAGACTGACTTCTCATTCCTCAGCAAAATGAGTTCTAATGTATTTGAAACTCTGTATCTACATGAACTGAAGGAGAAGAAAATTGCTAGAGACCTCAGGAAGAAACCAGCTATAATCCAGAATATGGTTGTAGAAAGAGTAGTTATGCTCCATGAGATTCCTATGAATAAGTTGATACACTCATTTGTTTACTAATAGGACAAGAAACACAAACTGTAAAGGAGCCCACAATGGTAGAATTGAGGAATAGAGAGGATAAGCTTACCAAGATTTCCTGATAATCAGTGTACCTAATGTGTGACAGTTGTTGGGGAACTTGAAAATTCATTAGATTGTCCGATGAGATGTACCACCAGCCACTAGGAGAAAAATAGGTTGAGAGCTTTTGGATATGTTCTTAAGACTGTTATATCAGAACTGCCCTTCTAATGCTCCATTCAATTGTGACAATATCATATTATGGTAATCTACTTTTAAGACAAGAAGGTAAAGAAACCTAAGGACTGTACATCTCTGTCTTTCCTGCCATGGGACTCGAACCATCTGAGTATGCAGAGAAAGGACTACACGACATGAGTATGAAATGAAGTTGAAATTGGAAAAGGACCTCTAGAACATTCTAGGACAAGGAGACATGCATTCAGAGGCCAATGATTGTCCACCATCCTTGGAAACATCTGGAGTGTTTTTATCCTAACACTTTCTTGTCGGAAAACTTCATAGAAACTCAGAGATAGTGAAGAACATAATACCCAAAAATATTTTTTTATATCTCTGCAAAAATTAGCTCATAGTGATTGGATGGCTCTCTTTTTAAATTTTTTTTATTTATTAGGTATTTTCTTCATTTACATTTCCAATGCTATCCCAAATGTCCCCAATAACCTCCCTCCCCCACTCCTCTACCCACCCACTCCCACTTCTTGGACCTGGTGTTCCCCTGTACTGAGGCATATAAAGTTTGCAAGACCGATTGGCCTCTCTTTCCAATAATGGCCAACTAGGCCATCTTCTGATACATATGCAGCTAGAGATACGAGATCAGGGGGTACTGGTTAGTTTATATTGTTGTTCCACCTATAGGGTTACAGACCCCTTTAGTTCCTTGGGTACTTTCTCTAGCTCCTCCATTGGGGGCCCTGTGATCCATCCAATAGCTGACTGTGAGCATCCACTTCTGTGTTTGCCAGGCCCTGACTTAACCTCACAAGAGACAGCTATATCAGGGTCCTTTCAGCAAAATCTTGCTTGTGTATGCAATGGTGTCAGCTTTTGGAGGCTGATTATGGGATGGATCCCCGGCTATGGCAGTCTCTAGATGGTCCATCCTTTTCTCTCAGCTCCAAATTTTGTCTCTGTAACTCCTTCCATGGGTGTTTTGTTCCCAATTCTAAGAAGGGGCAAGTATCCAGAAGTTTCCATGCTGTTAATAGTATTATAATCTCACCTCACTTTATTTATCCAATCTATATTTACTTATTGTGGTTCTAAGTTGAGTGTTCTGTCACGTCTTATTTTCAAAACAAGAATATTATTTGTGCCAATTTTTATTAAAATGTCTTAGTGCTATTTATGTATTATGTATTATTATGAGTAAAGTATTCTGAGGTAAAGAATGTAAATTTGGGATACACACATGACGAAAGCATCCTTTTTAATTCAGTAAGAAGAGTCTCACTACTCACATACACTGAAAAGGTTTAAGATTAAAAAATATCTTGAGGGATGGATCACTGTCAATGATCTCAGAAGCAGATGGATGGGAACTTAGCATTTGCTCTGGATCATTTGACATGTGACATAACTTGACATAACTGAAAATCTTATTTGTACCATAATTTAATAGTAAAGAAGGGGAAAATACTTCACCTACTACCTGCCAGGATGCTGTTCTGAAGCATGCAGGATATTCCTCATTCTCCTCAACCTGGAGATGAACCTTATCACCAAAAAATAGTTAGTCAATTGTTATTTATATTATTAATAAATTTAGCCCTAGGGCGGGAAGTCAGCGGACACCCGCACGGTCCCAAGAGGACTCTCCACGCGATCTTAGGATCACTGGTGAGTGGAACACAAGATCTGTTCCAATCCAATCTCTCAGGACCAGAGACAGCAGTAGGGAAGATGAAACCAGCTTGACCAGGGGCCCAAGTCCCTTCTGGTTGGCACCAGCACCAGGTCACCTTGGAACAGGAATCCGAAGACACCCCCACAGTTCCCAGAGGACTCTCCACGAGATCTTAGGATCACTGACCAGACAGCTCCACGGTCCTCAAAGGAGAAACCACTTCCAGGTACTGTAACCTGCCCAGGATCTTAGGACAACAGGATCCCAGGATAACAGGAGCTGGGTCACACCAATATTTCAGGGTCTCAGAGGAAGCTTGCCTGCCAAAACCATTGACACACCCAGACTCTCAGGTTCACAGGAGCCCACAATCAAAGGATCACAGAGAAAGCTGGACTCTGAGGAGTCCTGTATCAACTGGGATTATAGGAAAGACAGGCTCCAATCAGATATATTGAAGTCACCAAGCACTTGAAATGATCAGATGGCAGGAGGCAAGCTTAAGAACAGAAGCAACAGAAGCCAAGGTTACTTGGCATCATCAGAACCAAACTCTCCCACCTTAGCAAGTCCTGTATACACCATCAAACCAGAAAAGCAAGACATGGATCGAAAGTCACTTCTCTTGATGATGATGAAGGACTTTAAGAAGGAAATACATGAAAACACAGGTAAACATCTAGAAGTCTTTAAAGAGGAAACAAAAAAAAAATTCCTTAAAGAGTTACAGGAAAACACTACCAAACAGGTTATAGAATTGAACAAAACCATCCAGGAACTAAAAATGGAAGTAGAAGCAATTAAAAGAAAACCTGAAGGGAGACAACTCTGGAGATAGAAAACCTAGGAAAGAAATCAGGAACCATAGATGCGAGCATCAACAACAGAATACAAGAGATGGAAGGGACAATCTCAGGTGCAGAAGATTCCATACGGAACATGGACACAACTGTTAAAGAAAATGCAAAATGCAAAAAGACCCTAACTCAAAACATCCAGGAAATCCAGGACACAATGAGAAGACCAAATCTATGGATAATGAGAGTAGATAAGAATGAAGATTTCCACTTAAAGGCCAGAAAATATCTTCAACAAGATTACAGAAGAAAACTTCCCATAACTAATGAAAGAGATGCCCACGAACAAACAAGAAGCCTACAGAACTCCAAATAGACTGGACCAAAAAAGAAATTCTTCACTACACATAATCACAACAACAAATGCACTAAATAAAGAAGGAATATTTTAAAAAGTAAGGAGAAAAGGTGACGTAACATATGAAGGCAGACCTATTAGAATTACTCCAGACTTCTCATCAGAGACTATGAAAGCCTGGACAGATGTTATACAGACACTAAGAGAACACAAAAGCGAGCCCAGGCTACTATACCCAGCAAAATTCTCAATTACCATAGATGGAGAACCCAAACTATTCTATGACAAAACCAAATTCACACAATATCTTTCCACAAATCCAGCCCTTCAAATGATAACAACAGGAAAACACCAATACAAGGATGGAAACTACGACCTAGAAAAAGCAAGAAAGTAATCCTTCAACAAACCTAAAAGAAGAGAGCCACAATAAGAGAAGCACAATTCTAACAACAAAAATAACAGGAAGCAACAATTACTTTGCCTTAATATCTCTTAATGGACTCAATTCCCCAATAAAAAGACATAGACGAACACTGGGTACCCAAACAGGACCCAACATTTTGCTGCTTACAGGAAACTCATCTCAGGGAAAAAAACAGACACTACCTCAGAGTGAAAGGCTGGAAAACAATTTTCCAAGCAAATGGTATGAAAAAAACAAGCTGGAGTAGCCATTCTAATATCTAACAAAATCGACTTCCAACCCAAAAAAATCAAAAAAGACAAGGAGGGGCACTTCATACTCATCAAAGGTAAAATCTTCCAAAAGGAACTCTCAATTCTGAGTATCTATGCTCTAAATACAAGGGCAGCCACATTCATTAAAGAAACTTTAGTAAAGCTCAAAGCACACATTGCACCTAACACAATAATAGTGGGAGACTTCAACACACCACTCTTATCAATGGACAGATCCTGAAAAGAGGAACTAAACAGAGACAGTGAAACTAACAGACGTTATGAAACAAATAGATTTAACAGATACCTACAGAACATTTTATCCTAAAATAAAAAGACATACCTTCTTCTCAGCAACTCATGGTACCTTCTCCAAAATTAACCATATAATTGGTCACAAAACAGGCCTCAACAGATACAAAATTATTGAAATTGCCACATGAATCCTATCAGATCACCAACATATAAGGCTGATCTTCAATAACAACATAAATAATACCAAGCCAACATTCAAGTAGAAGCTGAACAACACTCTCCTCAATGATGATACCTTGGTCAGGAAGAAGTGAAGAAAGAAATTAAAGACTTTTTAGAGTTTAATGAAAATGAAGCCACAACATACCCAAACTTCTGGGGCACAATGAAAGCATTCCTGAGAGGAAAACTTATACCTCTGAGTGCCTCCAAAAAGAAACTAGAGAGAACATACACTAGCAGCTTGACAGCACACCTAAAAGCTCTAGAACTAAAGGAAGCAAATTCACCCAAGAGGAGTAGATGGCAAAAAATAATCAAACTCAGGAGCAAAATCAACCAAGCTGAAACAAAAAGAACTATTCAAAGAATCAACCAAACGAGGAGCTGGTTGTTTGAGAAAATCAACAAGATAGATAAACCCTTAGCCAGACTCACGAGAGGGCACAGGAACAGCATCCTAATTAACAAAATCAGAAATGAAAAGGGAGACATAACAACAGATCCTGAAGAAATCCAAAACACCATCAGATCCTTCTACAAAAGGCTATACTCAACAAAACTTGAAAACCTGGATAAAATAGACAAATTTCTAGACAGATACCAGGTACCAAAGTTAAAACAGGATCATATTAGTGACATAAGCAGTCCTATATCCCATAAAGGTATAGAAGCAATCATTAATAGCCTCCCAACCAAAAAAAAAAAAAAAAAAAAAAAAAAAAAAAAAAAAAAAAGCCCAACACCAGATGGGTTTAGTGCAGAATTCTATGAGACCTTCAAAGAAGACCTAATTCCACTTCTTCTCAAACTACTCCACAAAATAGAAACAGAAGGTACTCTACCCAATTCATTCTACAAAGCCACAATTACTCAAATACCTAAACCACATAAAGACCCAGCAAAGATAGAGAACTTCAGTCCAATTTCCCTTATGAATATCGATGCAAAAATACTCAATAAAACACTCGCAAATCAAATCCTAGAACACATCATCCATCCTGACAAAGTAGGATTCATCCCAGGGATGCACGGATGGTTTAATATACAGAAATCCATCAATGAAATCCACTATATAACAAACTCAAAGATAAAAACCACATGATCATCTTAGATGCTGAGAAAGAATATGACAAAATCCCATTCCTGATAAAAGTCATGGAAAGATCAGGAATTCAAGGCCCATACCTGAACATAATAAAAGCAATCTACAGCAAACCAGTAGCCAACATCAAAGTAAATGGGGAGAAGCTGGAAGCAATCCCACTAAAATCAGGGACTAGACAAGTCTGCCCACTTTCTCCCTACCTATTCAATACAGTACTTGAAGTTCTAACCAGAACCATTAGACAACAAAAGGAGATCAAGGGGATACAAATTGGAAAGGAAGATATTAAAATATCACTATTTGTAGGTGATATGATAGTATATATAAGTGACCCTAAAAATTCCACCAGAGAACTCCTAAATCTGATAAATAGCTTCAGTACTCTAGATGGATATAAAATTAACTCAAACAAATCAAAGGCCTTTCTCTACACAAAGGATAAACAGGCTGAGAAAGAAATTAGGGAAACAACACCCTTCAAAATAGTCACAAACAAAATAAATGCCTTGGTGTAACTCTAACTAAGGAAGTGAAAAATATGTATGATAAGAACTTCAAGTCTCTGAAGAAAGAAATTAAGGAAGATCTTAGAAGATGGAAAGATCTCCCATGCTCATCGATTGGCAGGATCAATATAGTGAAAATGGCTATCTTACTGAAAGCAACGTACAGATTCAATGCAATCCTCATCAAAATTCCAACTCAACTCTTCAACAAATAAGAAAGGGCAATCTACAAATTCATCTGGAATAACAGAAAACCTAACATAACAAAAACTCTTCTCAAGGATAAAAGAACCTTTGGTGGAATCACCATGCCTGACCATGTAGCTGTACTACAGAACAACTGTGATAAAAACTGCATGGTACTGGTATAACAACAGACAGGTAGACCAATGGAATAGAATTGAAGACCCAGAAATGAACCCACACACCTATGGTCACTTGATATTTGACAAAAAGCTAAAACCATCCAGTGGAAAAAAGAGAGCATTTTCAACAAATGGTGCTGGCACAACTGGTGGTTATCATGTAGAAGAATGCGAATTAATCCATTCTTATCTTCTTGTACTAAGGTCAAGTCTAAGTGGATCAAGGAACTCCACATAAAACCAGAGACAGTGAAACTTATAGAGGAGAAAGTGGGGAAAAGCCTCAAAGATATGGGCCCAGGGGAAAAATTCCTGAATAGAACAGCAATGGCTTGTGCTATAAGATTGAGAATTGAAAAATGGGACCTCATAAAATTGCAAAGCTTCTGTAAGGCAAAAGACACCATCAATAAGACAAAAAGGCCACCAACAGATTAGGAAAGGATCTTTACCTGTCCTAAATCAGATAGGGGACTAATATCCAATATATATAAAGAACTCAAGAAGATGGATTCCAGAAAACCAAATAACCCCATTAAAAAATGGGGCTCAGAGCTAAACAAAGAATTCTCAACTTTGGAATATCAAATGGCTGAGAAGCACCTGAAAAAAAAATGTTCAACATCCTTAATCATCAGGGAAATGCAAATCAAAACAACCCTGAGATTCCATCTTACACCAGTCAGAATAACTAAGATCAAAAATTCATGTGACAGCAGATGCTGTTGAGGATGAGGAGAAAGAGGAACACTCCTCCATTGCTGTCAGGATTGCAAGCTTGTACAACCACTCCGGAAGTCAGTCTAGTGGTTCCTCAGAAAATTCTGAATTCTGATGTGCAGCTGGTACTAGATGAAGTCTGTTCTTGTATAAGAAAATAGAAGGTACCATTCTGACTTCCTGTTGTCCCAGACTGCTATACTTCCTTTAGTTTAAGCATTATAGAATTAACTCAATATAGTTTGAACATACCAATTTCATTTAAATTCAGAATATAATTTGTGGAACTCACTGCATTCCCAATATGGAGAATCTTTAGTCAAGGCTTTCCTCAAATATAATGTCCCAGCATTCAGAAGAAAAGTAGACACTTTTTCCCAAGAAGCTATTTGCAATTTATAGATTCTAGAAGAGGAGAAAACACTTCTCTTCACTGGGTTGAACTTGTATATCATCTGTGCCTCAGAGAAGGCCCCATGCTCAGTTCATCACAGAAAACACACCATGTTTTTATGTGTTCTTCTTTTCATCTTGCTTTTTGTTTTTTAAGAGAAAGAAATAACATAAAGTTTGGTATATAGAGGTGGGAGGAGTATGGAAAGTGCAGAGGATCAGAAAGAATATGATCAAAATGCTTTGTATGAAATTCCAAAGAATAAAACATAATCAACAACAACAACAGTAATAATAATACAGAGCCCCACTTTGTTGGTTGGTGGAGAGTGGAAATCTCTACAGACTTCTCTTAGGGTTAAGTTTTCAATGTTGTCATGCCCAATAAACTGTGTGACAAACAATGACAGTGTTACTCCTGCCTTCTCTAGGGGTTAACTTAAATTTTCAACTTTACCATGCCTGATAAACTATATGACAAACAATGACAGAGTTGAGGTTCAAAGATAGGGCACAAATGTTTGGCTTTGGTTTTGTTTGTTTTTCTTGTTTATTTCAGATCACAGTCACGGAAGAGGTTCATTGAATCTCAGGGTCTGAGACTTGCATGGAACTGGGAACTACAAAGTACTGAAGCAATCAAAGTGAATCTGAAGAAACAAAATCTCACAGAGGAGCTTACTTTGTGAGGAATGTTACAAGATTAGAGCTGGGATCAAACCAGACTTCCTAAGTGAAAGGTTCACAGACAACCAGATGTTATGGTCATGAGCCAATGGAAGGACTTCATCTCTCAACAATAGTTTACCCTAAATGTCAGATAAGAGGTGGTGTACACCACTGCATTCCCTACAGGGGAGGAAGATCTTGAAGAATGGGGACCAAACCACATTGCAGGTCCATAACAGCTCCTTTCAAAGGTTTCCTAGTATCCAAAGTCGAGCTAACAATTTATTGATCCCCTACTGATGAAAATAATGATTGACCTTGGAAGCTAGAGCCCCATAATCCATGTCTAACTTTAAAAAAACACTGGGCAGTGTGAACATCAACCAACAAATACAAAAATAGAGCAGTGAAGGTACAAAAAAAATCAGGCTTGTCCTAGGGAGGGCAAATTCCTCACACTGTCTACACTTCTGTCCTCTGAATACGAGCATGGAACGTGGACATGACATAGGAACACACACTGCATATCAATTTGAGGGAGTCTTGCTTGAGGATGTGAACTGTAAGGGGATCTTCTGTCTCAAGTGACATGGAAATCTAAAGGGGAGATATTATTCATCCAGCCCTGAGCAGCAGTGGCTGATAAATACCTTGAAGAGGATTGAATAAGAGCCTATCTGAAAGAGGAAGATACGCAGGGAGTCCATGTGTGTGACAGGCTAGAATATGGGACCTGCTCTTCCTGAGACGCAGCAGCATCAGAGCCATAGAAGACTGGAACTATTGGAAGCATAGATGTTCCCTTCACTGGTTACAAGAAAAGTGCAAATCAACAAACTGAGCAAAATTAGAAAAATCTCTAAACATGTGTTAACCAAAAACCACACTTCCAAACAGGCCATAGGACACAGGGAAATAAAAAGAAAAAAAAAAGTTTGAATGCAAATAAATAAGTTGTATCAAAATATTTAGGGTGCAGCTAGTGGAAGGGAATTTGGGGATTTGTTATTTCACTGCTAAAGTAAAGAATGTTTCTGTTTCTTTTTAATTACACTTGCGCGCACCTGACTGGCCAGCAGTAACGACGCTGCAACAGGATCCTTCTGCACACGTTTATTGGGAGAGCTTGATTGCAGAGGCGAAGAGACCCCCAGCCCAGAACTGGTGCTGCTTATATAGGCCTAGGAGAGGCGTGTCTCACACCAGGATTGGTTATGCACTAAGCCTCATTTGCATGTTCCTCATCTGATTGGCTACTCTCTCTCTCTGTACCTCACAGAGCCTCATTATCATACCTCATTTGCATGTCTCACATCTGATTGGTTATACTCTCAAAGCCTCATTATCATGCCCGGTCAGTGTCTTTGCAAAAAACTTTACTGCATATGTACACATTGGTTGTTTGTCCAAACTTATGCATGGTGGCCAGCAGTAGTCAGTGCCACTCTGCAACGGCACATGTGGCTTCCCACAAATTACATCTTTAATTTTTGATATTATAATTCTATCATTTCCTCCTTTACTTTCTTCTTTCCAAATCTTCCCATATAGCCATACTTGCCCTCTTTCAAACACATAGCCACATTTTCAATAATTACTATGATATACATATGTATGTATGCATGCATGTATGTATATATACATATATATGAATACATGTAGGAATATATTCCTAGCTACATAAGTACAACCAGATCAGTCTGTATAATGTTACATTGATGTGTGGCTTTAGGGATCTCCATCTGATTTAGGATTACCGATTGGTGTGCTCTTTCCTGGAGAACTCTATTTCTCTAACTCGCAGCACTCCTTTGTACCCTATAGCACATTGTCTAGGGATAGGACCCCAAGCAACTTTTCCTTCCATATTGTCATGTCTATGTCTACTGTCCTTTCTTCAGCTCCTCTTAAGGTAATCATGTTGGTGAGGATTTTGGGAGTTATTTCTCATGTTATTAGAAGACATAGTCTCAAAGTAAACTTCCTGGTGCTCTGGGTCATACAATTCTTCTACATTCTCTACATGTTCTCTGATCTTAAAGTGAGAGAGTTGCCTTGTACATTGTACTCCAAACAAGTTTATCCCTTGGGACTGAGCTCTAAATTTTAATTGGCAATGGGTTTATGTACATCTTTTTTTTTTAATGTTGGAGTTAAACACTTATTCATGGCAACCCAAGCAGTGTGATCAGTGATCCAAAGAGGAGTACATGGGACTATAACTAAGAAGCAGGAAAAAGAATTAAATTTTCCTAGATGTGAACGGTCATCTGTGCTACAGAGATTAGACAGATCCATTGGTATATCCAACATAGAGTGATTGGCACTGAGAAACCCTCAAGCACACTGAAGAAATCAGGTCAAATTCAGTTTTCCATACCTGAAATCAGAGCATTGTATCTTTATTGTTAGGCTCTTACCATCTTACCGTGTGACTTTTTTACACACCTCACAGCAATAGCATTTACTGTACAGAGGACCTCAGGGTCCTCCTGATAAAATATTTGGGAAAGTAACAATCCTGATACTGGCTTTTGTCAATAACAATATGGCTTTGTTTCCTTTAACCCATCACGAACAATACCTTTTTCAAATTCTTAACCTGTCGTATTTATGGTTCTAATTGCTCCTCCAAATCTTTAAGGTATAAGATAGTTGCACTATATAATGCTATCTTTTCCCAGAAACTGTGTATGATATACCTGAAATAAATTCCTGCCATCTCCAAACAAGTGAATCACTCATTGGAATTTGGCTTCTAAAGGAGACATAGCTAGTAATATCCATAGGTATGCCGTAATGACTGTGATGCTATTAACCTTCCCTGAAGGAGTACGGTTATGAGTAACTAGGAGGAGGTACACTAGAGTATGTAGGTGGACATTTAACTGAAGTGGGGATCCTGGCTTGATATCCATTCTGCTTGTGAGTTTTTCTGACATGTAACTCTCTTCAACTCAACCATGTGTCTGTAAGCAATCCTTCCCTTAAGCTCCCCTGATCTCCTCAATTCATACTGTTATTCATCTGTGCTTATGTGGAATAATGTGTTGAAGACCATGTAAAGGCCTTTTGAAGACCTTTCTAAGGCTTTGCATTACACAGGCCAAATAGCCTCTTCCATCCATAGACCTTCATCAGTGACCTTTGCTAATCCCAGAAATGCAAGGCAATTTGTGGAGACATTCTATGAGAAGAAAAGGTGGATGTCTTGTTATTTAATTTAGAAACAAGGGGGGATGTCAACATTACCATCCCTACATGCAATAGCTCCAGAACAAATGAATCCATGTAAAAAATGACTGTGCTCCAAGTTTGAGGACTGGGACAGGAAGGACTATGGGTATACCTGTAGCCACTCCTTCAGGGAAGAACAAGGTTTTTGTAGTTCCCAGGTTACAGCCATCAATTCCCTGACTTGAATCAGCCTAATGACACTTTCAGTTGTGAAATCTAGTTTATACAGTGCTAGCAGATATGTGTCTCATACTGTTTTAAGATTCTGGTTAATGTCCAATAGCCTTGTAAACAGGACAGCTTGCTAGACCTATCTCTCCTTATAGTCTTGAAGATGTGTTCAGAAAAATAAATTAATAACAACTATCACATTCATGTTTTGAAATGTAAAATCTATTCAAATTCATAATAGACTAAGTAAATCTCTCCAGAGATAAATGGCAACATGCTAGAGTGTGCATGGTGCTTATAATTTATAAATTAACTTCACAAAAGATACATTTGTCTTTGAAAAACTAAAGTAGTGTAAATTCTGATAATATTATTTAATGTTTAAATTTGAGAGATAATTTTGTTATCCAGAATACTGCATAAGCTATATATAATTATTTTAGTTACTTGAATCTGTGAAGTTTCCCACAGATAAAAGCTTTAACAAATACATGTTTTAGGTCGGACATTTCTAACTGCACTTATTGAAGATTCTGTGTAATTTACTTCATGAGACTCACACTTTTAGGCCAGAAAAACTTTTGGCATACTATCAATAAAGCCCAGAGGCAATTTTCAGGTGGTATAGTCTGCTTGAAATCACAAGTTGTTGCTTTGTTAGAGGTCTACATCTGACCATGAGACGTAAAGGAAATTGATGACATCTTCCTTAAAGGAACATTCATGTCAGTGACTAGGCTTCATCATTGCATAACTGAAAAAGCATCATGAGATGAATGTCAAATAATGCACCTTCATAGGCATAAAATTTATTCATAGGCATCTGATACTAAAAAGTGAGCAAGGACTGAATGAGTTATTTTTCAATTGCCATGATAAAACACCATAGTGAAGAGAGCTTATACAGTTTACTTGGGGATTACACTTCCAGGATGTCCATGATGGCAGAGTAGGGGTAGCAGGTGGGAGCTGGCAGCCAGCAAACAACCAGAGCAGCAGCTCAGTGCTAACATCCGCAAACACAAACAGGAAGCCTAGAAGACGATCCCAAAGGGCCATGCATGGATCTTTTGAAACTGAAAGTCCACCCTGAGTGACCTACTTCCTTCATAAAGGCCCATCTTCTAATCCTCCCCCAAATAGCCAACCACCATTCAAATGTCCAAGAGTTATGGGAGAACTCTCACTTCTAACTCCAAGGAGAATGGGCTTGCTTTATGACCTCTTTTGTTTGCAAGCAATCAATGATTTTACGTTTTTCCCTTAATTTTCTTTGGTAAATTCTTTAAATTTTCACTTAGGATGAAAAGCCTTAAGAGGTGTGGCTGAAGAGGGACTATGGCTTCCTATTGCTGGGTGTTAGGGTTAGACTCCATTGATGTTATGCACTTAGTACACAACAGACCCCCAATAAAGGAGTATTCTGTTCTAGGCAATGGCTGTGATAAAGGAAACCAACAAAATAAAACAACAAAAATGAAAAAATGTACCATTAACATAACAGCATTGGGAAACATTGATGATTTCTAATTATGATGATGATAGCTTTGATGAGCCATGTTTAAGAACTTAAGGTCACTCTCTCCCTCTCTCTCTCTCTCTGCACAGGCCCTTTTACTCTTTATATTCCCCCCTTTCCCATTCTTTCTCCCCCTGGTGTCTTCTATAACCTCTGTACTTGGGTCCAGTGAATTTACCTGCCAAGAGCAGCTTCCCAATAAACCTGCATTTTAAAAAAGATCTTGAGGTCACAAGTTCACAATTACTAAAGGGGTGAGGGGTTAGAACTGTGAACAGGCTCACTCTTCCTGGCAATGGTAGTTTATAGGCTGTGTGCTGTACTCACTCCAGGAGGCCACAACAGGTGAGATCAGTGCATCAGTGAAGGGGAACACAGGTCCATGATATTTATAATAAGTATTATGTATACTGGCATCTCCAATCACACTCTACTTTTTTTTATTCCCCATCCTCGGCTGGAAATCTTAGAAACTTCTTACTTTCCCTCCCTAGAAGTCCAGTAGGGTTTTATAATTTTTGATCATGAAATTGAGATTCTAGATGTATCAAATAACATATAGTTAAGAGAATATAATATTTTTGAATGAAGTATTGAATGGTATGTTCACACTGAAGCATGTTTACTGCACTTTACATTTTCTTTTGTGTTATAGCTCCTGAAAAATTCTGCTGGGGTTTTGTTTGGTTGTTTGGTTGGTTTTTGGTTTTTGCCTGATGCTTAAATTAACATAATTACATTCTACATTTTTTGTTAACTTTGTATGATTAACATATAGATTCAGTGGTAATTCAAAGAAAAAGCATGATTTTATAATTTGTAGTTTGTATAAACGAAACACTGGAGATGGACATATATAGACAGCTATGGCATGATCCAGTGAAAAAAAATTCAGAGTTTTGTAATAGTTTTGGTTTCATTGCTTTCTTTCTAAATAAACCTTTTAGAAGAATGGGAACCCAGGAGAATCTCAAGAGAGGGAAGATGTTGAAACTAGAAAATTAAATGAAAAACCGAAAGTATAGCACTAAATGAGAAAATGTAGGCAAAAAGGTCACTTGCATAATTTCTTAATTTGTAGATGTTATAATTAGTCTTTCTTCGAAAGCATAAATAGACCAAATGCAGTACTCTGTACCTGACTTCATTTAGTCAATTCCCAGAGAAAATTGTGGACTTCTGGCCAGAAGGTCCTATACAGCATGCTCCAGTATACCACACTTCTTCCTTCCCTATTCCAAACACTACAACACAAGCCCAAGAGATGCATGTACTTACTCAGCTCAATTTTGGCACCAAATTCACTGAAGCAGTGTGCTGGCTTTGCCATGCTGTGCTATGGTGCTCTGCTAGGTACAGTAATCAGATCTCTGGAATGAATGGTTGATAAGAGGAAAATCCCATTATATAGTTGATAAATTATAAGCAAAATCAAATCTAAAGCAAAATTGTACCAGATCCATAAATTATTAACAAAGTTTACCAATATGCTAACCACTGTTTTATCCTGGATCAAACCTTTCATCCTATAAGAAGTGTAGAAATGATTTTAACTTGCTTGTGCAAACTTCCACTCACATGAAAACACAAGTAGAGTTGTGGTTATCATATAACTAGGTGTAGCAATAGCAACATGGCTGGTAACCTTCCCTGAGTTGGGGAGAGTCATGGAAACATTACCTTAGATTTCCTGCCTTATGTCCTGCATAGCTTGGTGGTGGTGTGCACAGGAAGCAAAAAATTAATTGAATTCAGGGCTATAATGGAGGGATTCTCAGCAGATACCCATGTTGCTGTGGGATTTTTCAGACATGGCGAGGTCACTAACTCATCTGCCATCCTATAATTCTTAACTCATAACTGTCAAGTTACAACTTTTTCAACCTATGGTTAGGTAAGATAATCATTCTATTAGTTTCAGTATGGGCTACTGCAAAAAGCACATTAGACTCTTAGATGAATGGTAGGTTTTTCTTGTCCTAGTGGTGTGAGAAAATGTACATTATATGTTGTCATAAATGAAGTGAGGAAAAAAAAGGTGAATGTGCCTTCTATTTAATTTAGAAACTAGTCGATGTCTATATCACCAAAGCACAGGAAAGCTCCAGAGCAAGGAATGGCCCAATCTCAAAAAGGCAGTGCTGCTGAAATTGAGAACTGTGATAGAAAGGAGATCACAGATTTCTGTGCATCAGAAGTGTCACAACTCCCCAAGAAAGGAAGTGACTTTCTTTGGTTCAAGGCCACTGCTGTGGACTTGCTGATTTAAATTGACCTAATGAAACATTCAGTTGTGTGGTCTAATTTATCCAACGCTAGTAGATGTCTGGCTTGTACTGCTTTAAAATGTTATTTAAAAAAATCAGGCTACTATTATTTGCCTTTATATTAGTGAAAATGACTTCTTTCTTTCTTTCTTTCTCCCTTCCTTTCCTTCTTTCTTTCTTTTTTTTTTTCCAGTGGAATCCAGTTCTTTTTTTCATATTATTATTATTAATCATTCCATTTGTTTACATCTCAAGTAACATCTCATTTCCTGGTTACCTGCTCCAACAACCTTCCGTCCCATGATATTCCATTTACCAGTTGCATCTCTGCCACCTTCCCCCATCCCACATTTGCTCTCTGCCGCAGACCCTCTGGGCTCCTTTGTCTGCGTGGAATGGGTCTCTAGTCGCGGGTGGACAAAGCATCGGATGAATTGACAGACAGATGCACACAGGAGAGGTTGTGTTGGATCTGAATGTAATTTCTCAAATCGAGCATCAGATTTTTTATACAGAAGACAATAAGGAAGTTGTGTGACATACCCGCAAGGTACAAATGAGGTAACCGGATGCTTAATGACTCTTACACAGAACAGAGGAATGAAAACGCAAAGACTGGCAGGAACTGGGCAATAAAATAACTGAGATAAAGTCAGCCCTATCTAAGGTCAGCTATAGTCTTAGAAGCCAGGTGTGAGAACTTTTCACTCCTAGGGCAAGGGCTTTCACACCCAAGTCATGGTTCTAACTAGGGAGTTCTGTTCTAGCTAACCATCTCATGAATAATGCAATACTCTAAAACCACAGCCTGATCTACTTCCTAAACCATTGTAAATTCCTGTATATGGGTGTAACTCAGCTATAATTCTAAGTATCTATTCTGGTTTCTCCTACGGTCAGAAACTTCTTTCTTCCTTGGTGATGGTAGATTCCTGTGAAGGGCAGTGACCTAACTTTTACTCAAAGTGATAATACCAGGGGCAGTACTGAATTCCAAGCCCAAGGTCTTGCTCAAGGACGTTCTAGGACTATTGGAACACTGGCTTTAGCTATGTCAGAATTCAATCTTAAAAGGCACTTATAATAGGATAATACTAAGAGAGAGCACATGGATCCATACACTAGACTAACATGGGAATGGAAAATTAATGTATGGGTTAGAGAGAACGCCAGACTCCAGGAGTGAGTTTCTGTGAAACTCTTCTGCCTCAGTGATTAGCTTCCAAGCCTCTCAGCTTGTCAAGCTGACTCGACCAGAGCGCGTAGCAGCCCTCCCCATCCCTTTTGCCTGTATTAGAGTCCTCCCCCAACCACCCATACTCTCCCGGCCCCAACTCCAGCATCCCCCTACTCTGGGGCATCAAACCTCCCCGAGACCAAGGGCCTTTCCTCCTGTTTCTGTCGGGCAAGGCCACCCTCTGCTACATATGCATCTGGAGCCATAGATCCAAGATATACTCCTTGGTTTGTGATCTAGTCTCTAGGAGAACTGGATGGTCAGGCCAGCCTGTGTTTTTTTTCCAATGGGGTTGCAATTCCCATCTGCTCCTCCAGTCCTTCTGCCAACTCCCCCACCAGATTACCTGAGTTCATCCTGATGGTTGGCTCCAAGCACCCACATCTGCATTGATCAGTTGCTGGCTGGATCTGCCCAGGAACTGTCATACTTGGCTCCTGTCCACAAGTGCCTCTAGACCATGGCAACCCTGTTGGGTTAGGTGTCTGCAGACATGACGTATCACCAGGTGGGGCTGTTCCCTGGTTGGCTCTTCCTTCAGTGTCTGTTCCATTTTTTCTTCCTGTTCTTCCTTTGTACAGAAATATTTCTGGGTTAAAAAAAAAAAAACTTTGAGATGGTTGTGTGGCCCCATTCCTCAACCGGGGGCTGTGCCTATCTACTGGACACGGTCTCCACAGCTTCTATCTCCCCCTTTTCTGTACATCATGGATAAGTCAACCACAATGGGTCCTGGGAGCCTCATATTTCTCCTGTGTCTGGGACCCTCCAGGTGTTACCTCCAGTTCCTAATCACCCTGCTACCTCCTTTTACTTGATTTCCCTACCCTCTGTACCTCTCTCACATCTCCTTCAGATTCTGATACTGCCACTTTATTTCCTCCTCCTCCTTTCTTCCTCCCTTGTCCCCATCTCCCACAATCATCTTGTTCCCCCCTCAATGCAAGACTGAAGCATCCACCCCCTTGTCTTTTCTCCTTCTATGCTCCATATGGTCTGTAGGTTGTATCATAGGCATTTAAAGCTTTTTGGTTAGTATCAACTTATTAATAAGTACATACCATATGTGCTCTTTTGTGTCTGGGTTATATCACTCAGGATAAGATTTTTCTAGTTCCATCCATTTGCCTGCTTCAAATGTCTAGCCCACTATTGCAACCCTCCTTCTTCAGTGTTCTCCGATCTGTATGTGTAGGAGATGTGTTGTAGTTTTATATGTTGGAACTAAACACTAGAACATCAGTTGTTTTCTGCATTTTTACCAGTTGAGGAACAAATGTTTGTGAAAATGTAGGAAAGAGGAACTATCATTCACTGTTTGTAGGACTGAAAGTTTAGCTGGCTTTCTAGAAATCAGTGAAGAGAATTCTCAAGAAGCTTAAAATAAATCCTACAAATGACCATATTATACAATTCCTTGGTATATGCCCAAAAAACTTAACATTCTACTCTACAAGTACTTACTCAACAATCTCTGTATAAAATAAATCAGAAATAGAAACAACCTAAATGCCTTCCCTACAAGTAAAAAATTGATAATGAAAATGTATTATAAGCACACAATGGAATACTATAAAGCTATAAAAGATGAAATCATGAATTATGAAAATAAGTAAATAGAAGTAGAAAATATTACACGGAGTGAGGTATCCCAAACCCAGATAAACAAATGTCACACATTGCCTCTCATTTGTGGTTCCTAGAGTCAACCTTCAATTGTTAGTATATAGTATGTAGTAACAAAAAACATCTAGAAAATGAAAAGAGATCATAGGGGTGAGGGAGGAACTCTTTGTAGAATATAAGAAAGCAGGTAATACGAAGGGAAAAATGGAAAAAAGAGGAGGAGCTTTTGATTGAAGGTAGAGTAATGGTAATACAGAAGAAAAGAAAGAGATGAAGAATAAAAAACACTGGGAATATTTGAATGTCAAAGAGAAACATATTACTTCATATTTACTTAAAATTTTAAGGTTTATATTCTGCTAAATTATGCTACTTGGGATGATAATGATCCATCAAAAGCCATAGACTATGTAATCAAAAACCCAGTAGCATGCATGGGAAAACTCTTTTCCAACTGACATTCAAAATAATATTAGGTTATAGTTGTTGCCTTTAGTTGCCTTCCAGAAGATGAATGTAAATCCCTATTGATGAAGACTCCTTGCACTTTGGACACAGGAGTCTTAAGACTCAAGCTATGTCTGATAAAAATACCTCCTCCCTAAGAACTAGCTTACATAGAGCTGGAAAATACAATGCAAGCAGACAAGGAAAGAAAACAATTGATAGTACTACCTAGACAGTATGTCTATGAACCACAAGTTCTAGCATGACAAGATAACCCTAAAGGTGAAATAGTGGCATTTACATCTTGGCAATAACCAACAAGTGTCCAGTTGGATATTAGATTCACTCAACAGGAAGAAAATCATGCCCAGTAATGGTGACCTAGTCCACTACCTTTCATGTAATTTAGCAGAGAGTACACTGCAGTTACTTTCCAAAAAGAGTATAATTTCTAACTGCATTTGGAATGCTTATTCTTATACCCACATGTAAGCATGGTTTTCTGATCAAAGTTTATTTTGCAGCAGATAAAAACCATCTCAGAAAGATTTTAAGATAAGATGTACATCCTGTATCTTCCTCTTGAGATTACAAGGTTGTTGACATGTTAGAGGCCAGTATCTATCCAAAGAAAAACTAACAATGAAACAAACAAAGATCTTGTTTGGAAAATAAGAGTCACATAAACCTGTAGGGGAGGTAAAATCAAATTAGTAGGATTCTCTTAAGTAATCAAGGACAAAATTTGTTCTTAAAAGTACAAGTAACAAGTCAAGCTGGCAGTGACCCTCAGAACGCTGTGCTTCATGTCCCCTTAGACACAGCAAGAGCCCACAGGAGAGTAAGATAAAGCCGGTGAGATGCAACGTCCTCAGAGCTGCAGTTCAACCTCCATAAACTGTTACCAATAGGACTATGGGGAAACCACTCACCCATGTATGCCCTATATTCATCAGCAGGCTTAGTTGATAACATCAATCGAATAACTCTTCACAAGGTTATTTTAAATCCCAAACTAAGAGAAAAAAATAAACTATTATGGCATGTTGCAAAGGTGGTATACTTACTGAATGCTAGAAATACAGCAATCATCGATTTATTTTCTTCAGACATGAAGATAAAGCAAACAGAACTGGGGTGTCCTTGTCACATCTGTCTCCAAACTGCTAATAACAAACATCGAGTTAAAAATAAAAACAAGCGGAAGTCTAATGAGCAAAAAGATCAGAAATCCCAGCTTGTTAAGCTCTCTGAAGCGACATCTTCTACGCCCATCTCAGAATAAATGTCAGCTCCAAATCTGAGAACCACAGATGCACTTTTGTAAACATTCCAGAACCCCAGGAAGTTAACAGCTTTTCAAACTATACAACCATGTAAATATAGTTATTTAATTATATGTCATAAAAGAAGATTATATTCTTCTGTCCCAACTAAATTATAACAAGCTATGTAAGCAGGCCAACTAGAGATAGATAAGGCTTCACTACAAAGACTGGCACTTGTAACATCACATGAATAGCTTGCCTCTGCTAATTTTTCTCACTACAGGGATACTCATACTGCCACTGTTGTAAGAAGAAAAATGTTCATATGTGAGAAAATGGCCTCTGTGCCTACATATAACATGATAAATGGAGGTTCCCAGCTGACCCTCAGATCCCTATTTGACCTGGAAAGAACCCTATCTGAGCACATGAAAGCCCTTAGTGAGTGAAAACCCTTTCCCAGAAATCTACAATGGATTTATAAATAGCACACTTCCAATTTCTTCCTAAAAGGAGCATTCGTATCAATATCTGAAAACACAATGACCTAATTGAGAAAGTATCATGAACCAAAGTTCAAACGGTCCACTTTTATAGGTAGGAGAAAGCATCAGCCACTAAACACTTAACAAGGACAATGTGGCAGTTATAGATAAATTTAATTTTTCCAAAATTGAATGGCTTTTAATATTTTTTTATCCAACTTACTTTTAAAATATTCTTTAAATTTTTCCATTTGTTACATACACTCTTAAAAGGTTTAGCTAAGAAAGGGCTCAGGCTTCCCTGTTTTGCATACTAGGGCCAGTGTCGATGGGGATCCTTCACTTGGTATACTACAGATAACCAGTAAAGAAAAATTGTTTGGAAGTAAATGTCTTAAACTGGAAAGAATTAAAATGACTAGAACAATGTTATTAAGGAGCAAGGAGGAATGATAACTATCAAAGGCTTTACAGAAACTCCCAAATTTGGAAGCCATTTTTTAAAAGAATTTGAAGGCATAGGTTATCACTGCTGAAATAGACATGGCTTTGAAATGCAAACAAACTTTTCTTCCTGATGATGTTTTTCAAAGGCCGGGTGTTGTGTGCAGTGTGTTAGTCTATGAGTTAACAGTAGATGATTGTTCAGTATATCAATGACATTCATATTGTCTCATTTACTTACTGATTTTATTTACATTGCATTCTTAACTGGTAACCAGTTTGTTAATATCACTAGCAGCCCATTAAACTTTTTTAATATTGGCAATTATTACATTTAAATAAGAGACATTTAAACATATTTAAGAAAATATATTAAGTGATAATTAATGTATAGGGTAAATTTTTATTTTATTTCTTACTCTGTAATTTTTATTAGTTTTTTTAACCAAATTACTCCCAATTGCAGCCCCCCCACCCCAGGTCACCTAACAGCCATTTCCCTCATGTTTACCTCCCATGTTTCTCTGAAAAAGAGGAGGTTACCCCTGGGTATCAACCCACCCTGGCACATCAAATCTCTGCAGTGCTAGCCACATCCTCTCCCACTGAAGCCAAACAAGACAACCCAGTTAGGTGAACAGGATCCATGGTAGGCAACAGAGTCAGGGATAGCTCCCATTCTGGTTGTTGGGAGACTCACAGTAAGATCGAGCAATGTATCTGCTACTTATGGGCAGAGGCCTAGGTGCATGCCATGCTTGCACTTTATTCGTGGTTTAGTCTCTGGGAGCCTCCGTGGGTCCAGATTAGGTGACACTATTGGCCTTTTTGTGGAGTACCTATCCCCTTCAAGTCCCTCAATCGTTCCCCTGACTCTACCACAGGATTCCCTGAACTCCCTCTAATGTTTGGCTTTGGGTCTCTGTATCTGTTTTAGCAGCTTCTGGGTGGGGGCTCTCAGGGGACAGTTAAACTATGCTCCTGTCTAAAAGCATAGCAGAGTATCTTTAATGGTCCCAAGGACTGATTCTGGCCCATGGGATGGGTCTGAATTTGGGGCCAGTCATTAGTTGGCCATTACCTCAGTCACTGCTACATCTTTGTCCCTGCACATTGTGTAGGCAGGACACATTTTAGGTCTAAGGTTTTGTGAGTAGGTTGGTGTCCTTATTCCTCTACTGGGAGATCTGCCTGATGAAAGGAGGTGTCCAGTTTATGCTCTATATCCCCCACTGCTAGGGAGTCACCCCCATAGACTCCCAGGAAACTCCTCCATCCCAGGTTTCTGGTGTGTTCTAGAGATGCCTCATATCCTGCCAGCCTTCAAATGCCCCCCCATTCTCTCTATACTTGACCATCCCACCCCATTCCTCTCTGCCTTCCAGCTTCTACCCAGATCCCTCCATCCATCCACCTCCTATATCTATTTTATTTCCCCTTTTAAGTGAAATTTAAGCATCCTCCCTTGGACCTACCTTGTTATTTAACTTCTTCGGGTCTGTGGATTGCAGCATGGCTATCCTGTACTTTAAGGCTAATACCCACTTATAAGTAAGTGCATACCATGCCTGTCTTTTTGGGTTTGGGTTACCTTATGCAGGATATTTTCTAGTTCCATCCATTTGCCTGCAAAATTCAGATGCCCTTGTTTTACATAGCTGAATAGTATTCCATAATGTTCTATTCCAACATTTTCTTTAGCCATTCTTTAATTGAGGGGCATCTGGTTCTTCCCAAGTTCTGGCTATTATTAATAAAGCTTCTATGAATATAGTTGAGCAAATGTCCTAGTGTTATAATGGAGCATCTTTTGGGTTTATGTCTAAGTGTGATATAGCTAGGTCTGAGGTAGAATTATTCTCAATTTTCCGAGAAACCACTGAATTGTTTTCCAGATGTACTCCCACCAACAATGGAGGAGTGTTCTGCTTTCTCCATGCACTTGACAGCATGTGCTGTCCCTTGAGGTTTTTTTCCCACAGTTTAAGGTTAATGATCATTTAATATTTTAACAAGTTCACTTATAAACATACTGTATGCACATAGAGGGAGAAAATGGACTCAGTAGATGCAACAGAATAACAGAAGCAATCACAAAGAGGACTGTCTGCATCCTCTGCCTTTCATCTTTCATCTACATAGACTGGAAGATAAAATGAGAGGTTACATGGGATCAACAACAGATGTAGAAAATAAATCTGAACCATTCTGTCTCGAGCACACGAACTTGCTATGCTCCAGAAGGCTACTGTGGACACTAATGACCTAAGCCAAGCCTTCTAGGCAAGGGACGATCTGAGGAAGCCTCAGGCCTTCCATATGAAAGGTTCTTAACTCAAAGAAATAAAAGAGCAATGACATCAGCCACACAGTATTAGCAGCCAGCCTCTTCCAGCCCTGCATTATTATTTTAAAGTCTCAGTGGAAGAGACATGTTCCTCAATGCCGGACAAGTCGTTTCCTCCAACTCATGAATCTCATGACTCACTGAGGTACAAAATGGCACCGTAAAAGCCATTGAAAGGGGAGCATCTATGAGGATCAGGGCTGAGAAACTGAGATGCCCAAGAATGTATTCCATTCTGGATATGCAATCAAGGAAAACTAGTGACAGGAAATTATCCAGCTCAACTATGGATGCCTGGTACAGCTAGCCCCACTGGGGTTAGGGGGTAGGCAGAGCACACCCAAGGGACAGTAGGAGATAATTCTGTTTCAAGAGCACTTCAGGGACGTGACTCAGTACTCTATGGCTTTAGGAATGCCAGTAACTAACTTCACAATTAAAATTGCTGTGTGACACTAAACACTGGTTTTACTGTTTTGTAAGTAAAGCACAGGGCTTTAGCAATGGTGACATTGTGAGCAAATAGCAGTCTTACAGCACAGGATGTAAAATTAGCATCATGCTTATTAAAGAGACACTGTACGGCATCCATACCATGTTGCCACATATCCCATCTATCAGAAATGACAGAGAAACAAATGTCAGCTGAAAATGGGCAGGGCTGTGTCAACAGGTCGCCAAGGAGTAGCAAGAAAGCACTGTGGGCACCACTTCATCTAATTGGTAACCTCTTGAGTTTTTTTTTTATCTTAGCTCTTCTGATTGGTGTAAAGTGGAATCTCAGAGTCATTTTGATTTACATTTTTCTGATGACTAATGTTGAACATTTCTTTAACTATTTCTTGACCATTTGAGACTCCTCTATTGAGAACTCTCTGTTTAACTCTGTACTCCATTTACTATTTGGGTTATTTGGGTGGTTGGTGTCTTGAGTTTATATATATATATATATAATTTATATATAAATATATATAAATTTTGGATAGTAGCCCTCTGTCAAAGGTAGGATTAGTGAAGGTTCTTTTTCTATTTTTATTAGGTATTTTCTTCATTTACATTTCAAATACTATCTCAAAAGTGTTATTAGACGCGTTCTCACGACCGGCCAGGAAGAACACCACAGACCAGAATCTTCTGCGGCAAAGCTTTATTCTTACATCTTCAGGAAAAGAGAGCAAGAAGCAAGAGAGAGAGAAAACGAAAACCCCGTCCCTCTTAAGGAGCATTCTCCTTCGCCTCGGACGTGTCACTCCTTGATTGGCTGCAGCCCATCGGCCGAGTTGACGTCACGGGGAAGGCAGAGCACAAGTAGTCATAAGATACCCTTGGCACATGCGCAGATTATTTGTTTACCACTTAGAACACAGGATGTCAGCGCCATCTTGTAACGGCGAATGTGGGGGCGGCTCCCAACATCTCCCCCTTTTTCTTTTAATAAGAGCAAATAGGCCACCCATATTAATGAGAGTGGAGATAGAGGTCAAATCCCCAGTGTGTAGGTAAAGGAGCCATGTACAGGATTAGCTCTTAGGCTTACAGGCTTTTACCCAGAGCAACCCTGACCTGCTCCCGTGTCGTTTTGCCTGGGGGAAGGGAACTAGGACACTGAACCTTCATGAAAGATGACATGTCTCCCTAGAATAGGCTCATATATGCCGCAGAGCCTTTCCATTGCAGTGCTTAGCCTTGCAACTCTCTCGGGCTGCTGAAGCACACTCACTCTATCTCGTGCAATGAGACTAGCCTCGTGAGATATAAGAGCTGAGTGGCCAGCGACCTATTGCCTAAGCATAGATATATCAGGGGAAGCTCCATGTTCTAGTCCTGCAAGCGCCTGGGCAATAACCACCTTGTCTCTCCTAGTTTAGGCCTTAAGCTTACAGACCAATCAAAGAAGCAACACTAATCCACAGCAAAGTGTATCTCCAAATAATATTAATCCCACCCATTTTTTAAAGAAAGAAAATGCTGAGGAGATCCAATTGGGTAATCCTTTGGTCAGGGACAGGTCCAAGCGCGTGGAGTTGACCTGAATGATGGCAAGCCTCGAAGGGTCTGTTCAAATTCAGCCATCCAATTCTGTAACATATACTGAAAAAGACTTTTTGACAAATTAGCTGCCCTAGTAAATTTAACATACTGAATGGAAATAACACACAATCCCGGAAACTTTTGTTCACATCCCTGCTGAGTTATTTGTCATAATACATCTAGTTGTATCTGGACAAGATCTATGAGTTGATTAACCAGCATGAGACCTCTCTGTATCTTGACATTAGCTGAGGCCTGTTCATCTATGACTGTAGTCACTGAGGCTGACAAAGTGTTAATGGTGTCAGTCATCTGGACCTGTCCAGACAGAGCCAAGGCTGTCTGAATTAAGGCCAAACCCAGTTCCTAGTTAGTGGTAAAAAAGCAGGAGAATACTTGAGCATTATACATCACCGTCATTGGGAGTGGAAATGTCGACATTATCCCCCAACGCTGCTCTCTCTTTATTATTGACGCCCTGGACATCACCAAGACGAGGGACATTAGTATTCCCTTGGTCAGTCTGGATTTTTCGGGTGAGTCTTTCTGGTACCCAAAATGGGTTGTCTTCATTCTGTGGGAAAACACAGATAGCTCCCCTGGATCTTATCAAGATAGGATCCGGGCCATACCATTTATTATCAAGGACATTTTTCCATTTAACCATCTCATTGGGCCTATCTGGCTCTGAACAATGACGTTCAGCCGCAGTATGGCCATGAGCATCAATATTTAAAAAATTAAGTGTAAAGAGTGCCAAAGACACCGACACTCTTGGTGCTCGGGGTACAGTCTCCTCAAAAGTTCCCCTCTTCTGTTTTATAAGATAGGCTTTGAGGGTGCGATGCGCACGCTCAACAATACCCTGTCCTTGAGGGTTGTATGGAAGTCCAGTCAGGTGGGTCACGTCCATCTGACGGCAGAACTGTTGGAATTTTTGAGACGTATAAGCTGGTCCATTATCAGTCTTAAGGAGTCTGGGTTTCCCCCAAGCACTCCATGCCTCAAGACAATGTTGAATCACATGTGAGGCTTTTTCTCCAGTTAACGGAGAAGCAAACATGATGCCAGAACATGTGTCAATGGACACATGGAGATATTGAAGTTTTCCAAAGGAAGAAACATGTGTAACATCCATTTGCCAGACCTGTAGAGGTCGAATACCGCGTGGGTTAATTCCCACATGAGGAACTGGCAAGAACTCACAGCAGCTTTGACATTGAGTAACAATGTCACGGGCTTCTTTTCTTGTCAAGGAGAAACGACTGCGTAATGTTTCAGCCGTCACATGAAAATTGTTATGAAAATTTCTTGCAGCCTCTACCGGGGATGATAGGGCAGCAGCCACCACTTTAGTGGCCTTATCTGCCAAATCATTTCCCAGAGCCATGGGGCCAGGTAGGCCTGAATGGGCTCTAACATGAGTAATATAAACAGGAGATCTTCTAGATAACAAAACTAATTGTATCTGCTGAAAAATATTGGCAACTCTACTGGAAGGCTTAATCACTCCAGCCACTTCTAAAAGATTTACTGCATTAACCACATAATAGGAATCTGACACAATATTAAGGGGTTTTAAAAAGGTTTTTAAAACTTCTAAGACCACTAAACATTCTACCACTTGAGGTGAATTTTCATTATATTGTTTGGATACCACTTTACCATTAGCCACATAGGCACCTATGCCAGTTTTTGATCCATCAGTATATACCACAATCCCATTTTTAAGTGGGTTTCTTACTGTTATTTGTGGAAACACAACAGATTGATTTTGGGCAAACTGTAAGATTGGATGTTTTGGATAATGGTTATCTATTTTTCCTGAAAAGGAGGTAACTAAAACTGCCCAATCATTAGATGCGGCTGCCAAGGTTTGAACCTGTGCAGCGGTATAAGGTACAATTAAAAGATATGGACTTTGCCCAAAGTGGGTGATTGCTGCTTTTAGGCCTTTAAGGGCAAGCTGTGCAATTGCATCAGGATACCAATCTATTATTTTAGCTGGGGATACGTTTGGATGGATCCACAACAATGGCCCATTCTGCCACAAAACTGCAGTTGGCAATTGTGCTGTCTTAAAGACACACAAACTGAAAGGCTGCGAATCCTCAATACGTTGTAATTGTGCATTCTGTAAGGCTTTTTCCACTTTTTGTAAGGCCTGGTTAGCAGCTAGAGTAAGAGTCCTAGGGGAGGAGATATGAGGATCTCCTTCTAAAATACTAAACAAAGGCCTTAATTCAGCAGAAGGAATCTTTAAAAAGGGTCTGAGCCAATTAATATCTCCCAACAGCTTTTGAAAATCATTTAAGGTATGGAGGTGATCTCTTCTTATCTCTACCTTTTGGGGCACAATCTTATCTGGGGACACCACAGAGCCCAAGAATTGTCCTGTATCAGAAATTTGGACCTTTTCTGTGGCTATCTGTAAACCCCACTGACTTAAAGTTTTAAGTAGAAAAGGATATGCCTTTTGTAGCATGGTAAGGTCTTTATGGCACAGGAGGATGTCATCCATGTAAAGGAGCAAAATTAAAGAGGGGAACTGTTTCCTCACTGGCAAAAGAGCTTCTTGCACATAAAGTTGGCACATTGTAGGACTATTGGACATTCCCTGTGGTAAGACCTTCCATTGATACCTCTTATCAGGTTCCATGTGATTAATAGAGGGGATGGTAAAGGCAAATCTGGGCCTATCTCTTGGACACAAAGGTATAGAAAAGAAACAATCTTTAATATCTATAATAATTAAATTCCAGCCACGTGGTAAGGCGGAAAGTACAGGGAGACCCCTCTGTACTGGGCCAAATAAGTTCATTTGCTCATTAATGGCTCTGAGGTCATGGAGCAGTCTCCACTTTCCTGACTTTTTCTTAATTACAAAAATTGGAGTATTCCAAGGTGAGGTAGAGGGTTCAATATGGCCTAGTTTTAATTGTTCCTCTACCAGTTGAATCACAGCTTCTAGTTTTTCAGAGGATAGGTGCCATTGAGGAACCCACACTGGGTCCCCTGTTTTCCATGGTATGGGTCGTGCTGCCCCAATGGCCGCTATGGAAAACCCAGACCCTGTCTGTCTTGGTTTCCATTAGGTGAGATGGGCTCTATCCTTCCCTGTTCTTGATGTCCTAACCCTTTTCCTTCTTTATAACCCATCTTTGCCATGATATTTTTTGCTTTAGCTGAATACCCTCCTGATGGGGCGTTTTCATTGGACAAAATAAGGCCCAAATGCTGCATAATATCCCTTCCCCAGAGGTTAACCGGGAGTGGGAGCACATAAGGTATGAATTTCCCTTGCTGCCCTTCAGAGGATTCCCACGTCAAGGCAACGGAGCTTATAGTGGGACATGATTGATATCCTAGGCCCTGTAATGAATGAGATGACTCTGTGGTGGGCCATGCTTTGGGCCACCAATGTGTAGAGATTATACTTTTATCTGCTCCGGTATCAAGGATGCCTTCAAACTCTTTTCCATTAATCTTAAGGCGGAGCTTAGGTCTATCATTTAAAGATACAACCAAATAGGCAGAATCATTTCCTGAGGAGCCCATTTTCTTTATCTCAGGTCCTGCAGATTTCTCCCTGGTATTATCAGGGAGGAGCAGCAGCTGAGCTATCCTATCTCCTTTACTAATAGAAAAAACGCCTTTAGGGCTTGAGCACAGGACCTGTATTTCAGGGGAATGTTGACAATCCATAACTCCAGGGTGGACTACTAAGCCCTGCAAGGTGAGTGAACCTCGGCCGAGAATAAGGCCCATGGTTCCCGGGGGCAAGGATGGTATAGGCTCCACCGGCACCGGCTGAATACTCATTTGAGGCATTAGTAGGAAGTCGGAGGCGGCACGCAGGTCCACCCTTGTGGGTCTTCCTGGGTCGCCTCTCTGACTGCCCCCTGGGTCCTGACAAACCGGTTCCCATATCTTTGAGGGCCCTGGGACCGAGGGCCCGATGACCCGTTTTTTGGCACATCAGTTGATTGACTATCAGGTGGGGGAAGAATTCTGCCCTTTATATCCCTCACAGAGCGACACTGGTCAGCTCTATGATAACCCTTGCCACACTTAGAGCAAAGAGTGAGAGTCCCTCCCTGTTTATCTGGAGCTCTGCAATCTTTCTTAAAATGCCCAGGCTTTCCGCAGTTAAAACATGTCCTCTGATCATTTCTGCCCATGGAGCGGTTTTGGGATTGAAGGATGGCAGCCGCTAAACCTGCATTGCTGAGGGGTCCCCCAAGCTCTCGACAGACCCTGAGCCAGTCTTGTAAGCCTTTGTTCTTTCTTGGGGCTATGGCCGCTCGGCACTCCTTTGTGGCTTGCTCGTAGATTAGCTGTTCTATGAGAGGCGCAGCTTGCTCTGACTCTCCAAAAATACGCTCTGCTGCCTCTGTCATTCTGGCCACAAAATCTGAGAAGGATTCCTGAGGTCCCTGGATTATTTTTGTTAACTGACCAGTGGTTTCACCTGCTCGAGAGAGCGCCTTCCAGGCCCTAATAGCCGTGGAAGAAATCTGGGCATAAGCTCCCCAATGGTAGTTTGTCTGATCAGCAGAATAAGCTCCCTGACCCGTTAACAAGTCAAAAGTCCAATCTCTCTGCTCTGGAGTCAAAGCAGCTGCGTTTGCTCGGGCCTGCGCCTGTGCAGCTTCGTGCCAAAGCGCTTTCCATTCCATATATTTGCCCATACTAGGGAGAGCGGCTTTTACAACCGTTTGCCAGTCAGCAGGAGTTAGTGCCATGCCAGCGAGCCTGTCTAACTGCACCAAGGTAAAATTAGCATTGGTTCCGTATTTACGAACCGACTCGGCAATTTCCTTAATCTGTACGTATTCTACCGGAGCGTGGACACGCCCACCCTCGGCTCCTTCAAAGACTGGAAATGCCTGTTCTATTTTCCTTTGTTCCTCTCGGGGAATGAATGAGTCTGCGCACTGCCTCTCTGCGCATTGCTGACGCACTACGGGCTGACGCACTACGCAGGGCGGGGACTCCGCATAGGGCGGGAGTGCACCTGGTAGCCGATTGCCCTGAGGCCAATTAGCAAACTGGCCTTCGCCAGCCGCTTTTGGCTTTTTTCTTGACCGATTAGCTGGCTGGTAATGGGCTGCTTCTTCCTCCCAGTCTGTTTCCTCAGAGGAGGATTCTTCATCTGCTTCAGAGCTACTAAGAGCTGGCTTCCTGAGCTCATCTAGTGACGAGTATCTCCTAGAGACCTCCGCTAATCGATCTTTTTTCTTCTCCCTTTTTCCTCTTTTTCTTCTAATCTCTCTCCAGGTATTCCTACCTAACCTTAACTTTTCCTCGGGTTCAAGACCCTTGGAAAGGCCTGTATACTTATTTTGTGAACCATATTTTCTCTTTGTTCCTACTCTTTCTTCCCGCTTTACTTCTGATAGCTTGTCCTGAATTTCCTCTAGAATTTTCAGCCCTATCTTAATCACTTGATAGCATGTGAAAAAGAACAAAAGGGCTCCTAACACCAGAAAAAATTCAAGGCCAAACATACTCACTGGTACTCTCGTTCCCCAGCTGAAAAGTTCTGAATTCATACAGTTGAATCCTTCTTAACAGTCTGCTTTACGGGAACCTTTATCACCGTCGTTCCCCAGCTGATGAGTTCTGAATTCGGCAGTTGAATCCTTCTCAACAGTCTGTGTTACGGGAACCTTATAACCTTGATTCGCAGTTCTGGTTCTGGAATGAAGTATCCCTCCTGCGCCAGTCCGGAGTTTTTTCTCGTCCCGGATTTTCTCGTCCCGGAATTCGGCACCAATTGTTATTAGACGCGTTCTCACGACCGGCCAGGAAGAACACCACAGACCAGAATCTTCTGCGGCAAAGCTTTATTCTTACATCTTCAGGAAAAGAGAGCAAGAAGCAAGAGAGAGAGAAAACGAAAACCCCGTCCCTCTTAAGGAGCATTCTCCTTCGCCTCGGACGTGTCACTCCTTGATTGGCTGCAGCCCATCGGCCGAGTTGACGTCACGGGGAAGGCAGAGCACAAGTAGTCATAAGATACCCTTGGCACATGCGCAGATTATTTGTTTACCACTTAGAACACAGGATGTCAGCGCCATCTTGTAACGGCGAATGTGGGGGCGGCTCCCAACACAAAAGTCTCCTATACCCTTCTCTGCCCTGCTCCCCAACCCACCCACTCCCACTTCCTGGCCCTGGCATTCCCCTGTACTGGGGCATATAATTTTTGCTAAACCAAGGGCCTCTCATCCCATTGATGGCCGACTAGGCCATCCTCTGCTACATATGCAGCTAGAGACACAGCTCCAGGGGTACTGATTAGTTCATATTGTTGATCCTCTTATAGGGTTGCAGACCCCTTTAGCTCCTTGGGTACTTTCCCTAGCTTCTTCTTTGGGGGCCCTGTGTTCCATCCAATAGATGACTGTGAGCATCCACTTCTGTATTTGCCAGGCACTGGCATAGCCTCACAAGAGATAGAAGGTTCTTTTTCATTTTGTAGGCTGCCCTTTTGTCCTACTGATGCTATCCTTTTCTGTACAAAAGCTTTTCAGCTTCATGAGGTCCTATTTATTATTTATTGATCTTAGTGCCTGCACTACGAGTTTAGTATGTTGTCTTCTGTACCAATGCATTTGAGGCAATTCCCCCAATTTTTCTTCTCCTAGATTTAATGTATCCAGTTTTATATTGAGATCTTGATCCACTTGAACTTTAATTTCATGCAAAGTGATAAATATGGATCTATTTGCATTCTTCTGCATGAAGACATCCTGTTAGACCAGCACCAACTGGTGAAGATGCTTCTTTTTTTGTTGAATGGTATTGGCTGCTTTGTCAAAAATTGAGTATCCATAGGTGTATGAGTTTATTTTTGTGTCTTCAATTTAATTCCCTTGATCAACCTGTCTATTTCTATACCAATACCATGCAGTATTTGTTACTATTGCTTTGTAGCACAGCTTGAAGTCAGTGATGGTAATACCTCCAAATATTCTTTTATTGTTGAAAGTTATTTTATCTATCATGGATTTTTTTTTATTTTAACATTTAAAGTTCAGAATTATCTTTCAATGTTATAAGCAATTGTATTGCAATTTTGAGGATAAATGCATGGAATCTATAAATTGCTTTTGGTGAGATAGCCATTATTACTATATTAATCCTAACTAACTAATAAGCCTTGCGATCTTTCCATCTTCAGATGTTTTCTCAATTTCATTCTTCAGAGTTCTTAGCCTACAAGTATTTGACATGCTTTGGTAGAGTTTTCCCAAGATATTTTATATTATTTGTGAGTATTCGGAGGGTTGTTGTTCACCCAGAGTAACTGGGACACCTGGGATCCAGGGATGAAGGAAACCCCATACAGCAAGAGTCACGGGTTTCTCCCAGTTTGCACTAGTGCCCAGAGCATACCTGGAGCTCTGTCTCCCCACAAACTCTTACAATAACTAGAGGAAGCTTGATTCCCAGGTGCTCTTACACAGTCAGGATCACAGAATCACAGGAAGCTCAAGTCCAAGGAAATGTGACACACCCAGCATCACTGGAGCTCTGACTCACCCAAGATCTCAGTTGAGGCCACAACATCTGCCCCAACACCCAGCACAACCGGGGCCCCCATAGGAACCAGGGAAGTAGGAACCACCGCCAAGCCAGAGGCACACATTCCTTCTGGCTTACACTTGTGCCCTGAGCAGACACAGGGTTCTGGCTCCCCTCCAAACCCTACAACACCTAGAGAAAGCTAGACTCCCAGAAGCTCTGACACAACAGGATCTTAGGAGCTCAGACACAACAGGGTCTCAGGATCCCAGAGACAGTTTAACTCTCAGGAGCTCTGATACACCCAGGATCTCAAGATCACAGGATCACAGAATCACAGGATCACAAAGACAAATGGACTCCCAGGAGTTATGACACAAGGAAGCTCAAAGGAGGAACAGGCTCCAGTCAGAGACAGCAAGGGAAGTTATCACTAGAAATAACCAAATGGTGAGAAGCAAGCACTAGACCAAGCAACAGAAACCAATGCTACTTGACAACATCATAACCCAGTTCTCCCACCACACCATACCCCAGCACAACTGAAAAGCAAGATTCTAATCTAAAATTCCATCTCATAAATATGATAGAGGACTTTAAGGAGGACATAAATAACTCTCTTAAATAAATACAGGAGAGCACAGGTAAATAAGTAGAAGCCGTTAAAGAGGAAACATATAAATCTCATAAAAAATTTCAGGAAAACACAACCAAACAGGTAAAGGATTGAATAAACAACCCAGGATCTAAAACAGAAAATAGAAACATTAAAGAAAACACAAAGGGAGACAACTCTGGAGATGAAAAAATGAGGAAAGAGAACAGGAGTCACAAATGCAAGCATCACCAAACAAAATACAAGAGATAGATAAGAGAATCTCACCTATAAAAGATACCATAAAAACAGTAACACAACAGTCAAAGAATAAAGAAAAAAGCTCCTAACTCAAAACATTCAAGAAATTCAGGTCACGATGAAAAGACTAACCATAAAAATAATAGGTATAGAAGAGAGCAAAGATTCCCAACTCAAAGGGCCAGTAAATATCAACAAAATTATAGAAGAAAACTCCCCTAACCTAAGGAAAGAGATGCCCATAAACATACAAGAAGCCTATAAACACCAAACAGATAGGACCATGAAAAAAAAAATTCCTCCTATCACATAATAGTCAAAACACCAATTGCACAAAACAAAGAAAAAATCTTAAAAGAGGTAATGGGGATAGATCAAGTAACATATAAAGTCAGACTTACCAGAATTACACAAGACTTCTTAACAGAGACTATAAAAGCCAGAAGACCTTGAACAGATGTCATAAAGACCATAAAAGAACGAAAATGCCAGCCCAGGATATTATACCCAGCAACATTCTCAATTACCATTCTAGTACCATAGATGAAGAAATCAAGATATTCCATAACAAAATCAAATTTAAACTATATTTCTACCAATCCAGCCCTACAAAGGATAATAGAAGGAAAACTCCAACACAAAAAGGGAAACTGCACCCAAGAAATATTAAGAAATTAATCTTCTTACAACAAACCCAAAAGAAGAGAGCCACACAAACAGAATTCCACCTCTAGTTAAAAAAAAAAAAAAAAAAGACTGGAAGCAACAATCATTGGTCTTTAATAACTCTCAACATCTCAATTCCCCCCAATAAAAACACCGAGACTAACAGACTGGACACATAATCAGAACTCAGTACTTTGCTGCATACAGAAACACGCCTCATTGACAAAGACAGCAATACCTCAGGGGAAAAGGCTGGGAAAAAAATCCAAACAAATGGTCCTGAGAAACAAGCTGTAGTAGCAATTCTAGTGTCCAATAAGAGACTTTCAACTGCTTTTCTTCTGTTCTTGCTTGCCTTGTGGGACTGAGCAACTGCTAGATTCTTGGACTTCCATTCACAGCTGCTGCTGACCATTGATGAGGAGTTAGACTACAGACTCTTCTTTCAAGAGGAATGAATGCAAGCAAGAGTGATGTCCATTACCTCCAGACCAACAAAGATCAGCAATGAATAAATATTCATAACTTTTAGGAGTATTCTGGGAGCAGAAAAAACAGTAGTATAAATTACCTACAAACTAGAAAATGAATGGTACATATGAATAATTGAAAGACAAAGTATTTTATGCTATTTAAGAGAAGAAAAGAGCTTAAGTTAGTATTTGTATGGAAATGTTAAAGTCTTCTATCATCATTATGAGATGTGATTTTTAGATTGAAAACAGAGTCACAGTTTCAATCTGTGTCTGGGAGTTGACCCTATGCCACAGCCCTCCCTACTCAAATCCCACCAAGAGAGAGTAGGTCTCCCAGGAGAGATGACACATAGGCTTACAGGACAAACAAGCCACAGTCAGAGACAGCAAGACCAGGTAACACCAGAGATAAACAGATGGGAAAAGGCAAGTGCAAGAACATAAGCAACAGAAAACAAGGCTACTTGGCATCATTAGAACCCAGTGTTCCCACCACAGCAAGCCCTGGAAACCCCAACACACAAGAAAAGCAAGACTCTGTTTTAAAATCACATCTCATAATGATGATAGAGGTCTTTATGAATAACATAAATAACTCCATTAAAGAAATATAGGAGAATGCAAGCAAACAGGTAGAAGACCTTAAAGAGGAAACATAAAAGTCCCTTAAAGAACTACAGGAAAACACAACCAAACAGGTGAAGGAATTAAACAAAACCATAGAGTATCTAAAAATGAAACTATAAACAATAAAGAAATCACAAAGGGAGACAACCCTGAAGATAGAAAACCTAGGAATGAGATCAGGAGCCATAGATGCAAATATCACCAGCAGAATACAAAGAGATAGAAGAGAGAAAAACCTAAAACAACTCTGTGGTTTAATTTAATGTTGGCTAAAGGCTTGCTCTATACTGCATTTTTTGCATTTAGGTGTGTGCTTTGTATCCATGATCTTTACAAGACTTTTAACATGAAGGGTGCTGGATTTTGTCAAAGGCTTTTCAGCATCTAATGAGATCTTTTGGTGTGAAATTCTCTTTCTTTGTTGAGTCTTTGTGTGGTTTAGGTATCAGGGTGATGGTGGCCTCATAGAATGAGTTTGGTAGTGTTCCCTCTGTTTCTATTTTGTGGAGTGGTTTGAGGAGTATTGGTATTAGCTTTTCTTTGAAAATCAAGTAAAATTCTGTGCCAAAACTATCTGGGCTTTCTTAGGTTCAGAGATTTTTTTAATGACTGCTTCCATTTCCAAAGGTGTTATAGGACTATTTAGGTAGTTTAAACAATCTTTATTTAACTTTGAGTTAAAGTGTTATCTGTTTAGAAAATCATTCATTTAGATTTTTCAGTTGTGTGGAGTACCTGCTTTTGAAGTAAGACCTAAAGATTCTTTGGATGTCCTCAGTGTCCATTGTTATGTCTCTCTCTTCATCTATGAGTTTGTTCATTTGGATACACCCTCTCTGCCCTTTAATTAGACTGGGTAAAGGTTTGTCTATCTTGTTGATTTCCTCAAAGAACTACCTCTTGGTTTGATGATGCTTTGTATCATTCTCTTTGTTTCTAATTGATTGATTTCAGCCATGAATTTGATTATTTCTTACTGGGTTCTACTCCTACTGGGTCTCTCTCTCTCTCTCTCTCTCTCTCTCTCTCTCTCTCTCTCTCTCTCTCTCTCTCTCTCTCTCCCTCTCTCTCTCTCTCTCTCTCTCTCTCTCTCTCACACACACACACACACACACACACACACACTTTTCTCTCAGTACTGCTTTCATTATGTCACATAAGTTTGGGTATGTTGTTTCTTCATGTTCATTGAATTCTAGAAAGTCTTTAATTTCTTTCTTATTTTTTCCCTGACCCAGTGATCGCTGAGTAAGTAGAGAGTTGTTCAACTTTCATGAGTTTGTAGGCTTTCTGTTGTTTCTGTTGTTGGTGAAGTAAGGCTTTAATCCATCGTGGTCTTGTAATATACAAAGAGCTATTTCAATTTTGTTTATCTGTTGAGGCTATATGGTCAATTTTGGAGAAAGTTCCATGAGATGCTCAGAAGAAAGTAATATCTGTAAGGACTATTTGAATCATAATATCTGTTGGTTTCTCTATTTTTCTGTTTAGTTTCTATCTCAATGACTTCTCCACTGGTGAATGTGGATTGTTGAAGTCTCCCACTATTAATATATGGGGTTTGATATGTGATTTAAACTTCAGTAATATTTCTTTTACAAATGTGGGTTGCCCATATACCATCCCAACTACCAAACCCAGACACTATTGCAGATCCCAACAAGAACTTGCTGACAGGAGCCTGATATAGCTGTCTCCTGAGAGGCTCTGCCAGTGCCTAATGCAGAAGTGGATGCTCAAAAAAAAAAAAAAAAACAAAACAAAACAAATGTGGGTTGCCTTACATTTCAGGCATGTCTGTTCAGAATTGAGAGGTTATCCTGATGAATTTTTTCTTTGATCAGAATAAAGTTTCCTTTCCTGTCTCCTGTGATTGACTTTGGTTGAAAGTCTATTTTATTAGATATTAAAATGTCTACCAGCTTGATGTGTGCATCTGTTTGTTGTAAAATCCTTTTCAAGCCCCTTGCTCTGAGGTAATATCTATCTTTGTTGCTGAGATATGGTTTGTATTTGCAGTAAAATGCTGGATCCAGTTTACACATCTACTCTGTTCATCTGTGTCTTTTTATTGGGGAACTGAATTCATCGATGTTGCGAGATATTTATGATCAATGACGTTTAATTTCTGTTATTTTCATGGTGGTGGTAGTTGTGGTAGTGGCAGAGGTGGCATGTGTGTGTGTGTGTGTGTGTGTGTGTGTGTGTGTGTGTGGTGAGTGTTTCTCTTCTTTTGGTTTTGCCAGTGTGAAATTATTTATTTCTTGTATTTTCTTGAGTGGTGCTCTCCTAGTATTGAAGAATTTCTTCTAGTATCCTCTGTAGTACTGGATTAGTGGAAAGATATTGTCTAAATTTGGTTTCCTCATGGAATATCTTTTCCTCATCTATGGTGAATGAAAGTTTTCCTAATCATAGTAGTCTGGGCTGGCATCTGTGTTCTCTTAGAGAGTGGAAGACCCTTCTGGCTTTTAAAGTCTGTTGAGAAGTCTGGGATGATTCTAAAAAAAAAATGCCTTCATATGTTATTTTGTCTTTATCCTTGAGGCTTTTAATATTATTTTTTGTTCTGTATATTTGATGTTTTGATTATTATGTGGTAAAAGGATTTTCTTTTTGGTCCAATCTATTTGGTGTTCTGTAAGCTTTTTGTATGTTCTAGGAATCTCTTTCTTTAGGTTAGGAAAATTTTGTTCTTTGATTTTGTTGAAGATATTTTCTTGACTTTTGAGTTAGAAATCTTCTTTTTCTGTTTGTATTATTCTTAGGTTTGGTATTTTCATAGTGTCCCAAGTTTCCTGGATGTTTTGTGTTAGATACATTTTAGCTTTAACATTTTCCTTGACCCATGTGTCAGTTTCTTCTATCATATCTTGTATGCCTAAGAGTCTCTTTGCCATCTCTTATATTCTGTTCGTGTTGTTTGCATCTTTAATACCTGTTCTCTTTTCTAGATTTTCTATCTCCAGGGTTGTTTCAGTTTGTGATTTCTTTATTCCTTTAATTTCAATTTTCAGGTCTTGAACAGTTTTACTCATTTTCTTCACCTGGTTTGATTGTCTTTTCCTGTACTTCCTTAAGGGATTTATTCATTTTCTCTTTAAATGTCTCTATCATCTTCATAAGATAAGATTTAAGGTCATTTTCTTGTGCTTCAGGTGTGTTAGGATATCGAGGGCTTCCTGTAGTATGATAGCTGTATTCTCATGGTACAATATTGACCTGGCTTTTTTTGATTGTGTTCTTATGCTGATCTCTAGCCATCTGATTGTCCATAGTCTTGGCAGACATGGCAGTACTTGTTGATAATAGGCCTCTGGGATTGTAGGCAGAGGTGGTTTTCCTGGATGGCAACAGGCCTCCAGGGAAGCAGACAGAGCTGTGACAGGGGAAATGGAGTGCAAAGAAGACAAGGTGGAAAATGCTGCTGCTAGGTCTGCCTAGAGTGGCCAGAAGGCAGGAAATGGGGATAGGGGCCTCACCTGGTCGTCACTGATGTCTTTAGGCCTCTTTGTGGCATTTTAAATATTCCACTCCATTTTCAAATCAATATTCTATTTTTTATTATTGCTGAATATAGATAGGAGCTAGAGATAGATAGATAGATAGATAGATAGATAGATAGATAGATAGATAGATAGATAGATACACAAATATATAAATAAAACCTGTTGGGCTCATTTTGTAGTTTGCAGGTATATGGTATGGGGGCTGACTGCTTTCTATTGTTTAACAGGTTAAGGGGCTCATCAAGCAAGGGGTTAATTCTCCCTCTCTCAGTCATTATTGGTTATTTGCAATTCTTTGTTTAAGGGTGGGACTCTGAGATTTTTTTTTTTACTTTTACATATTAACATGTGTATTGATATTCATTACTCAGGTCTGATATACACTGCCATTCCTAGAAGAGAGCCTCATAGACTTTCTGGCATTCTGGTTCTTATAAACTTTCTTCCCTTCTTCTGAAATATTCCCTGAGTTATAGATGCAGGATCTGTGCTGCAGTTATATTATTTGTGTATGGGGTGACCCCAATCTCTTGAGCTCTGTATTTTATTCAGTGCAGTTTTCTGTAATTGTTTGTACTTTCTGTAAAGAGAAGCTTCTCTGATGAGAATTATAGATACACCCACTGGTGGGTATAGGATGGTATATGCTGGTAGTAGACTCTCTTCTAAAAAATCTATAACTGTATAATCCCCAGGTAGTTAACTAATTTTCTAGTACAAGGCATGGTTTCCCACATGTTTACCAGGACTTCAGTTCAATTGGACAGCTATTATAATAAACATATGAGTAGTACTTTATTATACTGAGATTGTTCACAACTCCTGATAATCAACTCAGATGACAGCAGATGCTGGTGAGGATGTGAAGAAAGAAGAACACTCCTCCATTGCTGGTGGGATTGCAAGCTGGTACAACCACTCTGGAAATTAATCTTGCAGTTTGGACATAGTACATGTAACTTGAGGACCCACCTATACCACACCTGGGCGTATACCCAAAACATGCCCCAACATATAACAAAGACACATGCTCCACTATGTTCATAGAAGCCTTAGTTATAATAGCCAGAAGCTGAAAACAACCTAGATGCCCCTCAACAGAAAAATGGATACAGAAAATGTGGTACTATTATACAATGGAGTACTACTCAGGCATTAAAAACAATGACTTCATGAAATTCAGCAGGCAAATAGATTGAACTAGAAAATATCATCCCAAGAGAGGTAGCCCAGGCACAAAAGAACACACATGGTATATACTCACTGATAAGTGGCTATTAGGCAAAAAGCCCATGATGCAATTCACAGACCATATGAAGCTCAAGACGTAGGAAGATCAAAGTGTGTATGCTTCAGTCCTACTTAGAAAAGGGATCAAAATAATCATGGGAGGTACATGGAGGGAGAGATGAGGGAGAGGGAAAAGGGTGTCAGGACCAGATCTGGGAGGAGACAGGGGAGAAGTATAGAGGTTCAGGAAATTGAATGAAGGTGTGTAGCAGTAGCAGATGTTAAACTGGAGGTAACCACTAGAACATTCCAGATGCCAGGAAAGCAACAGGCTCCCAGGACCCAGTGGGATGACAATAGCTGAAATACCCAAAAAAGGAGAGATAAAACCTGTAGAGACCATATCAAGAGGTACATGTCCAGAGGCACAGCCCCCAGGGATGGGCCCACCCACCCATCTCAAAAATATTAACCCAGAATTGCTCCTGTCTAAAGAAAATGCAGGAACAAAGAGTGGAGCAGAGACTGAAGGAAAGGCCATCCAGAGACTGCCTCAACTATGGATCCACACTATTGCTGATGCCAAAAATTGCTTGCTTTCAGGAACCTGGTATAGCTTTCTACTGAGATGCTGTGCCAGACCCTGACCAATACAGATGCAGATGCTCACAGCCAACCGTCAGACTGAGCACAGGGACTCCAATGGAGGACTGAAGGAGCTGGAGGAGTTTGCAAAGCCATTGGAAGAACAACAATATTAACCAGCCAGACTCCCTAGAACTCCCAGGGATTAAACCACCAACCAAAATGTACACATGGAGGCACCCATGGCTCCAGCTGCATATGTAGCAGGATTGCTTTACCTGGTATCAATTGGAGGAGAGCCCCTTGGTCCTGTGGAGACTTGAAGCCTCAGCATAGGTGAATGTTAGGGTGGTCAGGCAGGAGTGGGTGGGTGGGTGGGGGAGCACCCCCATAGGAGCAGGGAAGGGGGATGGGAGTTGGGATTTGGTGGGGGGAACTGGGGAGGGAGATAACATTTGAAATGTAAATAAATAAAATAACCCACAAAAAGAATATGAAAGCAGATACTATAATTGCTGTAAAATTATATATTTTCCATAAAGTTGTTGACACATTCCAGTGACAGAGTGATTACTCTTCTAAAAGTTTTTGACCAGGGAGGTCTCTGAAGCCATCCACAGAATACACGCACTGCCAATGAGAATACACAAACCAAATTTTAAGAGTCCATTTATGGATGTAGATATACTCTGCTCTTTTCAGAGTATGTAGAAATTAGGCTGGGCATGATCTCTAGAATGTTAACATAGCTAACTTGATAATGCTAAATGTATTACACTGAATGCTAGGGTCAACAGATGATCTGGTCATCTGCATGTTAACACAATTCTGAAACTAGACACAATGTACTTACCAGTCCAAGGCTCAACACATATAGTTACAACCAAAGCCCTTTTGCCAGAATACAACTTTGGTCAATACAGAGAAGCCATATTTCACAATATATGCTGGATTACAAATCTGTGACTAGGGTAGACCTACGTCCATTAAGAAGATTTTTAGTGGTGTTCGTTTGTTTGTTTGTTTTTGTTTTTGTTTTTTGATAAACAGATGTGGTGTGCTTACTACTCTTCTTAAAGTGATTTTGTGTCTGGTAGATAGGTAGCTATTATCAGCCTAAGTAGCAAAGATAAACCTTATAATGCTTGGTGGTTGCTGGCAAAGATTCAAATCAATTTAAGTGCAGAGAATGATTGCTACTATGCTTAAATAAATAAGTGATAGTTACTATGCATGGATCCCTGAGGGTCATATAATAACTTAAAAATATGCAACCCATTAATGGCTCAAGTAGTTTTGCAAAGACTTAACAGATGAACATGGGCGCCTGAGGGACAGAATGAAGTGTTAGGAAATGCCTACATTTCTCCGGACGTGACATGAACATCAGACATCAGGAAGTAGATGGGACTATGATGATCTGTAACCTCACGGAAGTTAGCCATTATTCACAAACTAGGAAAAGGTATATTTACAACTACAGTAATGTTGATGGGGCAGTTAACATTCCCTGAGGGGTCATGAGGCCCTCATCTAGGATTGGACAACTTTCCTCTTGCAAACCATCTCTGCATAGCTTTGGGGCATGTCTGGCAAACTATATAGGTGGTGGGAAGTTAACTGAAGACGATCCTAGTGAAGCAGCTTTCCTCAGTCGGTACCTACACTGTGGTGGGATTTTCCAGAGATGCGGCTGTCTAAGATTCAACCACACCAATGTAAGTACTACCTTACCTAGGCTCCTTAAAGCTTAATTAATGCATAATTTTATAGCAATAGACATTTGTACAGAACACATTTTCTGCCTTCATGTAGTACTTACAGCATTCTAGCCTTTGCTCCATAAGGTAACTGTGCAGCATATTTAGAAAAGTCATTTTCGCAAAGGTTAACCTTCCTTGTTCCAGAGATATATGTCAACTTTAAAAAGTATGTTTTCGGGGCTGGCGAGATGGCTCAGCGGTTAAGAGCACCAACTGCTCTTCTGAAGGTCCTGAGTTCAAATACCATCAACCACATGGTGGCTCACAACCACCTGTAATGAGATCTGATGCCCTCTTCTGGTGTGTCTGAAGACAGCTACAGTGTACTTACATATAACAATAAATAAATCTAAAAAAAAAATGAAGAAGAAGAAAGAAAGAGTGTTTTTTTTTTTTGATGGAAGTGAGGCGAAAAGGGGGTACATTACTGATTTTTTTTGTCCAATTTTTTATTAGATATTTTCTTCATTTACATTCCAAATGCTATCCTGGAAGTCCCCTATACCATTCCCCTGCCCTGCTCCCCTACCCACCCACTCCCACTTCTTGGCCCTGACATTCCCCTGTACTGGGGCATATAAAGTTTGCAAGACCAAGGGGCCTCTCTTCCCGATGATGGCCAACTAGGCCATCTTCTGCTACATATGCAGCTAGAGACACAAGCTCTGGGAGTACTGATTAGTTCATATTGTTGTTCCACCTATAGGGTTGCAGACCCCTTTAGCTCCTTGGGTATTTTCTTTAGCTCCTACGTTGGGGGCCCTGTGTTCCATCCAATAGATGACTGTGAGTATCCACTTCTGTATTTGCCAGGCATTGGCATAGCCTCACAAGAGACAGCTATATCAGGGTCCTTTCAGCAAAATCTTGCTCAAATATGCAATAGTGTCTGCGTTTGATGGCTGATTATGTGATGGAACCCCAGGTGGGGCAGTCTCTGGGTGGTCCATCCCTCTGTCTCAATTCCAAACTTTGTCTCTGTAACTCCTTCCACGGGTATTTTGTTCCCCATTTTAAGGAGGGAGGAAGTATCCACACTTTAATCTTCCTTCTTGAGTTTCATGTGTTTTGCAAATTGTATCTTGGGTATTCTAGTTTCTGGGCTAATATCCACTTATCAGTGAGTGTATAACATGTGAGTTATTTTGTGATTGAGTTACCTCAATCAGGATGACACCCTCCAGATCCATCCACTTGCCTAGGAATTACTGATTCTAATGTGTAGAAACTAGAGATATGTCCGCACAGCATCCAATCCACAGGACAACTCCAGAGCAAGGAATGGCCTATCTCAAAAAGGCTACACTAGTGCTGGGATGAAACCCCTGGATTCTGTGGATCTAATTTGTCACAATTCCTATATCATGCAGTTAACACATTCAGGTTCCAAGGCACCATGAACTGCCTGACTTGAGTCAACCTGATTAAACTTCCAATACTCAACTAAGACAAACACTAGCAGATGTATATCTTGTACGGCTTTGAGAATTTGATTTAATCATAATAAATTTGTAAATAAAAGTGTGAGCTACTTGCCTTTACATTCTTGATAATATTTTTAAGAAAATGAATTAATGAGGATTATGGGATTTATTTCAGGAAATGTAAAAGAAAAGTAGCTTATTTGGACCTTGTTTCTTTCTCCGTTAATTAATTGTAGGTGTGTGTGTGTGTGTGTGTGTGTGTGTGTGTGTGTGTGTGTGTATGTTTGTGTGTGTTCATCAAATGTTAAATAAACTCAGGGAAGAGAACCATGTCTTCGAAAAATGATAGGCACTATAAATTTTGTAAATATTATTTTACTTAATTAAATATTAATTTAATATATTGTTTAGTTAATTGTACATTACACATTCTGTGATATTTTTAATTACTTGGCTACTTGAATGTAGGTATTTCCTGCACATAAGTATTTTCAAAATTCTCAATTTAATTTTGGACATTTATGAATTCTAATTTTCCTGAAGGTTTGCAAATTATTTCCTCTTTTTATAATTGTGGATTTGTGTAGTGTGCACATTTATAGTTGTTCTTTTTTGTGTATGTGTGCCATGGAGAATGAAAGTTTTGCTATGCAGAAAATCGCGCTTCATAGTTTTTTGACCATATTCAGAGACGTGGGGGTCTCTTAATGAAATTCAAAGACAACCATTATAACTATCATGCTAGGAAGCTTGTGATGTGGACTCCAGGTCCCCACCTGTGGATGTACAATTATAGGGAAGCTGAAATATCACAGAATCCAGGAATTCAAATTCTATCCTTCACACTTTCTTGCCAAGCATTTTAATCATGAAGACATCTCCCCAGTCCAAGGCTCACGTTTCAATATAAAGAAACACTTTGTAGTAATATTACTAAAGTATAAATTTCCTTTTTATAGTGGCAGTTGATCTTTCCTCCCTGTTGAAACGACAAACTACTGATGTGTTTTAGGTTTATGTCTGTCAAAAGCACATTGACAGTGAAGCTAGCACATATCCTTGTCACAAATTTTAAAGGTGGCTGTTGTTATAGCAGAGGTAATAGAGCCTCTCTTATTATGCCATCTAATGGAAATTGTTAACTAAATTTCATTGGGGAAGACGTTTTTTTGTTTTGTTTTTTTTTTGTTTTGTTTTTTTTCTCAACCCATCTCAGATCTACAAAGCTTTGTAACAGAGGACACGGTGGCTAGACAGGGTTTCACTATACAGCATGACTCTTGTGACTTCACATGAATAATTTGTCTCTGTGATTTCATTCCTTATAGCAGGGACACTTCTGCTGCTGCTGCTGTCAAACTTGCTCATGTGGGAGAATGTGGCCTCTGTGCCCAGATGTATCATGGAAGATGGAGGTTGCCAGAAGGTCCTCAACTACATTTTTAACATGACAAGCACCATATCTGAGAACTTCAACAACCTTTCTTCAGAAACATTAAATGATTTTGTAAGTACCTCACTAACAGCTGGCTTCTCTATAAAAAAATGCCCTATGTCAGTAACTGGGTACACTACAGGTTAAATGGCAAGACATCATGAATCAAAATCCAAACAATACACATTCATAGGCTCAAGAAAGCAAAAACCACTAGAACATGGGGAGAAAAGAAGTTGGTTTTATAAACTCAGTAAATTTGTGAAAAAAAGTATTTTTAAAATACTTTTGAATACAATTTTAAGAGATTTTTCTCTAATATGTTTTTTATTTTATTTATTTACATTTCAAATGTTGTCCCCCTTCCCAGTTTCATCTCTGTAAACCCCCTCTCGCCTATCCCCTTTGCTTGTAAAATGGTGCTCCTCTACGCACCCAAGCCTGATTCAGCCCTCTGTCATCCCTATGCTGGAGCAACAAGCCTCCACAGGACCAAGGGCCTCCCCTCCCATTGATTCCAGATAAGGCAATCCTCTGCTACATATGTAGCTTCAGCCATGGACCAAACCATATGCCCTCTTTGTTTGGTAGTTTATTCCCTCGGAGCTCTGAGAGGGGTCCTGTTAGTTGATATTGTTGTTCTTCCTGTGGGGTTGCAATCTCCTTCAGTTCTTTCAGTCCTTCCCCTAATCTTCCACTGTGGTCCCCTCTCCCCCAGGCTCAGTTCAATAGTTGGCTGTGAATATTTGCATCTTTCTTAGCCTAATGCTGGCAGAGCCTCTCAGAGGACAGACATACTAGGCTCCTGTCTGTGAGCACTTCTTGGCACCTTAAATAGTGGCAGGGTGTGGTGTCTTCAGATGGGATAGATTCCAAGATGGGGATCATCCATGGATGGCCTTCCCTTCAGTCCCTGCTCCATTTGTGTCCCTGAATTTCCTTTAGACAGGAATAATTCTGAGTTAAAATGTTTGAAATGAGTGGGTGGCCCCATCACTCAACTACTGGCCATGCCTATCTCTTAGAGGTAGACTCTTCAGGTATTTTCTCTCCTCTCTTGGGTATTTTGACTAATGTCATCCCCATTGGGTCCTGGGAATCTCTTGCTTCCCTGGCACCTGGAACTTTCTAGTGGTTCCCCATGTAACCACCCCACTGCTACATATTTCTACTTATTCTCCTAACTCTTTGGATTTCTCTCCTGTCTCTTTCCATACCTGATCCCGTGTCCCCTTTTTTCCTCCCCCTTAGCTTTCTACTTTTGATAGAATATCCTAAAAGAAATGAATGAAAAGAGCACTAAGGTCCTGTTCTTGCGTGCTGCAGGTAGTCTCCACTGGCATTCTTCACTTAGATCACTGAAGATAGCCAATAAAGGAGAATCAAGTTGGGTGAATCCCTAACATTGAAAATAATTAGCATGACTGAAACAATTTCAAAAGCCCAAAATCTAGGAGCCATTGTTTAAAGAATTTGAGAATGTGAGTTTACCATTAGAAGGTAAGAACCATATTAGGAATAAAAATAGGCTTTCTCTCCCTGATGAATGTACTTTGAGGGATGGATCTTATTCATTTTCTGTCAGTCCAGGAGGCAAAAACAGATAAGAGCTGCAGCATCAATGAGTATCAGCACAAGGCACCCATGTGTGCAGTAAACATGTACTAATATTGTCCTCTGTAGTCACTGTTTTTTTTATCCTCCATTCCTAATTGACAACATTTAATCTTAAGATCCCTAACAACTCATGAAACACTAACAATTTAGCTGATTATTAAATTTAAATAATGAATGTGGTATATAATATATAGGAACATACAATTTTTAGATATTAATATGTAAATATTAAATTATATTTTATACTTTAATTTTTTATTGTGGAGTATTTCCTAAGATATACTTTGATACTATTGCAATCAAAACAATTATATTCTTAAATATTCATGAATTTGATATATTCAATGTATATAGAGACAGTGCTAATAGAAAGTAAAAATATAATTTTGTAACATGTAATTAAAGTAAGTATATCAGTTTTCTCCAACAGAAATCATGAGTTTGAAGACATAGATGAACTATGTACTGGACTCTAATCCTAGAGAAAGATAATCATTAAAATCGTATTTTGTAAATTTGATGTTTTAGTGCTCCCTTTGTAAATAGTAACTTTTAATAGAGAGAGAAATCGGAACAGTAAATCTATAAAAAAATGTAAAGTTAAATGTTTAGACATGAAATTAGATTTACATCTCCAATGAAAAGAAGTTAATAGACCAAGGGTTTTTTTTTTAATTTCTTAATTTAGAGATTTAATGTACTCTTAACATCTTAACTCATGGATAGGAGAAGTTTCACACTTTTCCAATTCATACAAGAAGAGTTACTAGCAATTGATCACCTCAAATAGATGGAGAACCAGTATTCTTCAGTGAGAAGCCCCTCAGTATACTGTCCAATCCCAAGTCATTATCCACAAACACATGGACATATGAGGAACACTAAATGGAATTAGGGGGTCATATTTACATGTACATATTTATATTTGTTTGTGTGTAGTACATGTGCAACAAAAAGAAAAAAAAAAAGAAAACCATACATCTCCTTTCATAGAGTGTGCTGAACTGTCCAAAGAGGACTCACTCATTGTACATGCCTCAGGGTACTCACACTCTCCATTGCTTATTACATATATGAATTTCATTTATTCAAGGTATATCTTGATAATTTTTTCAAGAAAATAAGTTAGTGAGGATTGTGGGATTTATTTTATGAAATGTGAAAAAAACAGTAGCTTACTGAGACCTTGTATATCTCTCCATTAATTAATTGTAGGTGTGTGTGTGTGTGTGTGTGTGTGTGTGTGTGTGTGTGTATTCATCAAATGTCAAAAGCTCATGGAATAGCACCATGTCTTTGAAAAATGAAATCATAAAGTTGAGAAGGCATGTGAATCTAGGAGGACTTGCAGGGACTAGACTGTAGGGTGATTATTACATAAATACAGTACTCATAGGTGAAATTCCACAACAAAAAACCTAAGAAAATAAATATGTTAAACACCTGTAGAAAGTGCATTAATAACTAACAGTCTGCTCATGAGTTCTTTTACTCAATTCCAAAACTCTAACTGATTGTTTGTTTTTTTATTTCCAGGATACAGAGTATGATCCCCACCAGAAATTCCAGAACAGGCCCACCATGACCTGTCACACTTCATCCCGCTCTGTCCCAAACAACAAAAGGAAGGCTGAAAGAATGCGGGTAAGTCCTCATAACAGGTATTCACTAACACAGTAACCAAACCTTCAGGAATGTGCAGACAGAGCAAGCAGCACAAGACAGGCATACCCTATAGCTAATAAAGTACATGTAAAATAAGAGAGTAACTTTAAAGCATAGTCATGAATTGGTCATGAATCATTCCCTATTTTAATAACAGCTTTATCATTAGGATTGAACCTTTTATTATGGAAGAAACTTTGAATTGATTGGAATTTTCATGGTTAAATTTACTCTCCCATGCAGACTTTAAAAAAAAAAGGGGGGGGGGAACTAGAGTTGTAATTTTTACTATTACTAGAGTACTTCCTTGGGAAGCTTTGCACACTACTAATCATGACATAAACTCTTCTTTTTTTGTTGTTGTTTTTTTGTTTTCTGTTTTTTCGAGACAGGGTTTCTCTGTGTAGCCCTGGCTGTCCTGGAACTCACTCTGTAGACCCGGCTGGCCTCGAACTCAGAAATCTGCCTGCCTCTGCCTCCCAAGTGCTGGGATTAAAGGCGTGTGCCACCACGTATAAACTCGTCTTGACTTGGAAGATGTTACTTGTACTTCTGCTCTTCTGCTTACTTCTTCACTCTTACCTGACACCATTCTCTAGGGGCTTTACATGCAGGTCCAGTAAAATACTATTCGTGTTTTATGGGGTATAGATATGTATTAGGCAGGCAGTGCTAGTGTGTGTGTGTGCGTGTGTGTGTGTGTGTGTGTGTTACTATATATAGGCTGCTTATCTGATGGCCTGCTCATAACCAATCTCAGCATAATTTAAAGTAATTATCATAATATATGTGCACATGGCACACATATAATCTGGTCTCCCTGATGACTTGCTAGACCAGCATTCTGCATATCTGCTAGGAACATAGCAATTGTAAAGCATAAGAAAAGGTAGAGGAAGAGAAAGTGCCTCCTAAGATCTGCTCCATGGCTAGACACTTCACAAACTAGTTCAGTATTGCTTCAACCAACCATCAATACTTCACAAGCTCTGAATACTCAACTAGTTATCACATACAATTCAAACCCCCAATTATACCCTTATATTAACGTGATGCTCAATTGTTTTTGCTTAGCCTGTGGTGCTTCTGAATGTGACAATTAGAATGCTGGCTGCCTGGAAAAACCTTCTGCACCATGTAGAAAACAACATGGCTGATCTCGATGGAACTCCTTATGTTATCATATCAAAAGTTAAGTTGATTGACAGACAAATCAAAAAACTCACTAAAAATCTGCAGAACATTAAGACTATACTCAGCCAGGTAAGTGGTCTCTTTTAAATCTTATGGCTTTTGTGTTTTATGATAGATGTAGCATCTATAATGAAAACTACAGAGTGAGTTCCAGGACAGCCAGGGCTAAACTCTGTCTCGAAAAATAAAACAAACGAAAAGGAAAGGAAAGGAAAGGAAAGGAAAGGAAAGGAAAGGAAAGGAAAGGAAAGGAAAAAAGAAAACAAACCTGGGACTGATTCTCTGCCTGCCACAGCGAAATTTAGCCAGGTAATCTCATAAACAATCTAGGGACTAATAGGACTGTGGCAGCTCAAAAGTGTTTCCACTCAGCACCCCACAACACAGAGCTCTCCTGATGCATTAATGATTGCTAGAAATAGCATGGACAGTGCCTTTCCTGTGCAGTCTAAGTATCCCGACGATTTCACCACAGTCATCCATACATTAGAAGAATTTTAACCCACCAGGTGCAATCCTCATCAGTTCTGTAGCTTTGTGTCCATAAATTATGGAAAACGAATATTGTTGAAATAGAGGAAAGCAAAATTGTCAATTAGCCGGGTGGTGGTGGTGCAGACCTTTAATCCCAGCACTTGGGAGGCAGAGGCAGGGGCAGGCGGATTTCTGAGTTCGAGGCCAGCCTGGTCTACAAAGTGAGTTCCAGGACAGCCAGGGCTACACAGAGAGACCCTGTCTCAAAAAACAAAAACAAAACCAAAAACCAAAAAAAAAAAAAAAAAAAAGAGTAGTAAACTACAAATGGCACCTCAGGGATGACATGGAAAACATGGAAGCCTCCTCACAAGAGAACTGATTATAGATTCTTCCATATCCCTTGGTCAAAACCATGTCCATAGTCAAGAAGCAATTCTGTCTCCTCCTAGAATGATATATTTCATCTTGGATCAACTATATTACAAAAATATATGCATAGTTCTGTCTAGTTTTAAGATAACTAACAAATTGGTAGTACCCTAGTCTACATACATGAAACACGTGTATTTCTTTAAGATTTATATTCATAATATTCTTCAAAATATCATTCAAATTGTTTAAATAATGAAGCTCAATAAATATTAATAATGTGAATAATAACTGGCTGACTTTTATTTGGTAAATAGGTTAATCCTGACCTTAAGAAAAATGAAGACTACCCTGCCTGGTCAGGAGAGCCATATGTACAGCAATCAAAAAGGAGAGTTCAACTTTTTGGTTTGCATAGTTTGTTTTTCTGCTTGAACAATGATGCACAGAAGGTTTCTGATTTCATCAGTATCCTGAGAGACCAAATTGTGCCTAATCAATGAAAAGCTCTCATCCTTCCTATCTATTTCTGGGGCAGTCCATACTGATCCAATCCTTAAAAAGTTCTTTAAGTTTTATAATATTTATGTGTGATTAAATCTAAAGGGTCACTTCTTTTCAAATTTTTATGTTTAATTAAATATAATTACACCACTTCTCCTTCCCTCTACCCACTGCTTGCTACCCATTGTCCCCTGACTCATTTTACTCTTTATAAAATGAATTTTTATTAATTATAATTCCACATGCATAATGTATTATTGCTATGTGTATGTATAAATAAATGAATAAATATATAAATGTAGCCCGTCTTTATTGTTGCTTTATATATTGCTTTCTTTATTGTATTCTTTTTAGGGTTGACAACATAATATTGGAGAACCATTTTTCCCATTTCTTTCTTCATTTCACCCACATACTGATATTCCCTCTCTAGTACTCCTCTCCATCCCACCATAGCCTCTTTGATCTTTCCAGTTTAATGTAGTTGTTCCAGGTAATAAACTCACTTCTGAAATTTGAAGCTAAGTACCATAGATGGGAGATAAGATACAGTGTTTGTCTTTCTGAGTTTGGGTTACGTCACTGACACTTTAGAAATGTCAGTGTCTAACAAACTTAATTTTTCATCATTTCTTTTGTTCATTTAACAATAAAAAATTAAACCTGTTCAAATTTGTTACCAAAAATAGTTTTTAAAAGATGATTCAATTTCACTTAGAATCATAATAAGTTAATATAAGTTATTATAATCAAGGTTTTGATCCTACAAAATAAACTGAAATCTCAAGTATTTTTATGAAAGCCAGCCATTGACTATGAACCATTTTCACAGAAAAATAACGAAAATGCAAATATTATAAAGTGTCTATCTTCAAATACCATAAATAGAATAAAGAAAAAGAAAAGATCTACTGAATGGGCTTAACTAGAATGCAAGATATGGAGCACAGCATTGGAATCTGAAAGATCAATACAAATTATTCCATCTGAAAATTACAATAACATACTAAAAAAATTGCAGCAGACTGAATAGTCAAACAAGAAAATATTCGACATTCACACTACTGTGCTTCAAAAGGGAAAAAATTATATATATACATATTTATAGTGTTGCCTGACCACTCAAAGACGGGAAAGCTGAAAATCTTTTAACTTTAGTAGAAGTTAAAACCTTAAAGATTCAAAACTCTTTGCGACTCTAGTTAGGGTAAATCCAGTGGTGTCCGCACATATGATAAACACAGTCAAATTTCATGAAAAAATTCAATTACTTAAAATAGACATGAGGGGATGTTGCCTTACCCACACAAAGACAAAAAAAAAAGCAAAACAAAAAAACAAATATCTGTGTATCTGTTCTAAATCCATGACATCTATAATCAATTAAGTAGCATGCACTAAAAGAAAAAGTCTATTATAAATATGCCTAGATAGACTATCTTTCTGAAATGAAATAAACAATTTCACAAACATAAGGCTTCTTTGGCAGTATTAAACCTAACTGAAAGAACTCATGTATGCTAAGATATCACTGTGGAATTCAACTTTTGCCATCAGCTGACCTATTCTTAAGAATTGCTCAAAGAAACAATAGGAAAAAAAGATTTTATCCACACAGAAAAGATAGATTCTCTGCAGTATTCTATCAGATAGTAAAAGAACAGAGAGAGTAAATGGTTCTCACTGTATTCCATAAAACAGAAAGGAAATAAACTCTCTAGAACTCACTCTATGAAAACAGTATTATCCTATTACCAAAGTCATATAAAGACACAACAAAAAGAAAAAAACTATAGAATTTTTGATAACGATGTAACATGGAGATTAAGCAGCTCATTAATGAATGATGAGTGGGTCAAGGAGAAAATTTAAAAAAAAAATCCTGGAATTAAATGAAAATGAAAATTCAATGCAACAAAACCTGATATTATTGATAGTTCATTGATGAGATCTTAGCATTTGAACTTCTTTTGTTAGTTCTAGGTCTGATATAGACCTATTAGACTGGCACAGAAGAGAACGTGTACAGGCAACTTGGAATTAGAAGTTAGATCTAACTTGAATAGAATGATGTCAGGTGGACAGAGGAGAGTGGGTTGATATATAAGATTTGCCTCCTGGTCCAAGCCTAGAGTGTGAGGGTAGATCTGGCTAGGTGAAAAGGTCACATGTGGTTTCAGAGGGGCCTATGGACTAGGTGATGGGTAGATAAGGTCCTGCAAAAGCCTAGGCATCATTTAGAGCCCAGTCAAGAGAGGCCAGAATAGGCCCAGGCACTAGATGCGTGACCCTGGCTATATATGGCAGTTTGAGGAAGGCAAGTAGATGGGAGCATCAAGAATACATACCATACTATACCCTAGAGAACGATGTAGGGTATATAGCAAGGGAGATAGTTTGGATGCAATCTAGAAGTAACATGTGCTGTTAATAGGTAGTTTAAAACATGAAAACAAAAATAATTGAAAATTCTAAAATCTTGACTTATTTACCCACATGTCCCTCAACTGAAGAATGGATACAGAAAATGTGGCTCACTTACACAATGGACTAATATGCAGCTATTAAAAATAACGACATCACTGAGCCACCTTGGGCGCGAACTCGGCAGATGGTCCCACCATATCAAGAGGACTGTCCACACCATAGGCACCCTAGTATACCCAGGATCTTGGGATCACTGGTGAGTGGAATGCAACATCTGTTCCAAAACAACCGGGAGGGACTTGTGCCAGCAGGTACAAAAATACAGGAAACCTAACCAACCAGCACTTGGGGTTCATTCCAGTAGGGACCAGCCCTGGGCCACCTTGGCCACAAACTGTATAGATGGTCCCACTGTCCCCAGAGGACTCTCCATGCCATAGGTGCCCTAGCATGCCCAGGATCTTAGAAACACTGAAGAGAGTCTGCCTCCAGAGAAGGTTCTGACTGCGGAACTAAGGTAAGACAGCCATCTTGTATACTGAGTCTTTAAGAGACCAGTCCACGCAGGGGAGCGCACAGGCCACAGAAGCAACAGACAGGGTCCCTTCATGCCTTCATCCTCAGCCAGGAGGCAGAGCTGAGACCCAGACCTCTGGGCACCAGAGGAAAGTTGGCCTCCAGGGAGGTCTCTGACTAGGGGACTCAGGTGAGAGCGCCATCTCCTTTACCGGGTTTCTCAGAGACCAATCCAAGCAGAAGAGCATGCTGGCCGCAGAAGCAACAGAGATTCTGGACAGGGTCCCTTCGGGCCTTCATCTTCAGCTAGGGGGCAGATCTGAAAACCAGACCTCTGTGCACCTTCCCTGCAAAAGGAGGGTTTGACCACAGAAAGTGTTCTGGCCACTGGGACTCAGGAGAGAGTTGTACTCCCAGGAGTGCTGACAGAGGCTAACAGAATCACAGGAGGAACAAGCTCCAGCCAGAGACAGCTAGAACATATAACACCAGAGATTATCAGATGGGGAAAGGCAAACATAAGAATCTTACTAACAGAAACCAAGATTACCCAGCATCAAAAAAAAGTAGTACTCCCACCACACAGCAAGTCCTGGATACCCCAACATACCTGAAAAGCAAGATTCAGATTTAAAATCATATCTCATGATGCTGGCAGAGGATTTTAAGAAGGGCATTAATAACTCAAAGGAATACAGGGGAACACAACTAAACAGGTAGAAGGCCTTAAAGAGAAAACACAAACCAATAGACTTAAAGACTTATAGAAAAACATAACCAATCAGGTGATGGAATTGAATAAAACCATCCAAGATCTAAAAATGGAAATAGAAAAAAATAAAGAAAACCCAAAGGGAGACAATTCTGGAGATAGAAATCCTAGGAAAGAAATCAGAAACCATGAATGTGAGCATCAGCAACAGAATACCAGAGATGGAAGAGAGAATCAAAGAAAATGCAAAAATCCAAAAAGATCCTAACCCAAAACATCCAGGAAATCCAAGACACAATAAGAAGACCAAAACTAAGTATAATAGGTATAGATGAGAATCAAGACTTTCAACCTAAAGGACCAGTAAATATCTTCAACAAAATTATAGAAAAAAACTTCCCTAACCTAAAGAAAGAGATTCCCATGAACATACAAGAAGTCTACAGAACTACAAATAGATTGGACCAGAAAAGAAATTCATCCCAACACATAATAATCAGAACAACAAAACACTAAATAAAGATAGAATATTAAAAGCAGAAAGGGAAAAAAGGTCAAGTAACATATAAAGGAAGACCTATTAGAATTACACCAGACTTCTCATCAGAGATTATGAAAGCCAAAAGATCCTGGACAGATGTTATACAGACCCTAAGAGAACACAAATGTTAGCTACTATACCCACCAATACACTCAATTACAATAGACGAAGAAAGCAAAGTAATCCATGACAAAACCAAATTCACACAATATCTTTCCAGGAATCCAGCACTAAAAAGGATAATAAAAAGAAAACTCCAACACAATAAGGAAAACGCTGCCCTAGAAAAAGCAAGAAAGTAATCCTTCAACAAACCTAAAGGAAGATAGCCGCAAGAACAGAATTCCAACTCTAACAACAAAAATAACAGGAAGTAACAATTACTATTTCTTAATATCTCTTACTATCAATGGACTCAATTCCCCATTAAAAAGACACAGGCTAACAGAATGGCTACATAAACAGGACCCAACTTATTGCTGGATACAGGAGACCCACCTCAGGGACAAAGACAGATACTGCCTCAGAGTAAAAGATGCTAAAACAATTTTCCAAGCAATTGGTCCAAAGAAACAAGCTGCAGTAGCCATTCTAATACCGAATAAAATCTACTTCCAACCCAAAATTATCAAAAAAAGACAAGGAGGGGCACTTCATAATCAGCAAAGGTAAAATCTTCCAAGATGAACTCTCAATTCTGAATATCTATGTTCCAAAGACAACACCATTCACATTCATTAAGGAAATTATTGTAAAGCTCAAAGCACACATTGCAATTAACACAATAGTTGGAGACTTCAATACCCCACTCCCATCAATGGACAGATTCTGGAAACTAATAGAAGTTATGAAACAAATGGATTTAATAGATATCTACAGAACATTTTATCCTAAAAGAAAAGGATATACATTCTTCTCAGCACCTCATGGTACCTTCTCCAAAATTGACTATATAATTGGTGACAAAACAGGCCTCAACAAATACAAGAAGATTGAAATTATCCCATGCATCCTATCTGATCACTATGGACTAAGGCTGATCTTCAATAACAACATAAATGATAAAAAGCCAATATTCACATGGAAACTGAACAACACTCTACTCAATGATAACTTGGTCAAGGAAAAAATAAGGAAAGAAATTAAAGACTTTTTAGAGGTTAATGAAAATGAACCCACAACATACCCAAACTTATGAGACACATTGGAAGCAGTCCTAAGAGGAAAACTCATAGCTCTGAGTGCTGCAAAAGAGAGAGAGAGAGAGAGAGAGAGAGAGAGAGAGAGAGAGAGAGAGAGAGAGAGAATACACTAGCAGCTTAATAGCACACCTAAAAGCTCTAGAACAAAAGAAAGCAAATTTATCCAAAAGGAGTAGACTGCAGGAAATAATCAAACTCAGGGCTAAAATCAAGCAAGTAGGAACAAAACAACTATACAAAGAATCAACCAAACAAGGAACTGGATTTTTGAGAAAATCAACAAGATAAATAAATCCTTATCCAGACTAACTAGAGAGCACAGGGGAGACATAACAACGGAACATGAGGAAATCCAAAACATCTCAGACCCTACTACAAAAGGCTATTCTCAACAAAACTGGAAAACCTGGATGAAATGGACAACTTCCTAGACAAATACCAGGTACCAAAGTTAAATCAGGATCAGATTAACGATCTAAACAGTCCCATTTCCCCTAAAGAAATAGAAGCAGTCATTAATAGTCTCCTAACAAAAAAAAAAAAAAAAAAAAAGCCCAGGACCAGATGGGTTTCGTGCAAAATTCTATCAGACCTTCAAAGAAGGCCTAATTCCAATTCTCCCCAAACTATTCCATATAATAGAAACAGAAGATACTCTACCAAATTCATTCTACAAAGCCACAATTACTCTGATAACTAAACCACACAAAAACGCAACAAAGAAAGAGAACTTCAGATGAATTTCCCTTATGAATATTGATGCAAAAATACTCAGTAAAATTCTCACAAACCGAATCCAAATATACATCAAAAGGATCATCCATCATAATCAATTAGGATTCTTCCCAGGGATGCAGGGATGGTTTAATATACGGAAATCCATCAATGTAATCCACTATATAAACAAACTCAAAGAAAAAAAAATGATCATCTCGTTAGATGTGGAGAAAGCATTTGACAAAATCCAATACTCAATCATGATAAAAGTCTTGGAAAGATCAGAAATTCAAGGCCCATATCTAAACATAACAAAAGCAATCGACAGCAAACCAGTAGCCAACATCAAAGTAAATGGTGAGAAGCTGGAAGCAATCTCACTAAAATCAGGGACTAGACAAGGCTGCCCACTTTCTCCCTACCTATTCAACATTGTACTTGAAGTCCTAGCCATAGCAATTAGACAACAAAAGGAGATCAAGGGGATACAAATTGGAAAGGAAGATATCAAAATATCACTATTTGCAGGTGATATGATAGTATATATAAGTGACCCTAAAAATAAACAGCTTCAGTGTAGTAGCTGGATATAAAATTAACTCAAACAAATTAGTGACCTTTCTCTACACAAAGGATAAACTGGCTGAGAAAGGAATTAGGGAAACAACACCCCTTCACAATAGTCACAAATAATATAAAACACCTTGTTGTGACTCTAGCTAAAGAGGTGAAATATCTGTATGATAAGAACTTCAAGTCTCCAAAGAAAGAAATCAAAGAAGATCTCAGAAGATGGAAAAATCTCCCATTCTCATGGATTGGCAGGATTAATATAGTAAAAATGGCTATCCTGCTGAAAGCAATCTACAGATTCAATGCAATTCCCATCAAACTTCCAACTCAATTCTTCACCAAGTAAAAAAGGGCAATTTGCAAATTCATCTGGAATAACAAAAACCTAGAATAGCAAGAATTATTCTCAACAATAAAAGAACCACCATGCTTGACCTCAAGCTGTACTACAGAGCAATTTTGATAAAAAATGCATGGTACTGGTACAGCAACAGGCAAGTAGATCAATGGAATAGAATTGAAGACCCAGAAATGAACCCACACACCTATGGTCACTTGATCTTTGACAAAGGAGCTAAAACCATCCAGTGGGGAAAAAAAGACAGCATTTTTAACAAATGGTGCTGGTTCAACTAGTGGTTATCATGTAGAAGAATGTGAATTGATCCATTTTTATCTCCTTGTAGAAAGCTCAAGTTTAATTAGATCAAGGAGCTCCACATAAAACCAGAGACACTGAAACTTATAGAGGAGAAAGTGAGGAAAAGCCTCAAAGATATGGGCACAGGGGAAATTCCTGAACAGAACAGCAATGGCTCATACTGTAAGATCAAGAATCAACAAATGGGACCTCATAACATTGCAAAGCTTCTTTAAGGCAAGACACTATCAATAAGACAAAAAGGCCACCAACAGAATGGGAAAGGATCTTTACCAATCCTAAATCCAATAGGGGACTAATATGCAATATATACAAGAAACTCAAGAAGCTGGACTCCAGAAAATCAAATAACCCCATTAAAAAATTGTCTCTAGCTGCATATGTATCAAAAGATGGCGTAGTCAGCCATCACTGGAAAGAGAGGCCCTTTGGACTTGCAAACTTTATATGCCCCAGTACAGGGGAACACCAGGGCCAAAAAGGGGGAGTGGGTGGGTAGGGGATTGGGGGGGTGGGTATGGAGGACTTTTGGGATAGCATTGGAAATGTAAATGAGGAAAATACCTAATAAAAAAAAAGAGAAAAAATGGGGTAGAGAGCAAAACAAAGAATTCTCAACTGAGGAATATCGAAGGGCTAAGAAGCTCCTGAAAAAAAAAAATGTTCAGCATCCTTAATCATCAGGGAAATGCAAATCAAAACAACCCTGAGATTCCACCTCACACCAGTCAGAATGGCTAAGATTAAAAATTCAGGTGACAGCAGATGCTGACAAGGATGTGGAGAAAGAGCAGCACTCCTCCATTGTTGGTGGGATTGCAAGCTGTTACAACCTCTCTGAAAATCAGTCTTGTGTTTCCTCTGAAAACTGGACATAGTACTTCTTGAAGATCCATCAATATCTCTCCTGGGCATATATCCAGAAGATGTTCCAACTTGTAATAATGACACATGCTCTACTATGTTCATAGCAGCCTTACTTATAATAGTCAGAAGATGAAAAGAACCTAGAAGTCCCTCAACAGAGGAATGGATACAGAAAATGTGGTACATTTACACAATGGGGTACTACTCAGCTATTAAAAACAAAATAGGCAAATGTATGGATCTGGAGAATATCATCCTGAGTGGTGTAACCCAATCACAAAAGAACACATATGATATGCACTCTCTGATAAGTGTATATTAGCCCAGAAACTTACACTACCCAAGATACAATTTGCAAAACACATGAAACTCAAGAAGAAAAACCAAATTGTGGATACTTTGCTCCTTCTTAGAATGGGGAAGAAAATACCCATGGAAGGAGTTACAGAGACAAAGTTTGGAGCTGAGACAGAGGGAAGGACCATCCAGAAATTGCCCCACCCAGAGATCCATCCCATAAATAACGACCAAACCCAGACACTATTGCATATGCCAACGAGATGTTGCTGACAGGACCCTGATATAGCTATCTCTTTTGAGGCTATGCCAGTGCCTGGCAAATACAGAAGTGAATGTTCACAGTCATCTATTGGATGGAACACGGGGTCCCTAGTGAAGGTGCTAGAGAAAGTATCTAAGGAGCTAAAGGGGTCTGCAACCCTATAAGAGGATCAACAATATGAACTAACCAGTACCCCCCACCCCATAGCTGTGTCTCTAGTGTCATATGTATCAGAGGATGGCCTAGTCGGCCATCAATGGTAGGAGAGGCCCTTGGTATTGCGAAGATCATATGCCCCAGTACAGAGGAATTCCAGAACCAGGAAGCAGGAGAGGGTGGTTTGGGGAGCACAGCACGGGGAGGGTATAGGGGACTTTTGGGATAGCATCTGAAATGTAAATGAAGAAAATACCTAATAATAAAAGTAAAAATAAGGACATCATGAATTTTGCAGGCAAATGGATGGAACTAGAGAATATCATCCTGAGTGAGGTAACCTAGACTCAAAAGGGCATGCATGATACATTCTCACTGATAAGTACATAATAGTAAAAAATGTACCAAATATCCGTGATACACCCTACAGACTGTAAGACGTTAAGCAAGATGGAAAGCCCAGTGAAGATGCTTAAATCCCACTCAAAAAGAGGAACAAAACAATCATGGGTAGTGAAGAGAGGTAGGGACTTGGGTGGGAGAAAAGGGAAATGGAAATAATGGGGTAGGATCAAGTATGGGGAAGACAGGAGAGGGGCCCAGAGAGCCAGGAGACTGAAAGGGCATATATAACTGCCAGGGTGGGTAATGGGGTGAACATCCAGAAAGTCTCAGAAACCTGGGATAAGGAAGGCTTCCAGTACTCAAAGTGAGTGACCTCAACCCAAATTGCCCAACTGTGGGAATATAGAATCTGAGGAGACCACCTCCAGTAATCAGGCATCACCCCCCGAGTGAAAGGATGGAGGCAACAACCTACCTACAAAACTTTTGACCCCAAATTGCTCCTGACTAAAAGAAATGTAAGAACAACAACAACAACAACAAAAAAATGGATCAGAGAAGAAATGGCCAAGTAGCAAAACCAATTCCTAACACTATTACTGATGCTAAATTGTGCTTGCACAGAGTAGCCTAGCATAACTGTCCTCTGGGAAGCTTTATCCAGCAACTAAGACAGACACACACAACCAACCATTGATTGGATGGAGGTTGGGAACCCCTGTGGAAGAGTTAGGGGAGAATAGAAGGAACTGAAAGAGATGGCAACCCCATAGGAAGATCTACAGTGTTAACTAACCTAGACCATTGGGAGCTCCCAGAGATGAGCCACAAACCAAAAAACATGATGGGGCTGGTCCTCTGACCAGCAGAGCATATTGAGCAGACGGCAGTTTTGTCTGGCCTCATTGGGAGAGCATGGGCCTAATCCTATAGAGACTTTGATGCCCCAAGATGGGGGAATAACAGGGGAGGGAGCACCCTCGTAGAGGCAAAAGAGGGGGAAGAACTCTGAGTGGGAACTGAGAGGGAGCAATATTTGGGATGTAAATAAAATAATTAATAAAAAATTCTTAAATCTCAAAAAAAAGGAAAAAAGAAAAGGGAAAGGGAAGAAGAGCAGCAGGCAAGACATCTAAGCCAATAATATTCAAAATAGAGAAAAAAAAGGTTTTTTTTTCCTAAAATCACAAATGAGGTATATCAAAATATTAATCACTATTGTATACTATTTACAATATTAGCACAATAAACCTAGAAGGAAAAATAAAATGGATACAAACAGGAAAGAAAGAAATCAAATTATTTGTATTTTTATTAGGTAATCCTACATTCAAAAGATCTTAAAGATTGAACCTAATAAACCCTTTCTACAGTGTGGAAGGTTATACAATTAGATCACAGAAATCAATAGTTGTCATGTAAATCATCAATGAGCTTCGGGGGGAAAATCAGGAAAAAATGCTTTGGAATTGTAACCAAAAATGCAACTAACAAAGAAGGTGCTAGACTGCTAAAGTGAAAACCTTAAACCATTGAGGGAGTAACTGGAGGGAAAAGTAGAAAACAGAAACAGCTCCCTACTCCCTGATTGGTAGAATTAGCCCTTTGAAATTGGATACATTATCAAAAAACTATCTAGATATTCAAAGAAATACTCATCAAAATTCCAATCATATTCTTCAATAATAACAAAAACTATGCAGTTAACATGGAACATAAACACTCAGAATAACAAAATAACCCTGCACAGAATGAGCCATGCTAAAGATGATTTAATGCTTGGATTCTACTGAAATTATACAGCCACAATAATAAAAATCAGCATGTTACTAGTACACTAACAGATACTTAAATTAATGGAATAGAACGCAGAAACCTAGAGATAAATCTCTACAGTACCACAGTTTGTCCAGTTTCTGTCATGTTTTGCTGTTGTTGCTGCTGCTGTTGTTGATTGTTGGTTTTACCAATGTGACACAGCTAGAGTTGTCTGGAAGGAAGAATCTCACTTGAGAAAATGCCTCCATTAGATTGCCTGTAGGCAACTCTGTAGTCCATTTTCTTCATTAATGATTGGTGTGGGTAGGCCAACCCAACAGGGAGGACAATGCTACCTCTAGATATGGACATGAGGTTATAAGGCAGGCTGAGCATGCCATAGAGAGCAAGCCAGTAAGCAGTGTTTCGCCATAGCCTTTGCTTCAATTCCTGTCTTTAGATGTTTACCTTAAATTCCTGGCCTGACTTCTTCTAGTAATAGACTGTGGTATGGAACTGTGAGCTACAACAAATGCTTTCCTTCACAAGGTGCTTTTGGGCATGGTGTTTAAGAACAACAATATAAACATGAAGCCAGGTTCTCAGCATATGCCTTGGACAACCGAACATCTTCAGCAAACAGTATTCAAACCTGGACATCCACACTTAGAGGAAAACAGCATTCCTTTTTTAAATCTTGCACAAAATAAATTCTCAATGTTAATTTGAACCTGGAATTCTGGAACTGCTAGAAGACAACACTGGGGAAACCATAGGCAAGAGCTTCCTCACAAAGACTAACAAGAATTTCAACAAATTCTGGGAAGGTTACAAAAATAATATACACTGTAACTGGAAATATGAAATAGTGCACCTCTCATGGAAATCCAAATGTCAGCTTCTCAAACAAATTACAGTTCCCATATAATCTAGCTGTATCACTCCTCTGAACTATGGAAGAAATCTGATCAGCATGTGCCAACACATGGAACACTTATGCTTCCTGACCCACTATTCAAAATGGTCAAAATAAGAACAAGCATGGATGTCCTTCAACATATAAATGCCTAAAGGGGAAGTGACTTGGAGCTGGAGATATGTCCTGGCAGTTTAGATCAATGGTTGGTTTTACAGAGGACTCAGATTTGTTTTTCAGTATGTACATTTCCTGCTCTGGCTTCCTTCCGTGATAAACTTTAGTATGGAACTATAAGCTCCAATAAATGCTTTTCTTCCCAAGGTGCTTTTGGTCATGGTGTTTAAGCACAACAATATAAACCCTGACTAAGACAGGTTTACAGCCATCCTTAACTCCAGTACCAGAAGATCTGATGACCTCTTCTGATCTCCTCAGGCACCAGATATGAATACACATACATATATTAAGCCGAAACATTCTCACATAAAATGAAATAAATCTAAAGTGATTTTTAAAATATATATATGCACTTATATGTATATATGTTTTCAGGACAAATGGAATTTTATTCAGCCATAAAAATGAAATTATATTATCTAAAGAAATATAGATGGAATTGAAGAGCATTAGGTTTAGCAAAATACAGTCTCACGAAGAGAAATATCTTATCTTTTCTGTCATGTACAAAGAACATAGAGCACAAAAGCCACATGGTTATTAACAAAAGCCATAGTCAAGATTGCTAAAGTCGTGAAGTTTTTGACCAGGGAGATCCTGAGGTCCTTCATGAACATGATGCACACCTCACAGCTATTGCCACTGCTGTGAGGTGTGCATCAAAGCCACAAGGTAAGAAGCTAATGATAAAGATACAATGCTCTGTTTTTGATATGGACAGTTAAGTCTGACCTGAGGTGATCTCTTCAGTGTGCTTGAGGATTTGACAGTGACAACCACACTATGCTGGATATACCAACGCACCTGCTCTGCATCATCTTAACACAATCACAAATGTAACCAGTGGTACAATAGTAATGCAATTCTTATGGGTACATCCAATTACTCTGGGTTTAGATAAAAGCCCTGTTTTATGTGAGAAATCCAAGTTTTATACTGAAAGCCAGGTCAAAACTCTGGCTGGAGAGGTCCCAGGCTCAGCAGGAAAGCTTTCCCTGTGGGTTATAGAAACTGATCTGATGCCTGCATCAGCACTCTCTATAGGTATTCACACATATAGGTTACTGTTGTCATTTTCCTAGGTTGCAGAGACAAGCTCTATGGTGGTTGGTATTTCCTATGAGAGACTTATCCCAGTTCAGCTGCTGAGAATAAGTTACTGGTGCTGCAGCACAGTAATAAAATGATTTTAAAAGAATCAAAAACAGATCACCACCCCATAGGTCCGGAAAGACTACAAAAAAACAGGTGTTAAAAAAATGAAAAGGGCTGAAGAAATTGTTGGGGTAAGAAGATAACTACATTCCTGTAGATGATTATCCATCCACATTAGGAATAAGAAGTGGCTTGTTGGCATATGACATTACTTGGAACATAGGCAAGAGGCAAAGAGAAGCAAAATAATAGAAATAGCTCTAGGAGTATGGTAGTGAAGTTGAGGCTATTGACTTTCCCTGGATGGGTAGAGTCATGGAAACTTTCCAGAACTTAACTCCTGAATAGCTTAGGGGGGAACTGTACTTGAGTATATAGGTGAAATTTAACTGAAGGCAGGGTTCCACTGCAGTGAGAATCTGGCTTGATATCCATGCTGTTTGTTAGCTTTCAGGCACGCAGCTCTGTTCAACACAAGCATGCTCTTGTAAGTGATCCGGTCCTCGTGCTCCTCCAATCTCAGTTCGTGATGGTATCCAGCTGTGCTTGGGGAGAATGATGAGCTGTTTCACAGCTTCCGGAGAATTGTCTATTCTTTCTTATATAGGAACACAGCACGGGCCCAACTGAGGCTTCCATCAGTGCTTCTCAATCAGTGGCCATTGCTTGTCCCAGGTACGTGAGGCAACGTGCTTTATGTGTTTCCCCAATTGAAATGAGGAGGGAAAAGTAAGCACGTTCTATTTGGGTTAGACATTAGGAAGATATCAAGACGATCACTTATGCCCAGGACAGCTCCAGAGCATTTTAGAATGCCCACATAAGAAGGGCTGAGCTCTCAAATTAGAACTTTGATGAGAATGAGACCTCAAGAGACTATGGGTTCAATTTGGTCCCAGCTCCTCCAGGGAAGAGGAACATATTCTGATTCTCAGTTACATATATATATGTGTGTGTGTGTGTGTGTGTGTGTGTGTGTGTGTGTGTGTGTATGTATATATATACATATATATGCATATATGTGTGTGTGTGTGTGTATGTATGTGTATATATATTTCCCTGACTTTAATCTACAAATCTACATTTCTACTTGGACAGTGTAGCTTATGCAATGCTAGCAGATATATATCTCATACTGCTTTGATATTTGGATGATGTCAATGGCCTTGTAAAAAGGAAACTCTGCTACAGCTATTTCTCCTTTATATTCTTCTTATCTTCTTTATGATGTGTTCAGAAAGATTAACTAATAACAACCCTGAAATTTATTTTATGCAATTTAAAGCAAAAATTGTACCTTTATTTAAATTCAATTTAGACTTTGTAAATCTCTCCAGTGATAAATGACAATGACAATGTGTGTTTATTGATATTAAAATGAATTCGCAGAAGTGACATTTTCTTTAAAAAATTATATGCAATACAAATTCTTACAATATTATTCTAATTTTATATTTAAAGATTATTTTGTTGCCGTCTGTATTGCATAGTTTTATTTATATATTTAATCATTTCAGTCACTAAAGTTTAAAAAAATTCCCCATACATAAAACTTTAACATACTTTTTATTTGGACAAGTGTATTTTTAAATTTGTGTTAGTATTTTGCCTACTAGTGAGACTCATAATATAAAAGTAAAATATAATACACAATATAATGTAATATATTTCATATATATGTAAAAAGTTTGTAACAGGTTCATAATTCTAAATAATTGGTCCTCCACTAGTGAAATTGTTTTTGGAAAACTATAGAACCATGGTTCCAAACTTCTCAATCTTCTTAATGCTGAGACCCTTTAGTATAGTTCCTGATGTTGTGGTGACCCCCAACTGTAAAATTATTTTGTTCTTATTTTATAATTGCAATTTTGCTACTGTTATGAATTGTAATGTAAATATATGACTTGCAGAATATCTGATATATGACTCCATCCCAAGGGGTCATGACCCAGAGGTTGAGAACCACTGCCCTAGAACATTTTGGTAGAGGGGCATAGTGAACATACTAAGAAGTCATTTCAGTTAGGCTTCATTAAATAAAAATAATAGGAAGAACAAATTTTAGATAGGCAAAAAATAAAAAGTTAAACTAAAACAAAATCACAAACAAGATGCAACAAGTTTAAAACTGCAACTCCAAAATTCATCCTAAAAATCCCATTTTTTTTTCTAAATTAGGCCTGCCAAAATTACTTTTAGCAGAAAAACTAGATACAGTGGCAGGGCACAGCAGACAGGAAAGTTAGGGGCACAGTGAAAGAGAGAAGTAGGAAACTAACAAAAATAATTTTGCTAGAAGATACTGTAATAATATCGAGTGTGATATTTTAAACTTCTTTAACAATTAATCAATGAATTAGAGAGACAAAGTATATATGCATAAGTGGACCAAACCAAAGAAATGTTTACTGGATGAGTCGGTGAACAAAGGAAAGAACATCAACAGCACAGTCCTTTGGGCTCCAGGGCATTCACTTGTAGACTTTAGAACTCCAGGGTAGAACATGCAGTTCTCTACAACTCCATATGTATGCTTAAGACCTTAAGTCTGTTCCCAGGATATGTATTTCAGAATTGTAGTTAGACCCATGGTATGTTATTAAATACATCTGCATCTGGGTCAGTTGTTGGGATTAGTCGGCTAAAACCAAAGTTTTGCCAGCCATTCTTACTGGTATATATGCTAATTTTAAAAGGCCTGTGACAGCCATCTCTACTGTACTCTCCAGTCTTAGACGTGTTGCTTCATGGGTTTGATGATCAGTCGCATGCAGGCTTATTACTATTGACAATAAACAGTACAACATATGACATATAAAATGCCCATTTAGAGGACACTCTCAGGACCACAAAACTGAAAGTTTATTTACTATTTAATATGCTTTTTAAAATGTCAATAAAGATCCTCAAACCTCTAATCAAAACCCCATGAAAGTGGAAAAGAATCCCAGCCCTCTGAATACTTACCCAGTGCAACATTATCTTAGCCTCAGCAGCTATCCAGGCCTCTGACGGGGAAGGTCATTTATCCTATCTATCACTTTGATCTACAAACTAAGGCAACATGAGTACACAGAGGTTTGTGTCACAGACATGGAGATGAAGAGTGAAACCAAATATGAAATTCAAATATAAAATTCATACATGATTGATGCTACTGAAGGAACTGCTTGGGTAGATCTTTTTTAAATGCTAAGGAAATCAAGACCAAAAAGGGTCCTACTCAAAAAAACAGTTTTGTGATGGAATCCAATGAGGGTTCCTAGGAAAAGACTGACAGAACAACAGATGCAATGCTTATAGGCTTCAGTAAGGAGGGAAAAGGATGGGCATTTGCCAAGGGGAAGAAGATGCAGCAGGGTTGACACTCAATGTGCTATTGTGAAAGGATGCCTTTAAAGGGTAGGATTCTCAATTTATTCACCACCAAAATGACTATACAGCTTGACTGAAGATCCAGTGTGGAATATTCCATACTTAGTACCTTAACAATGTTTCTGTGTCAGTGTCTGTTAGTGTCAAATGAACACCAGTCCATTGTAAATCCAACATACACTGTGAGTAAAGGTAGCAACACCATATAAGTGAGAGAAATGAAGTTTTAAAGATTTAGCTGGTCAAAGGATGAATCAGCATCCTTTCTGCAGAGATTATGCAGTGTCACTTTCTCCACTGCACAAAACTATGCTAGGAGTGCATGTACCCCTTAGACTCATGATGTATCATAGACTTGGAGCATCTAAGAGGGAGTCAAAAGTAATGTATGTATTTGATAGACATGAGAAAGTTAACATGGTCATTGTTTATACAGCAGGGACCTTTTCAAGAGGCAATTATAGACTATAGAGCACCAACCTGCAGCCAGTCTGACACACAGTATTCCCATTTAAGTCCTGACCAGGCCAAGCAGTACAAGATGGCTGAACCTTACCAGATCCTTGGACTCCTGGAAATGCCAAAAAATGAGATTTATGAAGCTAAATCATCAGAATGTAGTCCATTACATTCACCGTGCAGAACCCAATATTTCTCTTTGGAGAAAACAACTGGAATAATCATTTGGATCTTTTTATATTTTATTACACGTGGATATTTTGTTGATACCAACTAATATGCTGAATTGCAGAAGGAACTGAACTAGCATGGATATAGCATGGACATAGCAGGATCATGTCTACCCTGTGGAATAGGTGTCATTGTATAATGCTAAAATCTCATGTCTTAAGTATTCAGAAAACCATCTAGAACAGTAAACACAGTAAGTAAGGACCCGTTAGATGGTGCGTAGCATGGTAGGCAAAGATGCACAAAAGCCACAAGGTTATTAAAGACTGCCAGCAAGTTTTGTATGTACATCCCTTGGTTTTTATTTTACGCTCATTCTCATATCAGGACCCCAAAGACAGACTTGGAAGTTACCAGGTTTCTATGTCCATTTCACTAAGAAACAGATTGAATAAATCTCCTTTTTCTGCATTTCAGTATTAGCCCAGCTCTTTAAATTGACATATGAAGAACTCATGGAAAACCTTGTTTTTTTTTTTTTAATTCATTCTATGATCCATTTCTGATACTATGATTGCTAATGGTGTTGCAATCACCAGATCAAATGATAAGACAATTGATGTAAAAGCACTGTGATAATGGCTTTAAAGTATGGAGAAGTAAAACCCTACCTGAGCTAGAAATTCTCCATATTTTTGATGAATTGATACTGTTAAAATACACTATTTTTGATACAAGATGAAGTATCTAATGACCTGCTCGGCTACATGTTAGCACAATCACCATGCCATGAAAGTTATAATTTCTAGTCTAATAGAGGGACAATGCTTATAAGTACAACCCCTGACTTTGGAATTAAATTGAAACCCTGAATCACAAAATGAACCAATATGTTGTAACATAAACCAGCCAAAAGTCTTTGACTGGGAAGGTCCTCTAGGCTCAAGTAAGGAAGCTTTTCCTGGTGATTATATGTATATGTATACGTATACGTATATGTATATGTATATGTGAACAAATATGATAGACCTATCATCTCTCTCAAAATATGTCTGTTACCACAGATGACTTCTTCTACTAGCCAAGGCTGGAGAGGCAAACACTATGATGATAGGTAGTAATTAGCAGAAATCCCTAACAAAATGCTGACTAAATGGTTATAAAAAATTCAAGATCATCTATCACCTAATCCTGGGTTCAGGCCACAATGCACAAGAGTTGACAAAGAGAATAGAAAAGCCATGAGGAAAGAGGTGAAGTTAAAAAATAGTTGTGTTCTCTGAGTGTGACACAACCATCCATCATATGGGAGTAAACGTAGCTTGATGACATAAGACACCAACTGGACCTTAGTCAACAGACAAAAATAAGCAAAATAATAGAGACATGTCTAGGCCTGGGGAGATAGTAATGGATCTATTATCTTTCCCTGAGGAAGTAGTGTCATAGAAACTTAACCTTGGATTCCAGATGTCATTATGAGCCCCCGTTCCCCAAGTCTGCATAGCTTACGGAGTGGTGAGTGTGTTTCTCAATTTCACTTAGAAACTGGGGAGACATACCAGCAACTTCCAACTCATTGGAAAGCAATAGAAAAAGGAATGATCCTCAAAACAGCAGTGCAGCTAAAACTGAGAACCACACCTATAAGGAGACCACAAGCATCTAAGAGCCTGATCTGTCAGATCTGCAGAAAGAGGTGAGTAACGTTTCCTCATTATAGGTGACTGCTACAAACTGCTTAGCTTGAGTTCGACTACTGAAGCTTAAAGTTCCCCAACTAAAGTAGACAATGCTAAAAGATATTTATCTCAGATCCTCTGGAGAACTTGCTGAAGACCAAGTAACTATTAAAGCAGGAAATCAGGCTACTGTTAACTATTTCTCTTTATACTATTGATACCATTTTCAAAAATAATGAATTTATAACAGCTATGAATTTTTTATAAAATGTGAAACTGTGCTGTATTTAGACTGAAAAATCTCTCCAGTCATAATGAAAGTCTCTCTCTCTCTCTCTCTCTCTCTCTCTCTCTCTCTCTCTCTCTCTCTCTCTCTCTCTCTCTCTTCCTCCCTCCCTCCCTCCCTCCCTCCCTCCCTCCCTCCCTCTCTCCCTCCCTCCCTCTCTCCCTCTCTCCCTCTCTCCCTCTCTCCCTCTCTCCCTCTCTCCCTCTCTCTCTCTCTCTCCCCCCTCTCTGTCTCTGTTTGTGTGTGTGTGTTTATGAGGTATAAAATAAATTCAGTGAAACATCATGTTCTTTGAAAAACATATGACTAATTGCATTTTCAAGTGTAATTTCACCTTAAAAGATTGTTTAGATACTTTGATCATTATATACATATACACGTACACACACACACACACACACACACACACATACACATACATATATATCTTCTGGTTACTTGAGCTTAGGGATTTTCCCAACATAAATTAGCAAATGCCAAGCTTACATTACACGCTTTCAACTTAATTTATTTACACTTAAGTATTTACGAGACTTGGTTCCAAAGACTCAAATTTGTAGTATCAGAATAGCTTTCAGAGCAGTATCACTAGAGTTAGAAGGAACTTTTAAGATGGGACATATCTCTTATGTCTTTCTCTTGAGATTACAAATTGTTGGTATGTTCAAAGAGTCTGCCAAAAGAAAACTGAAGATGGAAAAGAAAAAAAAATCCTGGAAAATTTCAAAGGGAGGACTCCCACTGAGCAGAGAGTGGGGATAAAAACCAAATTATTGGTACATCCCTAATGTTATTGAGTACAAAATGTAGTTCTTAAAGGCAAGAAGAAGGAACTCAGCTGACAGTGACTCTCAGAACATCAATGTGTTCCCTGTCCCCAGATATGCAGGTGTGTAAGATGGAACAGGTGAAGTACAAAGTCCTCAGGGAGGGTAATTTTTTCTCCACAAGCTGCTAATAAGAGGTCTGTGGGAATATAATTCACTCATATAATCTACCTATTTCCTCAATTTAGTTTGATGATAATTTCAGAGGCCCAGTTTCCTCATAGGCTGTTGTAAAAATCAAATTTTAAAAGCATCTAAAGCTTTCTGCAAAGGGACAAACCCATAGGTACACAGTAATGAGCTGACAACTCCACGCTATGGCTTCCTGCTTCTGGCAGGGCTTTCTTCAACTTTTCAACTTAAAATCCATCTGCCACGTGTTTAGCCTCATCAGGCATGAAGTTGAAGCAAGCCAAACTTCGGTGTTGTTGTCACATTTGTGACCAAAATGCTGATACCAGACACTGAATTAAAAGACAAAAGGTTTGTGCGAGTCTGATGAATGACAATCATCAGAAACCCCAGGACAGGAAACTCCCAGAAAAGCATGACTTACACAACCAGCTCAGAGTTAATGTATGGTCTAAACATCTGAGAACAACACGTGCGCTCTGTGAACACTCCAGAAAACTAGAAGGCTGACAAGTTTTCAAGCTATATGTCTGTGCAAATATAGTTTTTAATGAAATATTTATAGATAGGTAGTGACTGATTTTTCTTTTCTGCTCTGCCTGAAATATGAGCTGTGTAATAAGGCTCTCTACACAGGGAACTTGTCATTAAACAGGGACACACCATCTCCATGGTTTCCTTCTCTGGATCATGGGCACAACTGTCACTGTAACTGCCACACTTGGTCCTGTGTGAGAAAAGTGGCTCTGTACCAGTGTAATTAATTTGTTTTGATATTTATTTATTTATTTATTTATTTATTTATTCATTTATTTATTTACATCACAAACCCTTCTCCCTGTCCCACTTCCTACCTCACAGAGTCCCTCCTCCCATGAGTAATTTGTAAATGGAGGCTCCAAATGTACACTTGGCCTGATATATGTTATATTTGAACACATCAATACTTGATCTTCAGAAACCTTCAATGGATTTGTATGTAACTCATTTTACTTATTTTTTTTCTCCTGAGATGTGACTTCACACCAATTACACCTTAATTAAGAAAGTGTCATGCATCAACTCAAGTAATACTCAGGAACATGAAAAGCACTATCATTAAATGTGAATAAGGAAAAGGGACAGTTTCATAGTCCCAAATTTCCTTTTTTTTTTAATTAGCTGTTTTCTTTTATTACATTACAAATTATATCCCCTTTTCCCATTTCCCCCCTGAAACCTCCCCTATCCAATCCTTCCAACCTGCTCACTAGCCCACCCATTCCCATTTCTGTCCTGGCATTCCCAGGTAGCGAGAAAGTGGGCAGTCTTGTCTAGTCCCTGACTTTAGTGGGATTGCATTCAGCTTCTCTCCATATGTTGGCTATTGGTTTGCTGTAGATTGCTTTTATTATGTTTAGGTATGTGCCTTGAATTCCTGATCTTTCCAAGACTTTTATCATGATTGGGTGTTGGATTTTGTCAAATGCTTTCTCAGCATCTAACGAGATGATCATGTGGTTTTTATCTTTGAGTTTGTTTATATAGTGGATACATTGATGGATTTCCATATATTGAACCATCCCTGGATCCCTGGGATGAAGCCTCCTTGATCATGATGGATGATCATTTTGATGTGTTCTTGGATTTGGTTTGCGAGAATTTTATTGAGTATTTTTGCATCGATATTCATAAGGGAGATTGGTCTGAAGTCCTCTTTCTTTGTTTGGTCTTTATGTGGCTTAGGTTTCAGAGTAATTGTGGCTTCATAGAATTAATTGGGTAGTATTCCTTCTGTTTCTATTTCATGGAATAGTTCAAAGAGTATTGGTGTTAGGTCTTCCTTGAAAGTCTGATAGAATTCTGCACTAAATCCATATGGTCCTGGGCTTCTTTTGGTTGGAAGAATATTGATGGCTGCTTCTATTTCTTTAGGAATTATGGGACTGTTTAGATAATTTTTCAGTCTAAATACAACCTGTTTAACTTTGGTACCTGGTATCTGTCTAGAAAATCGTCCATTTCATTCAGAATTTCCAGTTTTTTTGAGTATAGGCTTTTGTATTAAGATCTGATGATTTTTTTGAATTTCCTCAGTTTCTATTGTTATATATCCCTTTTCATTATTGATTTTGTTGATTTGGATACTGTCTCTGTGCTCTCTAGTTAGCCTGGCTAAGGGTTTATCTATCTTGTTGATTTTCTCAAAGAACCAGCTCCTGGTTTGGTTGATTCTTTGTAAAGTTCTTTTTGTTTCTGCTTGGTTGCTTTGAGCCCTGAGTTTGATTATTTCCTGCATTCTACTCTTCTTGGGTCTATTTGCTTCTTTCCATTCTAGAGCTTTCAGTTGTGCTGTCAAGCACCTAGTTTGTGCTCTCTCCAATTTCTTTTTAGAGGCACTCAGAGCTATGAGTTTTCCTTTTAGCACTGCTTTCATTGTGTTCCATAAGTTTGAGTATGTTGTAGCTTCATTTTCATTAAGCTCTAAAAAGTCTTTCTTTCCTTATTTCCTCCTTGACCAAGTTATCATTGAGTAGAGTGTTGTTCAGCTTCCATATGTACCTGGGCTTTCTACTGTTTGTGTTGTTATTGAAAGCCAGTCTTAGTTCGTGGTGATCTGATAGGATGTATGGGATAACTTCAATCTTCTTGTATCTGTTGAGGCCTGTTTTATGACCAGATTATATGGTCAATTTTGGAGAAGGTACCATGAGGTGCTGAGAATAAGGTATATTCTTTTGTTTTAGGATAAAATGTTCTATAGATATCTGTTAAGTCTATTTGTTTCATAACTTCTGTTAGTTTCACTTTGTCTCTGTTTAGTTTCTGTTTCCATGATCTGTGCATTGTGGAGAGTGGAGTGTTGAAGTCTCCTACTATTATTATGTGAGGTGCAATGTGTGCTTTGAGCTTTAGCAAAGTTTCTATTATGAATGTGGATACACGTGGATTTGGAGCATAGATGTTCAGAATTGAAAGTCCATGTTGGTAGATTTTAACTTTGATGATTATGAAGTGACCCTCCTTATCTTTTTTGATAACTTTAGGTTGAAAGTTGATTTTATTCGATATTAGCATGGCTACTTCAGCTTGTTTCTTGTGACCATTTGCTTAGAAAACTGTTTTCCAGCCTTGTACTCTGAGGTAGTATCTGTTTTTATCTCTGAGGTGGATTTACTGTATGCAGCAAAATGTTGGGTCCTGTGTATGTAACCAGTCTGTTAGGCTATGTCTTTTTATTGTGTAATTGAGTCCACTGTTATTAGGAGATATTAAGGAAAAGTAATTGTTGCTTCCTGTTATTTTGCTGTTAGAGTTGGAATTCTGTTCCTGTGGCTATCTTCTTTTAGGTTTGTTGAAAGATTACTTTCTTGCTTTTTCGAAGGTGTAGTTTCACTCCTTGTGTTGGATTTTTTCCATTTATTATCCTTTGAAGGGCTGGATTTGTGGAAAGATATTGTGTAAGTTTGGTTTTGTCATGGAATACCTTGGTTTCTTCATCTATGGTAATTGAGAGTTTTGCTGGGTATAGTAGCCTGGGCTGGCATTTGTGTTCTTTTAGGGTCTGTATGACATCTACTCAGGATCTTCTGGCTTTCATAGTCTCTGGTGAAAAGTCTGGTATAATTCTGATAGGTCTGCCTTTATATGTTATTTGACCTTTTTCCCTTATTGCTTTTAATATTCTTTGTTTGTGAATTTGTTGTTCTGATTATTATGTGTCGGGAATTTCTTTTCTGGTCCAAACTATTTGGAGTTCTGTAGGCTTCTTGTATGTTCATTGGCATCTCTTTCTTTAGGTTAGGGAAGTTTTCTTCTGCCATTTTGTTGGAAAACTTCATTCTCTTCTTTACCTATTATCCCTAGGTTTGGTCTTGTCACTGTGTCCGGGATTTACTGCACGTTTTGGGTTAGGAGCTTTTTGCATTTTGCATTCTCTTTGACTATTGTGTCAGAGTTTTCTATGGTATCTTCTACACCTGAGATTCTCTCTTCTATCTCTTGTATTTTGTTGTTGATTCTTGTATGTATAACTCCTGACCTCTTTCCTAGGTTTTCTGTCTCCAGAGTTGTCTCCTTTTGTGATTTCTTTATTGTTTCTACTTCCATTTTCAGATCGAGGATGGTTTTGTTCAATTCCTATACCTGTTTGGCTCTGTTTTCCTGGAATTCTTTAAGGGATTTTTGTGTTTCCTCTTTAAGGTCTTCTACCTGCTCCCCTGTTTTCTCCTGTATTTCTTTAAGGGAATTATTTATGTCCTTCTTTAAAGTCTTCCAACAGCATCATGAGATGTGATTTTTAAATCCAAATTTTGCTTTTCCCATGTGTTGGGGTATCCATGACTTGCTGTTGTGGGAGAACTTGGTTCTGATGATGCCATGTAGCCTTGATTTCTGTTGGTAAGGTTCTTGTGTTTGCCTTTCACCATCTGTTTATCTCTGTTGTTAGTTGGTTTTTCTGTATCTGACTTGAGCTTGTCCCTCCTGTGGGCCTGTAAGCCTGTGTCAGCACTCCTGGGAGACCAGCTCTCTCCTGGCAAGACCAGGACACAGAGTGCTGTGGAACAGCCCCACGTCCTGGGTGCAGATGGAGGCAGGAATGACCCTGTCCCACCTGCTCTACTGGATCTGCAGCCTATGCTCCTGGCAGGTCCTGCCTTAGACAGCCATAGGAGAGAAAATGGCAATCTCACCTCTGAGTCTGGGGTCAGAGCGCTCCCTGGAGACAAGCTCTCCCTTGGCAGGAACCATGCACAGAGGGCTGTGGAACAGTCCCACCTGTCTCCAAATTTTCAAAATTCATTAAACATGTTTTCCTTTTCTGAAGGTAGGTTTTTTTTTAACTTTTAAATTTTCAGTCATGACAGATATCCTTAAAAGGTAGAGCTGAAAACAGGTGCTGACTTCATGTTTCTGATTGTTGTGGTCAATCTCTGTTGGCATTCAGAACTTAGTGTAATGCAGATACCAGCAAAGGAGAGTGACATTGCAGAGACTGATTGAAAAGAATTAAAATCACAGACAATTCAAACAAGGAAAACAGCAATAACAACAGAAGTATTAATAATAGTAGCTTTTTAGAAAACCTTGAACCTTTGAGCCATTGTTCACCCTATAGGCATAAATTTGTTATCTGAAAAGGGTAGCTGGTTTAGCATTGCAAATGGGCCCTTTTTTCCTGGTGAAGCATCATTGAAGACTGATGTTGTGTGCTACTTGTCATTCCAGGAAGCCATAGCAGATAACGACCTTGTGCAATAAACTTGAATGCAGGGCCTCAATGTCTGAAGTGGCAAACATTCATATTTTCCCATTACCACTGATTTCCCTCAACTCCTCATTTGTCTTTATCATTCCACATTCTCCACAGTCCCAGAACTTCTTAAGATCTGCAACAGCCCACTAAATTTTCACAATTTTAACGATTATTACATTTGAGTAGTAGCTAGATTAAAATACACACTTAAGACAATATATTAAATATAAAGTATATGTAAAAACTATAGTATATTTCTTATATTTTAACTGTTCATTGTGTTCATTTGGTAATAGTTCTTAAGCTTCTACCCTGAGGTTATTATGACTGATTGACAACCAACACATTTGAACTATGAATTTTTGACGAATTTCATATAATCAACATTGGAGAGTTAATCATATTTGAGAGAAGATGTAGTTTTATTTAAATAGTTTGGCCCAACAGGAAGCATGAAATTATTGAATACGTGTGTGTGTGTGTGTGTGTGTGTTTGTGTCTGTCTGTCTGTCTGTCTGTTTGTCTGTGTCTGTATGTGTGTTTGTGTGTGTATTTGTGTGTGTCTGTGTGTGCTGTGTGTATATGTGTACACTAAGGCTTTGGGTTGAAAGCTAGTGGAAAACAAATTTTAAAACATTAGTGTTTTCTTCTGTCCTGTGCATTCTGCCAGGGCAGATCACCAGCTTGTCTGCAACTCTGAAGAAAACACTGTCTGAAGGTCTCCCAGGAGTTCTACTGCAAACACGGCAACAGACCCCACAGTCTGAAGGCCTCACAGGAGAACACCTACACACAGGGAAACAGTTTGAATGCTACTCTGAAAACCTAACAGTCTGAAAGCCTCCCAGGAAATCTGCTGCAACCAGGACAACAGATCAACAGCTTGTCTGTCCCTCGGAAGACCCCACAGTCTGAAGGCTTCCCAGGAGACCTGAAGCAACCCTGGAACACAGGAGGTAGGTGACAGACAGAGACACCAGAAATAAGCACAAGACCATAAGCAACAGAAGCCAACATACTTTGGCATCTTCAGAACCAAGTTCCCCCATCACAGCAAGCCCTGGCTATACCAACACACCTGAAAATCAGGAAGCTGACCTAAAATCTTATCTCATGAAGATAATAGAGTCCTTTAAGGATATAAATAATTTACTGAATGAAGTAAAGGAAAACATAGGTAAACAGGTAGAAACCCTTAAAGTGGAAACAAATAAATCCCTTAAAGAAATACAGGAAAACACAATCAAACACGTGAAGGAATTGAAAAAAGCAGTACAAGACATAAAAGTGGAAGTAGAGACAATAAAGAAAACACAAAGGAAGGTGATCATGAAAATGGAAAACTTAGGAAACAGGTCAGAAATTACAGGTGTACACATCACCAACAGAATACAAGAGATACAAGAGAGAATCTCAGGTATAGAATATACCTTAGAAGAATTGACACAACAGTCAAGTAAAATTCAAAACATAAAAATCCAAAACATCCAGGAAATCTAGGACACAATGAAAAGACCAATTCTAAGAATAATAGGAATAGAGGAGATGGAAGATTCACAGCTCAAAGGACACAAAAATGTCTTCAACAAAATCATAGAAGAAAACTTCCGCAGCCTAAAAAAAGAGATGGCCATAAAGGCACAAGAAGCCTTTAGAACACCTAATAGATTGGACCAAAAAAGAAAATCCTCTCATCACATAATAACAGAAACAAAGAGAACTGTACAAAGAATCAACCAAACCAGGAGCTGGTACTTTGAGACTATCAACAAGATAGATAAACCCTTAGCCAAACTAACTAAAGGGCCCATAGATCCAAATTAACAAAATCAGAAATGAAAATGGAGACATAACAGAAACTGAGGAAACAAACAAAAAAAATCATCAAATCCTTCTACAAAAGTCTATTGTACTGGCTAGTTTGGTGTCAACTTGACACAGCTGGAGTTATCACAGAGAAAGGAGCTTCAGTTGAGGAAATGCCTCCATGAGGTCCAACTGTAAGGCATTTTCTCAATTACTGATCAAGGGGGAAAGGCCCCTTGTGGGTGGGACCATCATCTGGGCTGGTAGTCTTGGTTCTATAAGAGAGCAGGCTGAGCAAGCCAGGGGAAGCAAGCCAGTAAAGAACATTACTCCATGGCCTCTGCTCAGCTCCTGCTACCTGACCTGCTTGAGTTCCAGTCCTGACTTCCTTTGGCAATGAACAGCAATGTGGAAGAGTAAGCTGAATAAACCTTTTCCTCCCCAACTTGCTTCTTGGTCATGATGTTTGTGCAGGAGTAGAAACCCTGACTAAGAGATCTATACTCAACAAAACTGGAAAATCTAGATGAAATGGATGATTTTCTAAACAAAAACCATGTACCAAAGTTAAATCAAGAGCAGGTAAACTATCTAAACAGTCCCATGCCCCATAAGGAAATAGAAGAACCTCCCAACCAATAAAAGCCCAGGGACAGATGGCTTTAGTGTGGAATTCTACCAGACCTTCAAAAATGATAATATCAACACTTCTCAAACTATTCTATAAAATAGAAATAGAAGAAACACTACCTAATTCATTCTGTGAAGCCCAATTACTCTGATACCTAAACCATACAAGGACTCAACAAAAAAGATAATTTCAGGCTAATTTCACTTATGAATACTGATGCAAAAACACTCAATAAAATTCTAGCAAACTGTACCCAAGAACACATCAAAAGTATTATTCACCATAATCAAGTAGGCTTCATCCAGGGATGCAAGGTTGGTTCAATATACAAAAAATCCATTAACATAATCCACTGTATACACAAACTCAAAGAAAAACAAATCACATGATCATCTAATTGGATGCTGAAAAAGCATTTGACAAAATACAACAACCCTTCATGCTAAAACTATTGAATAGTCCAGAATTCAAAGCCCATACCTAAACATAATAAAAGCAATATACAGAAAAACAACAACCAATATCAAATTAAATAAAGATATACTGGAAGCAATTCCACTAAACTAGGGATAAGGCCAGGGGTGTCCACTCTCCTGATATGTATTCAATAGAGTACTCAAAGCAACAAAAGGAAATGAAGGGAATACAAATTAGCAAAGAAGTCAAGGTATCCATATCTGACAGTAAACATAAGCAACCCCAAAAATTCTACCAGAGAATTGATAAACAACTTCAGCAATGTGGCTGGATATAAAATTAACTCAAATTAATCTCTAGTCTTTCTTTATACAAATGATAACTGGGCTGAGAAAGAAATTGCAGAAACAACACCCTTCACGATAGTCACAAATAATATAAAATATCTAGGGGTAATTCTATCCAAAGAAGTGGAAAATATCTGAAAACACCTAACAGTAAACTCAAAGCCATGAATTTCCTATTTGGCCTTTAACTCACAGGCTTAAACATCTCAGATCTGTTTATAATAACAGCAATAGAAGGACTTTGTCTAAGCCCTGCACTTCGAAAATTTTAGTATCATAGACAAGCTTTAATAATCACCCCCAGTCTGGAACCCTAGGGAACTGGGACAATGACTCTTCATAACTTCTTCAAGCTGAACATGGGCATTGAGATATTTTGAAAGGAGGGGGAAGGGTAGGGAAAATGAGGTAGTTAGTTGGCCTTAAGAAGGCCATACTCCGGGGCCTAGCAAACACAGAAGTGGATGCTCACAGTGAGCTATTGGATGGGTCACATGGCCCCCAATGGAGGAGCTAGAGAAAGTACCCAAGGAGCTAAAGGGAACTGCAACCCTATATGTGGAACAACAATATGAACTAACCAGTACCCCGGAGCTCTTGTCTCTAGCTGCATATGTATCAAAAGATGGCCTAGTCAGCCATCACTGGAAAGAGAGGCCTTTTGGACTTGCAAACTTTATATGCCCCAGTACAGGGGAACGCCAGGGCCAAAAAGTGGATGTGGGTGGGTAGGGGACTGGGGGGTGGGTATGGGGGACTTTTGGGATAGCATTGGAAATGTAAACGAGGAAAATACCTAATAAAAAAAAAAGGAAGATAATTTAAAAAAAAATCTCAACATATGAAAAAAAAAAAAAAAGAAGAAGGCCATACCAATGATTGTATTAGTCTCTGATGTCTGTGTACTGACTGGATCTGGATGAAAAACCAAGACATCAGGAGTTCCAGCAGGTCAGTTCAGCATGTCTGATGATGAAATTCACCAAGGCTGTATATTCTGTAACATATAAATCTCAAAACAAAATTTTAGTATCATCAAGATAACCTTTTTGTTTAATTCTCTGGAATCTATTTGCTCATGGGGGGAGGTGTCTCCCTCTATCAAACCTGATCCACATAATTCTGGAAGGTGTAAATACCTTAAACACCCTTTTCAAAAACACAAAGACAAATCAGCATATCCTTCAGCCAGTAACCAGGAAAACCTGTTGCTTGGCCTCTGTCCCAGGATACAACAACCACAATACTCAAAATCACACACATTTTAGCCTATTTAGGCCTTTCTAATTTGTCATATCAGGATAGTTCTTTCCTTTCCTTTCCTTTCCTTTCCTTTCCTTTCCTTTCCTTTCCTTTCCTTTCCTTTCCTTTCCTTTCCTTTCCTTCCCTTCCCTTCCCTTCCCTTCCCTTCCCTTCCCTTCCCTTCCCTTCCCTTCCCTTCCCTTCCCTTCCCTTCCCTTTCCTTTCCTTTCCTTTCCTTTCCTTTCCTTTCCTTTCCTTTCCTTTTATGCCTGCTTATAAGAGGCAGCTTGTCAAACCAGGATTTAAACCCAAAATTCCCATGGAGCCCACATTAGACAGAATATGAGTATCCTGTAAGACTTATTAGAACAATACATTATTATACCATCTTTAAAGCAATTAAGTCAAACTTCCACTAATATCTGCCTATAGGAAGCAGATTGTTTTTTAATTGTTAAGCTCTCTGCCTAGAGCATCCATCCTGTTATACCATCTATCTGTTGTGCTCTCTACCAGGAGCCACAGACATCTATTTAATGCCAATAATAACATCAATCTGTTGTGCTATCTACCTTGAGCCTCAGACATTTATTTAATTAATACCTATTATAACATCTATCTGTTATGCTCGCTACCTAGAGCCACAGACTTTTAATCAATACCTGTCCGTAGCAGATGATAATCACTGCTGTCTCTACTTGGAGTCAGTGACTAATATTCCCTATCTAGTTCTGAGCCACAGGTGAGATTTTCCATAATTAATAAGCTCTCTACCTAGAGCAGCTGTCCTATCTGTTGTGCTCTCTACCAGGAGCCACAGACATTTATTTATACCATCTATCTGTTATGCTCTCTACCTGGAGCCACAGACTTCTATTAATTAATAGCTGTTAATAGCAGGTGATTATCACTGCTCTCTCTACTTGGAGTCAGTGATCAATCTTTCCTGTCTAGTTCCAAACCATAGGTGAAATTTCCCATCTTTAAGTACTATACCTGTTTATGAGAGGCAGCTTATCAAACCAGGAGTTAAATCCAAAATTCTCATGGAGCCCACGTTAGACAGAATATGAGTATCCTGCAAGACTTATTAGAACAATATATCTTTTTACCATCTTAAGTATCAAAAGGTTATATTTCTCTTTTTATATCAATGAATTACCTGGTCTGGAACCTTTGGTACCTTTGTCTCCCAATTCTTTATTCATAGGGAGAAGCTGAGGTAAAAAGACCTGTGTTGTCTGTGTCCCTGTTTGGGGGTGGTTTCATTGTTCTTTTAATACCAAATATATTCAAATCATAGATATAATACTGTAAACATGGACAATTTTGCATTTTATACAAATAATCAGTTCTAAACTTCGTTTCTTTTTGTTATAACACTAATGCTGTTATTCTGGCTGTAGCAGGATGGTTTATTCAGGTTGAGCCCATCTAACAAACTTAGAAGACTATTTCTCTGGATGCTCCATTTCTTCTAATCTCATATTCAATTGCAACAATAACAAATGTGCAGAATTCCAAGTAAGACGAGGTGATGAAAATATAAGAACTGCTCGACTCTGCCTTTCCTATCATGTGACTTGAACCATCACACAATGAGAAGCAAGCATTTTAAATATAAGATGGAGTTGAAAGTAGCCCAGGGAACTCTGCAAGACCCAGGGTGAAGACATTTGGGTATATCTAAGATGATACTGACAATTCAGAGAAGCGTGGTTGAAGACTGTCCTTGGAATACCTAGAGCCATTTCCTTCTTGGATCCTGTCATTTTCTGTATTAAAATTTTAATGGAACTTAGGAATATTGAAGTGCACAATACTTGTAGGTTTTTTGTCTCTGTACAGTATGAAAATGGGCTCATGGTGGGTGCTGATGGTGATGAAGTCCACCAAAATGTCCATATTCTTGACAGAACAATATCTCACTCAAGTCTACTCACTTGACCTGCATTAACTCACTGTGATTCTGGATCAAGTTTTATCATGTCTTCTGTTCAAGAGAAATGTTTTTTTACAACAAATATGGGTAAGAAAGGCTCAATGCATTTACTATGTTTCCTATTAAATGAACAAAAGAAAATTTCACAAATTAATCTTTTTATACATAATATTTTTAAAGCATTAATTTTAAAGATTCTCTTTACTCCTAAGTACACATCAAAAGGTATAAAATTACAAAATGTTTTGAGGGATAGATCAGGATAACATCCTGTTTCTGAGCATTTCCAAACACATGGCATGGAGACTGAGTATTTCCGGTAGACCTGTTCATCTCAGGATCTTGACATGAGTGACAAGCTTTTCTACATCTGTTTCAGACAGGTGGGGAGGGTGTGACTGGAAGGGCGGGAGAGATTATTTAACAAATGTGAAGAAAGCAGTCCAGATCAGGCAGCGTAGTCTTCATCTTCCTCAGATTCAAGAACAACTTAATCAATAAATAATAGGCATTTTTAAATGTGCTATAAACAATTATTCAACCATGGTGCTTTTAAATGTTGAACAAAGATTTGAGAGAAACTTAGAAAATGCAAATATTCAGCAAAAAATATAGATTTTAATGAGTCTGGAATAGGTTATTTAAACACTAGACACAAGACCCCCACACATATCTGTGATATGTAGCTGATCCCAGATGGAGTATGTCCTCCAAAAAATACAGAAGTGGCTACTTGATCGTAGATGCGGTTTTGGGCAAAGGACAGTAGAGATCTAGTGTCAGCTCTCCCAGGAAGGACCTTCCTGTGTCTTTGCTGTCATTTCTGAGGTACCATTTGTGCATCTTGCTTTTGTTAGGTCACCATTTCCTTTTCTTCCTTTCAATCAAATCTACCTCCCACCTACTATGAGGAAACAAAAACACAGAAATGATGAGGACTGCACTTGGTGCTTTTAATGTGGACAGATCAGGGATGCTGTGATAATATCTTCAAAAATCTCAAGAGATGTTTGCTCTGCAGAGAAAGGGCACTGTCCAAATTATTGAAGAGGAGAAGTTGCTGTCTCCTGAGAGCCCTGTCTTGTGCATCTGAGTTTAATAGCTCTGAGGAAGCTGGAGTGGCCAACAACCCCTTAGGCATGAGGGTATCTATGAGCATCCCTATATTACACTCTCCCAGGAGAAAAATATTTAAAATGCACTGGTCACTACCAGGGACACAGCTATCATGAATGAATGAGAAAATCAAAGTAGTGAAAGGTAGGAACTTACCAGTTTGAGCAATGACTTAACTTCCTTTAGTACTCTTGTGAGCCCTGTGAATTTTGCAGTTGTCTTTCTGACATTAGATTTGAAAGCTCAACACCAGGGACTGACTTCAGATCATCATTATCTGTGGCTACATGCCTCAGGGTGTTGTTTCAGCCAAGCAACATACCTATGGTCACTTTCAAGAGGAGCTCAGGCTAAACAAAAACACCAAGGTACACATTAAAACAAGTAAATAACCGCAGGTTGAATTATATGTGATACATAGTGTAGTGTTTGAAGCTTGTGTTATAATTTTTGTGTACTAACATGGCAGCATTGTTAGTATAGGGCTTTGTGAGTGTTGTGCTGTTCTGTAGCTGGCTCATAATTGATAGTCATTCTTCCTTCATTTTCTCCCATATTTTACAATCACTGATGTGTATAGTGGGGGTACAAAGTACTGGTTCAATAAACAAAATTATAAAAGAAACAAATTACAAGTGTTCCATGAATTTGATAATTGTTCATATTTGATCACTTTTAATTTATGTCATTAAGATTTAGTTATTTCAAAATATATAATGGGAAGGTTTATAGTAATTACTAATTAGAGTTTTTTTTTTTTTTTTTACATCAGAGGCTGTAGTTGCAACCTGCAAAACACATACACTATTTCACAAGACGGATGTATAAAGACTGAGAAAGGCTATAATTTTGTATGGGAATGACTAGGTATGAATAGATAGAGTAAACCCATCAATATTTGAAAGTCAGAAAGAGATGGTATGGTAGTCAATAATATAAAATGTTTCCAAAGGAAGAGCTTTAGCCATGTGTTGAAACAACATAAAGCTCTGCATTCTTTCTTACACCTATACGTAAATATAAATTTAATTGTGCTAGTTCAAGTAAGTTCTTAAGTTTCAATAGAAAAATAGATTCAAACTGAGGAACAGGGATGTGACTAATGTAGGCAAAGTTCTATAAGTAAATTATGGATCACACACAAGTCACTTTCCATGCGATTTTACTGATAATCTATCACCCAGACAGTATGGTTTTCCATAGATTGTTACTCGGCTTCCATTTTCTGGCCAGAGTGAGAACCACACCTAATGTAGTGCCTTTCATGACTTACAGCCCAGCACAGCCAGAGCACCGCTTCAATTTTCCTGGTGAAAAACCAAGATCGAGGACACACTGCATCTTTTGGATTTGCGTGCTACTGTGTGAATGTAGGAGGGATGGAAGATGCAGAAGTGAAAGACTATAGCAGTTCAGGCAGGGCCTGAACCTGACATCTTGTCTAATAGCATAGTTGTGATACTGGAAATGACCAAAACTCCAACTAGCTGGAATGTGAAAACTGAGTCAGTGTTTGATCCCTGTGCACCCCTAAAATATAAGCAATCCATAAACTCTTTGCTTACTTACTTTCAATGAATCTCTATCTTCATTTTTGTTCTAGCACCCCAAGCTGTTCTCCACTTTATTCTTCTCTACAAGTCAGCCTCTGGCTTCCAGTTGGTCCATAGATATTCACAGTCTAAATGGCCTACTGAGTAATGTAGTTGTTGTTAATCCATTTCTCATGAAGACATATTTAAAAATGTAAAGGCAAATGCTTGACACTAGCCTGTCTTTCCACTGACAAAACCATTTGGCTTGAAACAATTTCCCAAAGCCACACATCTGCTATTAGTGACAACCTTAGCTGATAACTACAAGTTTCATTAGGTTGAATCATGGCTGCTACTCACTAGCAGAATGACCAGAAAATGTTACTTGCTTGTATATGAAAATGGTGACAAATTAGACCCATAGAATCCCATGGTCTCATTCCTGATAATTTGTCAATTTCAGTTGTGCCAGGATTTTTCAAATGGGTCATTCTTTGCTCTGAAGTTGCCCTGTGCACTGGAGGCTATGTGGACATCACCCTAGTGTCTATACATGAAATAATATACGTAAAGCAACATAGTTTCAGCCTATTATCTATGGAGAAGGGAAGGACTGTATTAGTTCAGGCAGGGCCTGAACCTGACATCTCGTCTAATAGCATAGTTTTGATACTGGAAATTACCAAAATGTATTTGCTACATATTTCTAGATGGCTCTACTATTGGCAAACCACTGGTCATTCCACTTCCTGTTCTTCTTCCACCAACCTTCCTAGGTAACCCTCCTTTATCGCTTACACATTTATGGCACCTTTTCTCATTAATTGTTGTTTATGTACCCATTCAGTTTTTTTTTTTTTTAAGGAGGTATCATGAATTTTATTTATTTATTTGTTTGTTTGTTTGTTTGTTTGTTTGTTTTTAAATTAGGTATTTTCTTCATTTTCATTTCAAATGCTATCCCAAAAGTCCCCCAGACCCTCCGCCCCCACTCCCCTACCCACCCACTCCAACTTCTTGGCCCTGGCATTCCCCTGTACTGAGGCATATAAAGTTTGCAAGACCAAGGGGCCTCTCTTCCCAATGATGGCCGACTAGGCCATCTTCTGATACATATGCAGCTAGAGACAAGAGCTCCGAGGGTACTGGCTAGCTCATATTGTTGATCCACTTATAGGGTTGCAGACCCCTTTAGCTCCTGGGACACTTTCTCTAGCTCCTCCATTGGGATCCCTGTGTTCCATCCAATAGCTGACTGTGAACATCCACTTCTGTGTTTGCCAGGCCCTGGCATAGCCTCACAAAAGACAGCTATATCAGGGTCCTTTCAGCAAAATCTTGCTGGCTTATGCAATGGTGTCAGCGTTTGGAGGCTGATTATGGGATGGATCCCCGGGTATGGCAATCTCTAGATGGTCCATCCTTCTGTCTCAGCTCCAAACTTTGTCTCTGTAACTCCTTTCATGGGTGTTTTGTTCCCAATTCTAAGAAGGGGAAAAGTGTCCCACTCAGTTTTTAAAAATATATTATCAAAACTACAAAGGCAAAAACTTGGCACTAGCAAGATTTTCTTTTAGCAAAATCATTTGGCTTAAGCCAAATCCTCAAGAGAGTGTAAGACACACCAGTGTCTACCTTAGGCTGAGAACTGAAAGTTTCATTAGGTTGATTCAAGTCACCCAGTCCAGAGCAGTGACCTGAAAGCAAAAGAAGGTACCTGTTTCAATCTGGAATTATGACAAATTGGACCTATAGATTCCTGTGGTCACATTCCAGATAATTCTTATTATCATGAGCATTTGAGATCCAGCCAATCTCTTCCTAGTTTCTACATAAGAGATGCCAGTAATACAAATACCTGTTATCCCTATGTCAAAGAAGACAATACAAAGTCTACAAATCACTACATTTCTCTGGAACAAGTAATTTTTGTTTGATCTAAGAGTCTATAGTGTCCTGTTCCTTTTATAGCAAAGACTATAGATTTTTCAAACTACTGCATGAATCTAAGAAAGTATTGTAACCAAGTGTAGCTTAGTGCAAAATTATGAGGACCATGTGGAAAGAAATATTTACGGGTGTGCAGTGGAGTCAAAGAGAGCTGCAACTCTGAAAAATCTCTGCAGTGTGGATACCAACAGAGGAGAACTACTTCTCCAGAATGTTAATTTAACTTTCTACCACCTATATTGCCAATCAAACCACTTCCAAAGATGGGTAGAGATGAGATGTAAGAGGAAGTGATATGTAAAATACCAGGTAAGGGTTCTGTGACCTTGAATCATTAGGAAAGGTTGACAGTCTCATCATCATTATGGCAATCCTAGCTACACCTATATTTTTTCATTATTTCTACACATGGCCTTCATAGACCAGCACTCCCAGATGTCACTATGAGGAATGCAGCAATTTTCTAACACTTCACCCATTCCCTCAGGCTCTTACACTCTTCTGTCAACTCTTCAGCAAAGTTTCCTGATCAATGAAATATGTGAAAAACTTCCTTTTGATTCCTTTATGAGCTTTGGGCCTCCATGTCACAGTAACAATAATATAATAATACCATTATTTTAATCCATATGACTCTCTCTCTCTCTCTTTCTCTCTCTCTCTCTCTCTCTCTCTCTCTCTCTCTCTCTCTCTCTCTCTCTCTCTCTCTCTCTCGCAGTAACCACCAACCACTGTGAAATTGGTCTTTGTTACTCTAGGCTGACAAAAGCTGTCATGTGTAGTATGAATGTATTTTTAAAAGGCAAACATTTGGACTAGCAAGCTTATAGGCACATCACATCTATTTATCAAAATAATAGTATAAGCTTCCTGTTGTGGATAGCCCTGGGGCTAATTATATTTGATGTTAATTCCATTATTCTGAGAAGGACTTTGAACAAGGAATGAGTCAGCACTCTGGTGATTTTTCTGTAAACCAGCTTCCCACCTTAATTTGTAATATAAAGGAAAGCTGATGACTGGGCAGATAAAGGGAAGGTAGAGAGGAAGGTTGAGAGAGAAGAAGGAGAAAATGGGAGAGAGAGAGGATGCAGAGGAAGAGGAAGAAGAAAAGTGGAGCAGAAGCACATGGCATGGAGAAACTGCAAGTTCTAAGGGGTCCTATAGATGTGGAAGATGGTAGATCTGCCCAATCTAGGTGCACAGCATGTACTCATATTAATTGAGTTGTGTTTTCATTGCCCGGGCTTATTTGGGTTGGATATTTACTGCAAGAGCTTCCCCATTGACAAGAATAGTGATTGCTTAGTTGTGTCCGTGAATGTTGTGCTACTATTAGCATAGCAGTCATATTTTGTCTGGCTTTGTAATTGTCTTAAGGTGCAGTTCAGCAAGTCATTTCTTGACCCTTCACCCCAATATCCAACATCATATATTTGGCATTAACAAATCAGCAGGCACATTGCCAGTCCCTAGCTCAGGCCCAGACTTAGTTATTCATACACTGAAAGCAGAGTCTATTATATCTCCATCAATAGCTTCTTAATATTTGTTTTTGGCATACATACAATCCCAGTGCTTGTACTCTGTGGAGGGCTTTAGGGTCTTCCTTGTATTATAAATAAATAAATAAATAAATAAATAAATAAATAAATAAATAAATAAAGGAAGGAAGGAAGGAAGGAAGAAAAAGAAAAAAAGAAAAAGAAAAAGAAAAAGAAAAAGAAAAAGAAAAAGGAAAGAAAAACTTCCTAGGACAAGAACCAACTTGTCAGTGACATTTGTCTATAACCTTATGGCTCTTTTGCATCTTTGAGCAACATGCACAAGACTTACTTTCACATTCTTAGCTAATATGCTTAGTATTCTTGTAGATGGTTTTCTGAACCTTCAAGACATGAAGTGCCAGTGTTCTCTAATATCAGCTTTTACAGGAGATGTGCATGACCTCCAAGGACTTCCTATGGCCTTCTCCTAGAAAGTAACATTCATTTTAGAATTCAGCATCCAAGGGAATCTTACAAACATTAGCCATGTCTGTGAAAGGATAAAAAGATCCCATTACTTTTTTTTTCAATCATTTCCTCCAAGAAGCAAAGTTGAATTCCATGGGCTGCTTATGGGTCACTATTTATGTAACTCTTGGTAGTGCACTTTTATTCTCCATAAATTACTAGTCTTTCTCAACTTCAGACATCCCCGAAGAGCTGGCAAGGTGTTAGCACCCTGCACTATTAGGCCTGACATGGTGTCAATAGATGAGAGGACTCATTATCTTCTGCAGTGCTACCCCAGTGCACTAGATACATGAATCTGATGGGAACCAGGTTGGTCCCTTACTGTCCATATATTTCTATTGAAAGTTTGTAGCTCTTTGTGAATAATAACCTATTGTTGGCATTCCTTCCTATCTTATCATTCCTTCCAAATACACAAATACAACTTGCATCCAGTCCCTCCTTGATGAAACTTCCCAACTCTAGCATATATCACATGCATCAAAATCACATTCATCCCTAAAATTTGCTTCTTATAGTGAAGGTAGTGACACTACAGGATTGTTGTAGGAGTGGTGGCTATGTATGCCTAGAACAAGCTAACTTCATTCCATCTCTCCACTGCTGCTGTTCTCTCCAGTTCAGTTTAAGAATGCCGTGAATGGTATCAGGTTCACCTGATACCCTTGTTTAAAAATAAAACATTCTTCCAACTCATAAGGCACTAAAGAATACAGAATTCAATACCGTGTCTCCTGTTGCCCTGCATGGCTCTTCCATATAAACAACATTGACCGTCCTACTGGGAAACAGGCTGCAGTGGTTCCCTCCTTCAGTAGATATCCTTTCTTCAGAACAGTAGGAGCACTGTCAAATCACTGGCACCACTTCATCCATTCAGTGAACTGCACCTCACACTTAATAGCCTTTCTGAATCCCATAAGCATCACATACAATAGCTCTGTCATTCCCTTCTTATAAATTCATTGATGTTACCAAAAATCTTCCTATATTCTCCCATCAGGGACTTGCCTTCCTGATCCCCTCTTTGTTCCTTTAGTGCTTTATAAATTTATATGTCAATTATGGTCACTCTGATCTACAAAGCTTCTCTGCCTGTGACTGCAATGTTATTTATTTAAGAGTTTGGACTCTATGTTTTAATCTTCTTTATATCTGCCGTTAAAAATCTGTGAATGCCTCTTGCCTTACTTTGGTTATCACCTGAGAATAATGACTTTATTGTATTGTGAATATGTAGTCAGATACCTGGGACTGTTGTATTCTTAGGAAATTTGCCTAAAATCAGAATATATTTTTGAGGCTCTTTACTGTTGTGTGTCTACTGGAGAATATTAAATCTATGGTCTTTTGATGGCCCCTTCACAAAGTTCTACCTGTCTATTGTCTTTATTATCTGAGAATGCCCTCTAAATTGGTCCTTTGGTGTGTCGTGTCATTTGGTCTTATAGTCTGCATTAGTAATAACAGGCAAGCTAGAGATTGATAGTCTGATCATTGAAGTAGCAATTGTAATGCAGAAGAGGATGCTGGAGATTTATGTCATGGAAGACTCATAAAGCCAGCATTTGCCACTGGAAAAGAAATCTTGGTCTTGGCTGACTGACACTCACCACTGGCCAGGTGCAGGTGCAGTTCACAGAGTCCAACATATCCTATGGCTCACTGTGATGCTGGAATGCGCACCCACAGTGAGGATGTAAGTTGCCAATGATACATGCAGTATATGAATTTATACAGAAAATTTCATGTAACAGTACATATAAGAAAACCTACAGAGTGCAAAAGTCTGTGCTATTGTGTGTGCAAACCTCAGAATTGAGTGCATTAGCTCCTGTTGAGTTGCTGATGACTTTTTTCCATTCATGTCCACGTCGTCCCACTTGGTAGTACACTATCATTTTCTTTCTCATTATTTCTTGTGTTTATAAAAAGTTAAATTAGCATATATAGTAGTAGGTTTTATTAAGACGTGTGACTTCAAAGAAAGTGCACTTTTGTTAATTCCTACCTCCTTCCCTTCTCTTCTCTCAGTACCTTTGAAATGACTTTGTCCTAAATCTTACAGTATAAGTCTCCTTTCTACTTTCCTGTCACATGTAACCTATAGACTGTTTCACTTCCTCAACTGTGCTTTGTCCAGTTTCACAGTCCCCTTCAAAACTTTACAACCTACATCCACACTCCCCCTCCCTCTTCTTTATGTAAATTTTAAGTAAGATCTTTACAGAGAAATGAACATGGAATATTTATCTGTTTGAGTTTGGGTCATCTTATTTAACTTCCCTTTCCTATAAATGTTATGATTTTTTTCTTTATCACTGAATAAAATCCCATTGTGTACACATGCCATAATTTCAAATAAACTGTCTTTGTTTCTGCTGCAACTGTGTATCTCTATTCAATTCCTTGTATGGGGAGTGTAAGAATTTGGAGCCCCTGGAGAGTGTGCTACAAATCTTGATACCTGGTGAGTTTGCTCACAATATAAATTTATCTAGATGGAAGTTTCTGGCATCTGAAGATAAGAGATTGATGGTCCTTCCAGCCTACTCTAGTAGATTCTAACTGATACTGGCCTCTAGAAGGACTCCAGGAGTCTGGTTCCATGCTATAAAACCATCTAACAAGAAAACACATTGGAGAAACACTCCCAATTCTAACACTTCCAATTCTAGGTTGGAAGGAATGCCAGCATCTACTCTAAAAGGTATTTATGAGGACTATTTACACTCATTCTAGTTAGGGTTACTATTGCTATGATGAAATACCATGACCAAAATCACGTTGGAGAGGAACAGATTTATTTGGCTTACACTTTCATATCACAGTCCATCACCAAAAGAAATGAGTGCAGGAACTCAAAAGAGGTAGGAACCTGGAGGCAGGAGTGTTGTGTCTGGCCAGTAGATCACAACATGGGTTCTAGCCTGGAAAGGCATTTTGGAAACCTGGAAGAGAAAAGGGGCTGGGCTGCGCGAGATAAGGAAGGAACCAAGACAAAGCTCTCTGCTCAAGGTTCAATTTTTACTGTTTCGGCATTCAGTTATAAAGAAAGGGGGAGGGGCCCAATTCCCACCAAATAATCTTGGAGTCCAGTAGCAGGGTGATCACATGATGGCTTCGGAACAGCAAAGCGGCAGGTTCTATCAGTGGGCATGGCAGAACGAATGAGCAGGAAGCTTCACCCCTGAGCAAGCAGGTTTCAGACTGGGGGAGGGGAGACTACACAGGAGCTGATGCAGAAACCATGGAGGAATGCTGCTTACTGGCTTACTCAGCCTACTTCAGTAGTTCCCAACCTTCCTAATTCTGTGACCCTTTAACACAGTTCCTCATCATAGTGACCCTTAACCATAAAATTATTCTAATTGCTACTTAATACCTGTAATTTTGCTATTATTGCAAATCATAATATAAATATCTGATATGCAGGATATCTAATATGCAATCACTGCTAAGAGGGACACAACCCATGGGTTGAGATCCACTGTCCTACATTTTTATAAAACCCAGGACTAACTGTCCCAGGGATGGCACCACCCATAATAAGGCTGGGACATTTCACATCAATCATTAAGTAAATGTCCTACAAGTTTACCTGCAGCCGGATCTTATGGAGGCATTTTCTCAATTGAGGTTCCTCCCCCTCAGGTGACTATAGCTGGTATCATGTTGACATAAAACTAGGCAGCACAACACTGTACCATAAACTTCCTAGGTTCAGGGACTTCTCTAGAACTTTAGTCAAGATGGTTATTCAGTTGGTGACATTTTGGCTAGAAATCGTCAGTATGTAGTTCACAAAAGCGACTACATGCCTTTGGGCATGGAATCTTAACTTAGCCTTCAAGAAGTGTCATAAATAGATCAGTTTCAATCTATCCCTAGAATTCCAAACTGTAGCTGACTAATGTCCTTGTGTCATTTCATTGTTATTGTTGTTGTTGTTAATTTTACTAAATTACTGTGAAATAAAATTATTATTCATATGCCTAAATTAAAGTATTTGAGCATTTTAGGAAGATGCTTTTGAATTAGAGTTTAACCTTAATGTATACTATGTTTTTATTTGTGTTCCACAATATACTTTTTATACCAAGAGAAAAAAAAATTTTTTCTGGTCCTTATTTCAGTGTGCCCTAACAGAAGGGTGTATCCTAAAATGTTGAGTAAAATTCTCTTCTTAAATATTCCAAAACCTTCCAAAGAGTGACACCAGCTGAGGACCAGCTACTCAGAAACATTAGCATTTCAACTCCATCCACACAATTAGTTCTAATGACTGGCTTCATTTTCTTTATCTTGTCAGTCTTCGTAGAAGGTGGTAAGCTTAGTGATTGTTTTCCCTTCTAAAACCCAGCTCATGATTTCAATATTTTGTGACTCCTAAATTCAGTCTTACTGGTGTCTAATACTGTATTTTTTCTTTCCTAATTTTTTCACTCTTTTCTTTCTAATTTCGCTTAATTTATTAGATTATAGTTTAGAGTATTCATTTTAGACATTCACCCATATCATCAAGTGCTAAAAATTCCCCCTTCAGGCCTGAGTATCTTCAGGAGACATCTTGGATCCCAGACTCCACAGAGACTACTCTGCACAGGTGAGAGTATGGACTACAGAAACTAACAGCTTCTGGGACAGGTCCTGGTTCAGGCCTTCATCTTCTGACAGGAGGCAAGTCTGAATGCCAGATATCTGTGCACCTTCCCTGAAATAGGAGAGCCTGCCTGCGTAGAGTGCTCTGACCACTGAAACTCAGGAGAGAGCTAGTCACCCTGGTCTGCTGGTAGAGAATAACAGAATCACGAGAAGAACAAGCTCTAACCAGAGACAACTATAACAACTGACTCCAGAGTTTACCAGATGGCAAAAGGCAGACATAATAATCTTACTAATAAAAACCAAGACCACTCACCATCATCAGAACCCAGTACTCCCGCCTCAGCCAGTCCAGGGCACCCCAACACACCTGAAAACCTAGACCTGGATTTAAAGGCATATCTCATGATGATGGAAGAAGACATTAAGAAGGTCTTTAATAACTCACTCAAAGAAATACAGGAGAACACTGCTAAAGAGTTGCAAGTCCTTATAGAAAAAAAGGAAAACGCATGCAAACAGATGATCGAAATGAACAAAACCATACTAGACCTAAACAGGGAAGAAGATACAATAAGGAAAACACAAAGTGAGGCAACACTGGAGATAAAGAACCCTAGGAAAGATCTGGAACCACAGAATGATGATGAGCAACAGAATACAAGAGATGGAAGAGAGAATCTCAGGTGCAGAAGATTCCATAGAGAACATCGGCACAACAATCAAAGAAAATGCAAAATGCAAAAAGATCCTAACTCAAAACATCCAGGAAATCCAGGACTCAATGAGAAGACCAAACCTACAGATAATAGGAGTAGATGAGAATGAAGATTTTCAACTTAAAGTTCCAGAAAATATCTTCCACAAAATTATAGAAGAAAACTTCCCAAACCTAAAGAAACAAATGCACATGAACATAAAGAAGCCTACAGAACTCTAAATACACTGGGCCAAAAAGAAATTCCTCCTGACACATAATAATCAGAACAACAAATGCACTAAATAAAGATAGAATATTAAGAGCAGTAAGGGAAAAAGGTCAAGTAACATATAAAGGCAAGCCTATCAGAAATACACCAGATTTTTCACCAGAGACTATGAAATCCAGAAGAACCTGGACAGATGTTATACGGACACTAAGAGAACACAAATGCCAGCCTAGGCTACTATACCCAGCCAAACTTTCAATTACTGTAGATGGAGAAACCAAAGTATTCCATGACAAAACCAAATTCACACATTATCTTTCCACAAATCCAGCCCTTCAAAGAATAATAACAGAAAAAAAATACAAGGATAGAAAGCACGTCCTAAAAAAAACAAGAAAGTAATCCTTCAACTAACCTAAAAGAAGACAGCCACAAAAAAGGAATGCCAATGTTAACAACAAAAATAGTAGGAAGCAACAATTACTTTTCCTTAATATCTCTTAATATCAATGGAATCAACTCCCCAATAAAAAGACATGGACTAACAGACTGGCTACACAAAGAGGACCAAACATTTTGCTCCTTACAGGAATCCCATCTCAGGGAAAAAGACAGACACTACTTCAGAATGAAAGGCTGGAAAACAATTTTACAAGCAAATGATCTGAAGAAACAAGCTGGAGTAGCCATTCTAATAACGAATAAAATCGACTTCCAACCCAAAATCATCAAAAAAGACAAGAAGGGCATTTCAAACAAATCAAAGGTAAAATCTTCCAAGAGGAACTCTCAATTCTGAATATCTATGCTCCAAATGCAAGGGTAGTCACATTCATTAAAGAAACTTTAGTAAAGCTCAAAGCACACATTGCATCTCACACAATAATATTGGGAGACTTCAACACACACTTTCACCAATGGACAATCATGGAAACAGAAACTAAACAGGGACACAGTGAAATTAATAGAAGTTATGAAACAAATGGATCTAACAGATATCTACAGAACATTTTATCCTAAAACAAAAGGATATACCTTCCTCTCGGCATCTCATGGTACCTTCTCCAAAATTGACCATATAATTGGTCACAAAACAAGCTGCAACAGACAGAAAATTTTGAAATTGTCCCATGCATCCTACCAGATCACCATGGATTAAAGCTGATCTTCAATAACAAAATAAATAATAGAAAGCCAACATTCATGTGGAAACTGAACAACACTCTCCTCAATGATACCTTGGTCATGGAAGGAATAAAGAAAGAAATAAAGACTTTTTAGAGTTTAATGAAAATGAAGCCATGACATACCCAAACTTATGGGACACAATGAAAGCATTTTTTTCTAAGAGGAAAACTTATAGCTCTGAGTGCCTCCACAAAGAAACTAGAGAGAGAGCACACACTAGTAGCTTGACAACACACCTAAAAGCTATAGAACAAAAGGAAGCAAATTCACCCAAGAGGAGTAGAAGGCATGAAATAATCAAACTCAGGGACAAAATCAAACAAGTGGAAACAAGAAGAACTATTCAAAGAATCAAGCAAATGAGGAGCTGGTTCTTTGAGAAAATCAACAAGATAGATAAACCCTTACCCAGACTCACTAGAGGACACAGGGAAAGCATCCTAATTAACAAAATCAGAAATGAAAAGGGAGACATACCAACAGATCCTGAAGAAATCCAAAACACCATCAGATCCTTCTACAAAAGGCTATACTCAACAAAACTGGAGATCCTGTATGAAATGGACAAGTTTCTAGACAGATACTAGGTACCAAAGTTAAATCAAGATCAGGTTAATGACCTAAACAGTCCTATATCCACTAAAGAAATAGAAGCAGTCATTAATAGACTCTCCCCCCAAAAAGCTGAGCATCAGATGGGTTTAGTGCAGAGTTTATCAGACCATCAAAGAAGATCTAATGCCAGTTCTTCACAAACTATTCCACGAAATAGAAGCAGAAGGTACTCTACCCAACTCATTCTATGAACCCACAATTACTTTGATGCCTAAACCACAAGAAGACCCAACAAAGATAGAGAACTTCAGACCAATTTCCCTTATGAATATCGACGCAAAAATACTCAATAAAGTTTTTGCTAACCGAATCCAAGAACACATCAAAACAATCATCCATCCTGACCAAGTAGGTTTCATCCGAGGGATGCAGGGATGGTTCTATATACGGAAATCCATCAACATAATCCAGTATATAAACAAACTCAAAGACAAAAACCACATGAAAATGTCTTTAGATGCGGACAAAGCATTTGACAAAATCCAACACCCATTCATTATAAAAGACTCAGAAAGATCAGGAATTCAAGGCCCATACCTACACATAATAAAAGCAATCTACAGCAAACCAGTAGCCAACATCAAAGTAAATGGCAAGAAGCTGGAAGCAATCCCACTAAAATCAGGGACTAGACAAGGCTGCCCACTTTCTCCCTACCCATTCAACATTGTACTTGAAGCCTTAACCAGAGCAATTCAACAATAAAAGGAGATCGGGGGATACAAATTGGAAAGGAAGAAGTAAAAATATCACTTTTTGCAGATGATATGATAGTATATATAAGTGACCCTAGAAATTCTACCAGAGAACTCTTAAGCCTGATAAACAGCTTCAATGAAGTTGCTGTTTATAAAATTAACTCAAACAAGTCAATGGCCTTTATGTACACAAAGGATAAACAGGCTGAGAAAGAAATTAGGGAAACAACACCCTTCTCAACAGTCACAAATAATATAAGATACCTTGACGTGACTCTAACTAAGGAAGTGAAAGATCTGTATGATAAGAACTTCAAGTCTCTGAAGAAAGAAATTAAAGAAGATCTCAGAAGATGGAAAGATCTCCCATATTCATGGATTGGCGGATTAATTAAGTAAAAATGGCTATCTTGCCAAAAGCAATCTACAGATTCAATGTAATCTGCATCAAAATTCCAACTAAATTCTTCAATGAATAAGAAAAGGCAATCTGCAAATTCATCTGGAATAACAAAAAACCTAGGATAGCAAAAATTCTTCTCAAGGATAAAAGAACCTCTGAAGGAATCACCCTGCCTGACCTAATGATGTACTACAGAGCAATTGTGATAAAAAATGCATGGTACTGCTATAGCGACAGACAAGTAGACCAATCTTCCCGGGTTTCGGCACCAACTCTTAAACGCGTTCTCGCGACCGGCCAGGAAAGACGCAACAAACCGGAATCTTCTGCGGCAAAGCTTTATTGCTTACATCTTCAGGAGCCAGAGAGAAAGAGAGAGAAAAGCAAGAACAAGGGAGAGAAAAAGCAAGAACAAGAGAGAGAGAAAAAGCAAGAACAAGAGAGAGAAAAAGAATGGCAAAACCCCGTCCCTTTTAAGGAGAATTATCCTCCGCCTAGGACGTATTACTCCCTGATTGGCTGCAGCCCATCGGCCCAGTTGTCATCACGAGAAAGGCAGAACACATGGCGGGAAAACTGCCCCTGCACGTGTGCAGATTATGTTTACCACTTAGAACACAGCTGTCAGCACCATCTTATAATGGCAAATGTGAGGGCGGCTCCTCACAGATCCCCCTTTTCTTTTAATAAGAGCAATAGGACACCCATATTAATGAGAGTGGAGATAGAGGTCAAATCCCCAGTGTGCAGGTAAAGGAGCCATGTACAGGATTAGCTCTTAGGCTCACAGGCTTTTACCCAGAGCAACCCTGACCTGCTCCCGTGTCATTTTTCCTGGGGGAAGGGAACTAGGACACTGAACCTTCATGAAAGATGACATGTCTCCCTAGAATAGGCTCATATATGCCGCAGAGCCCTTCTACTGCAGTGCTTAGCCGTGCAACTCTCTCGGGCTGCTGAAGCACACTCACTCTATCCCGTGCAATGAGACTAGCCTCGTGGGGTGCAAGAGCTGAATGGCCAGCGACCTATTGCTTAAGCATAGATAACCATATATCAGGGGAAGCACCATGTTCTAGAGCTGCAAGTGCCTGGGCAATAACCACCTTGTCTCTCCTAGTTTGGGCCTTAAGCTTACAGACCAACCAAAGAAGCAACACTAATCCACAGCAAAGTGTATCTCCAAATAATCCCACCCATACCCATTCTTTAAAGAAGGAAAATGCTGAGGAGATCCAATTGGGTAATCCTTTGATCAGGGACAGGTCCAAGCACGTGGAGTTGATCTGAATGATGGCAAGTCTCAATTCCCAAAGGGTCTGTTCACATTCAGCCGTCCAATTCTGTAACATATACTGAGAAAGACTTTTTGACAAATTAGCTGCCCTAGTAAATTTCTCATACTGAATGGAAGTAACGCATAATGAGAGGTCCCCCAAGCTCCCGACAAACCCTGAGCCAGTCTTGTAAACCTTTGTTCTTTCTTGAGGCTATGGCCGCTCTGCATTCCTGTGTGGCTTGCTCATAAATAAGCTATTCTACCAGAGGTGCGGCTTGCTCCAAATCTCCAAAAATACGCTCTGCTGCCTCTGTCATTCTGGCCACAAAATCTGAGAATGACTCCTGAGGTCTCTGGACGATCTTTGTTAGTTGTCCAGTGGCCTCACCTGCACGGGAGAGCGCCTTCCAGGCCCTAATAGCCTTCTCATCTGATTCAGAACTATTAAGAACTGGCTCCTTGAGCTCACCTAGTGATTAATATAGGCTCCTTCTCCTAGAAACCTCCGCTGATTGATCTTTTTTCTTTTCTTTTTTCTTTTCCTTCCTTCTAATCTCTCCCCAGGTATTCTTACCTGACCTAAACTTTTCCTCGGGTTCAAGACCCTTGGAAAGGCCTGTATACTTATTTTGTGCGCCATATTTCCTCTTTGCTCCTACTCTCTCTCCCCGCTTTACTTCTGATAGATTGCCCTGAATTTCATCCAGAATTTTCAGCCCTGCCTTAACCACTTGATAACATGTGAAAAGGAACAAAAAGGCTCCTAACACTAGAGAAAGTTCAAGGTCAAACATACCTTGTAAAGCTATTTCCCACTTTACTTCTGATAGACTGTCTTGAATTTCCTTAGAAAGTTCAAGGCCAGACGTACCTTGTAAAGCTATTTCCCACTTTACTTCTGATAGACTGTCTTGAATTTCCTTAGAAAGTTCAAGGCCAGACGTACCTTGTAAAGCTATTTCCCACTTTACTTCTGATAGACTGTCTTGAATTTCGTTAGAAAGTTCAAGGCCAGACTTACCTTGTAAAGCTATACTTACGGGTACCCTGTTCCCCAGCTGAAGAGTTCTGAATTCACGCAGTTGAATCCTTCTCAACAGTCTGTTTTACGGGAACACTTCATTACCACCATTCCCCAGCTGAAGAGTTCTGAATCCACACCGGATCCTTCTCAACAGTCTGTTTTACAGGAACACTTCATTACCACCATTCCCCAGCTGAAGAGTTCTGAATTCACGCAGTTGAATCCTTCTCAACAGTCTGTTTTACGGGAACCTTTATTACCATGACCCGCAGTTCTGGTTCCGGAATGAGGGATCTTCCTTGCGCCAGTGATGGTAACCGTCCCAGGTCTTCTCGTCCCGGGATTTCTCGTCCCAGGTCTTCTCGTCCCAGGTCTTCTCGTCCCAGGTCTTCTCGTCCCGGGTCTTCTCGTCCCGGGTCTTCTCGTCCCATCCCGGGTCTCAGCACCAACTCTTACACGCATTCTCGCGACCGGCCAGGAAAGACGCAACAAACCGGAATCTTCTGCGGCAAAGCTTTATTGCTTACATCTTCAGGAGCCAGAGAGCAAGAGAGAGAAAAGCAAGAACAAGGGAGAGAAAAAGCAAGAACAAGAGAGAGAGAAAAAGCAAGAACAAGAGAGAGAAAAAGAATGGCAAAACCCCGTCCCGTTTAAGGAGAATTATCCTCCGCCTAGGATGTATTACTCCCTGATTGGCTGCAGCCCATCGGCCCAGTTGTCATCACGAGAAAGGCAGAACACATGGCGGGAAAACTGCCCCTGCACGTGTGCAGATTATGTTTACCACTTAGAACACAGCTGTCAGCACCATTTTATAATGGCAAATGTGAGGGCGGCTCCTCACAGACCAAAGGAATAGAATTGAAGACCCAGAAATTAACCCACACACCTATGATCACTAGATCTTTGACAAGGGAGCAAAAACCATCCATTGGAAAAAAGACAGCTTTTTCAACAACTGGTGCTGGCACAACTTGTGCTTATCATGTAGAAGAATGTGAATTGATCCATTCCTATCTCCTTGTACTAAGGTCAAATCTAAGTGGATTAAGGAACTCCACATAAAACCAGAGACACTGAAACTTATAGAGGAGAAAGTAGGGAAAAGTCTTGAAGATATGGGTACAGTAGGAAAATTCCTGAATAGAACAGTAATGGCTTGTGCTGTAAGATTGAGAATCAACAAATGGGACCACATAAAATTGCAAAGCTTCTCCAAGGCAAAAGAAACCGTCAATAAGACAAAAAGGCCACTAACAGATTGGGAAAGGATCTTTACCTATCCTAAATCAGATAGGGGACAAATATGCAATATATATAAAGAACTCAAGAAGATGAACACCAGAAAATCAAATAACCCAATTAAAAAATGGGGCTCAGAGCTAAACAAAGAATTCTCACCTGAGGAATACCGAATGGATGATAAGCTCCTGAAAAAATGTTGAACATCCTTAATCATCAGGGAAATGCAAATCAAAACAACCCTGAGATTCCACCTCACACCAGTCAGAATGGCTAAGATCAAAAATTCAGGTGACAGCAGATGCTGGCGAGGATGTGGAGAAAGAGGAACACTCCTCCATTGCTGGTGGGATTGCAAGCTTGTACAACCACTCTGGAAAAAAGTCTGGTGGATCCTTAGAAAATTGGACATAGTACTATGGGAGGATCCCACAATACCTCTCCTGGGCATATATCCAGAAGATGTTCCAACCAGTAAGAAGGACATATGCTCCACTATGTTCATAGCAGCCTTATTTATAATAGCCAGAAGTTGAAAAGAACTCAGAAGCCCCTCAAGGGAGGAATGGATACAGAAAATGTGGTACATTTACACATTGGAGTACCTCTCAGCTATTAAAAAGAACGAATTAATGAAATTCCTAGGCAAATGGATGGACCTGGAGGGCATCATCCTGAGTGAGGTAACCCAATCACAAAAGAACTCACACAATATGTACTCACTGATAAGTGGATATTAGCCCAGAAACATAGAGTACCCAAGATATAAGATACAATTTGCTAAACACATGAAACTCAAGAAGAACGAAAACCAAAGTGTGGACACTTTGCAGCTTCTTAGAATTGGGAACAAAACACCCATGGAAGGAGTTACAGAGACACAGTTTGGAGCTGACATGAAAGGATGGACCTTCTAGAGACTGCCATATCCGAGGATGCATACCATAATCAGCCACCAAATGCTGACACCATTGCATACACTAGCAAGATTTTGCTGAAAGGACCCAGATATAGCTGTCTCTTGTGACACTATGCGGGGGCTTAGCAAACACAGAAGTGGATGTTCACAGTCAGCTATTGGATGGATAACAGAGCCCCCAATGGAGGAGCTAGAGAAAGTACCCAAGGAGCTAAAGGGATCTGCAACCCTATAGGTTGAACAGCAATATGAACTACCCAGTACCCCCCATAGCTTGTGTCTCTAGCTGGATATGTATCAGAAGATGGCCTAGTAGGTCATCAGTGGAAAGAGAGTCCCATTGGTCTTGCAAACTGTATATGCCTCAGTACAGGGGAACACCAGGGCCAAGAAGTGGAGTGGGGGAAGAGTAGGGGGGAGCGGGTGGGGGGCTTTTGGGATAGCATTGGAAATGTAAATGAAATAAATACCTAATAAAAAAATTCCCCCTTCAGGATTGGATTAGCCTTTTCCAAATATTTGGAAATACTTCATTCATTTTCATTTATTCTTTTATATGTCATCTCCTCTCAGGCTTCCTCTGTCACCTTGGTCTTACTTACTTGATTTACCCAGTGTTGGAGATTTTCTTCTTGCTTTTAGGCTATTGATTTCTGTTTTCCTTGTACCCAGAACATAGTTATGTGTGACTTCAATCTGTTTAATCAGTTGCAGCTCCAGTGACATTTGATCTGATTCCACATTCTGAACTGCCATCTCCACTGGCCCTCAAGTCATCCTCCCACTTTTGAAAGGACATTATCAGCTTCTGTGGCCCAAAGGTATTCATCAGTCACTACCATCTGCTGAAAGTGCCTAGGGCTGGGTGAGCAATGTCTGCCCTTCAGGTTCCCATATCCACCTGCAGCACAAGGTCTCTTTACTGTTCATATCCTCAAGCAAACCACTAATGAATGGTGCAACATGTGCTCCCATGCAGTGTCCACCACCAATATTCTTACTTACAGGAGAGCAATGCTCACAGTGAACTCTCTGAAGAGTTGCGATTAACTTCTTAACCCTAGGACAAAATAAATCTTTTTCCAGGACTCTGCTCTTTTTCCACATCTATACACCAATGCCAGGCTACTTTCTTTGGAGTGGGTGGGTAGTTGCCAACCTCCAGGACAAAAACAAACTTTTATCAGCTTTACAGATTTTTTTCTCATATCTAAACATTGATGTTCATGGCTTCCAATGACTTTTCAGTAACCAAGAACTAGAGCACACCAGGTTTCATCATTCAACAAGGCTCCGGTGTTTTCCACATATAAGGCCAGAAAAAAAAAATCTGTACTAAAACCCTGGGTACTGCAGTTCCCTATAAGGCTCTTCTACAAAGCTGTAATTGTTATAGAACTTACTTAGACAGTTACCATTCAACAAGGTCGTCATTCATAGTACTGGGTGGAATAGTAAATACAAGTTCCTCTTTGATACCTCTAATTAATTTTTTAAGTGGAAGATCTTTTCAGAATCTAAATGCCATAGCATCTGGTTCTCTGTCAAGCTCTAATGTAGGAACTCTGGCCTGATCCCAGTGCATAACTTGCCACATTTGCCACTAAGTGGCCCCTGTTGTCAGGATTCAGCTTCTTTCATCCCACCTTGACTGCTTTAGAACTTTACAAATCCAAGTTACATGCAGATCTCAATAATACAACTCTCCCAAATTTACTTGTATACATATGCTGATACATCAAAGCTCTGGAGACAAGACAGAAAACATCGAACATGTGTGTCCCATACTTTGTCTGTTTCACTGTATTCTCTACTTGCCCAGTTACTTTGTTCTACAAGCATGCAAATCATGAGAAAAGAAGTTACTCGCCAAAGATAACATAAAATATTTTGACTCTATACCAATCAACAAAATGTACCTTTCAAAAAAAGAACCTAATGAGATTTAGAAATGCATGAAAATCTTACATCCCATAATAACTATGTCACTAGTGGATAATGAAGCAATTGAAATTGGGAACACATGATGGCCAGAAATAAGTCGTGTGATGGCCAGCCAGAGAGAAAAATCACAATTCTTCATTTCTCCCCTCTGATTAACCAAATTTCAAACTAAATCCATTTTTCTCTACTAATTCCTGTTTCTAAATGTATACTAAAACAAGAAAATGAGGAAGTTGATTTATAGATCTATTTTTCCAGGGGTAGTTTTAAATTCAGTCAACTATGACGGAAACCCCTGGCTAGAGTTTCCCAGAGCTAGAAAGGCAGTACAGGTGTTCTTCCCTGATACTGTGACCTTGAGGTGTGACACTGTCTCTAGAAGCACATGGGTGAACTGGTAAGGAAATGGATACTGATGTAATGAATACTGTGGTCATTAGGGTTTAGGATTGGAAGAGTTCTCAGAGAGCTCTTGCAATCCAGATCTTGGTTGGTTTTATGTGCTTGGTTCCAATGCTTGCCATTTTTCAGTCTCCCTTGACACACTTTCTGGTTGTGACAAGAAGGTTTAGATACTGATGGGCAGTGCTCATGTCCTATAAACCCTGTTTGGACATCCTTGTCTTTTGTTGGTTTCATCTTTGTCTTCCTCTTTGATGGGTGAAAGCCACATGAATGCCACCTGAGTGACTTTGCCCTGGCAGGTGATAGGAGATCAACCCACCCTCACTTGTTTGAAGTCTCAACACTGGTTTATGTAGTAATTTTATACTTTGTGGAATAAATATTTTAAAGCCCAACTTATCTGTTTAAATTTGAATTTAAATAAATTTTTGGAGATCTCTCCTATAGGCATGAGAAACACAGTATTTTGGTTGTCATAATGGTTCCATTGAAATCCTCGAAGAGACTAGTCCTTTCATGATCTGCTGTGGCTCTCTGTGTTTGTATAACAATTTATAGTAATAATGGCATATTGTGTATTTTCCTCACAAGTGACCCATAGAGGTGAAAACCAGGCTTCTAAATCAGTATTCCATTAGAAATTTCTCCAATTGAAGGTCCCTAGGGCTCTGAAGAAAGGAGAATAATCGAATAATCATCACTCTGGCCAACTTTGGGTGACTCTCTGTAGGTGACATTGTTCTTTCTTCTTCTCCTTCTCCTTCTCCTTCTCCTTCTCCTCCTCCTCCTCCTCCTCCTCCTCCTCTTCCTTCTTCTTCTTCTTCTTCTTCTTCTTCTTCTTCTTCTTCTTCTTCTTCTTCTTCTTCTTCTTCTTCTTCTTCTTCTCCTCATCCAGTGATTGGCTCCTTTATTCATTAGAGGATTGGTTCACAAGAAGTCACCCGAATACAAGACTCACACCTTGTCCACAGGAGAACAGAATTAGCATCAAAATACAAACAGCACCAGGCCCATCCACAACACTTCCCCCTTTCTGTTCTAATAAAAAACAAAACCTTTTTCTCAAATATAGAGCACAACTATTACCACTTTGTGATTTATAAAGTATAAGATAGATCTAGCTGGGCATGGTGGCACACACCTTTAATCCCAGCACTTGGGAGGCAGAGGCAGGCAGATTTCTGAGTTCGAGACCAGCCTGGTCTACAAAGTGAGTTCCAGGACAGCCAGGGCTATACAGAGAAACCCTGTTTCGAAAACAACAACAACAACAACAAAGATAGATCTAACACCCAGGCCATCATTTAGGACATTGAGATAGAACATTATCATCTATCCTAAATTCAAAGACTTATGATTCTACCTTGACTTATGTCCTGGATTTAGATAGTATGCCATCTGAAAACCAAATCTGTTCTCTCAAAGTAAATAGCCTTGGTTGGCTATGAGACTATAAGTAGTTTTTCAACCCCATCAGAAATCCAAGAATGACTAATATTAACTTAAAACATATCAGAAGCCTAACATAGCTTTCAGAACTGAGACAAATTCTAGAGACAGCTGCCTACCTACACAACCTCAGTAGGTCAGTAATTTGGAGCATCCATCTTCAGACATCTGGCCCAGGATCATCTGACAGACCTAGAGAAACAGGAAGTTAAGGACAAGCCTATTCTGTCTCATCAGAACTAAGCTGTCCTAATCTATTAATTGTGTCCTTTTTCTGGACAGTATTATGTCTGTAGATGAAATGAGGCAATTTTTGCCTAGTAGCTGTCTTGCTACAACTGGAGCAACTCCATTGATGCTCAATTTCTTCTTTGAATCCAAGAAAGGGAATGTTGTCAGGAGCAGACTAGTCTCAAAAACAAGTGAATAAATAAAATTAAATGTCACATTCTGTGGATTTCTGACGTTTTTGAAAAACAATTATCTATGTAAAGCAATCTGGACTGTTCTCCATTAACTACTCTCATCTATTTCTATTTAAAATACCTGAAAACACCCTAACAATAAACTCAGAGCCATGAATTTCCTATTTGGCCCTTAACTCACAGGCTTAAACATCTCAGATCAGTTTATAATAACAGTTATAGAAGGACTAGGCCTAAGCCCTGTACTTTTAAAATTTTTGTGCCAATAGAAGAAATTTATACCAATGAAAACATTGATCAAAATAAATCCTGTACCAAAATAAGAAATTATGACTTCAACATAGTAACAATTAAAAAGATATCTACCAAATGAGATTATGGCTATGCAATCAATTCTAGCTATTCCTCTCTGTCCCAATTATAACCATTTCTACATTCCCTAGAAATACAACCTATAATAACCCCTTCTAGCCCCTAAGCTCAGGGACCTGGGACAATGACTTTTCATAACTTCTTTAAGCTGAATATGGATGTTGAGATATTTTGAAGGCCAGGGGACAGGAGGGAAAATAGGGGAGTTAGTTGGCCTTAAGAAGGCCACATCAACAATTGATTTAGTCTCTGAGGTTTGCCCCTGAATTGGATTCATCTGAAAGTCCAGGACATCCAGAGTTCAAGCAGGTCAGTTCTGCATGACTGATGAGGAGATTCACCAAGGCTATATAGTCTGTAATATACAAATCTCACAACAAAATTTTAGTATCATCAAGATAGATTTTTTTGATTGATTCTCTTGGAATCTAGTCCTCTGGGAGTCTCCCTTCATCATATCTGATCCATATAACTCTGGAAGGTGTAAAAACCCTAATCACCTTTTCTAAACATGAAAACATAAAACCTTTTCCCCAAAATAACATATCCTTCAGTCAACAACCAGAAAAGTTTGTATCCTGCCCTCTTTTCCAGAGAAATAATAAAACCCCAAAACTCAAAATCACACCCATTTTGAAAGTTAGAACAAACCAAATTAAAATTAAGTAAACTAAAATACAGTAAGTACCTATTCTTAGGCCTTTATTTTGCCAAGCAGGATTAAAAAAAATACCAAGTTTCCCATGGAGCTCATGTTAGACAGATTTTGAGTACCCTGTGAAGCATATAAAGCAATCTTATACCATCTTACTGTTCAGCTCTCTGCCCATAGCAGCCATCTTGTTATATCACTTATCTGTTCAGCAATCTGCCTGGAGCTATAGACGTATTTTATTAATACCTATATATCTTCCTGTTGATCTCTCTACCTGGAGCCACAGACAATATAAAATAATACCTGTACTTAGTAGGCAATATTACCACTGCCTCTCTACTCTGGAGTCAATGACTAATTTTCCCTATCCTAGTTCCAAACCGCAGGTGAAATTCCCCGTGTTATCCGGACAGAATATGTATACAAATCTATCCTAAAAGCAAATAATCCCAATTTTAAATCCACAGTTCCCTCTGCCCTAAAAGGTAGGCAACTTCATTCTTCTCCTAACTCAGAGAAGCCTGCAAACGGCCCACAGAAGGGGACCTCAGAGCCTGCTCTGTCTCAATGCCTGCGCTTGAGTCACATGACTTGTCTTGTACTACCTTTCTCTGACTTGGAAAATGAAACTTTAACTCTCTAAGGCTACTAATCTTAAATTTCTAGTGGATTCTTGCCCCTTGTTGGATACCACCTGTTGTGGGAAATACTAAAAGAGATGGTCAAGTTCCCATGCTACTGCGGGGCACCAGCAGGCCACATGTCCCTAGATGGGTTATCTCAACTCAGTGGTCTCTCTCTGGGCTGGAGCTCCTTAGCTCCCTTGGCAGATAATTGCCAAGTCAGCCCCAAGCAGTGAACATACACCCTGCAGTCAGCCACCACAACACCCAGCAACCCGGTAGAAACAAAACTCCCACAGGCTTCCCGAGCTACTGCTAGCAGCTCTCTTCCCTGTGGGGCTGGCCAGCCATGCACTGGCAGACAATGGCCGACCTGTTATTACCTCATGGAGACTCTGACTCAGAATTCCAAAATCTCTCCACCCAGCTCACTAGATTCCCACTGGTGAATCGTTACTACATCAGTCCCATGCATCAAAGCCCCAATGGCCATTGTGGTGCACATCAGGCAAACCCACACTCTGCCACCATACCTTTCACTCTGGAACCCAGTCAAATTGCCACAAGAAGAGAAACACCACACAAACTTAGCTCAGAAACAATAGTAACTCAATCTCTGAGCACAACTAAAACCTAATCTTTTAAGCCTTATTAAATCTCATTCCTCCAATGGTGAACCTTGATGGATCTGCCAGGACACCAGGAAACTCTAGCAGCTACATCTTTCTTTTTTGAAGATTATTTATTTTATGTATATGAGCACACCATTGCTCTCTTCAGAGACACCAGAAGAAGGCATCAGATGTCACCATAGATGGTTATGAGCCACCATGTGGTTGCTGGGAATTGAACTCAAGACCTATGGAAGAGCAGTCAGTACTCGTAACTGTTGAGCCATATCTCCAGCCCTAACAGCTGCATCTTGACCTTCTGCTATCCCTATTTCCAAAAGCTGGTGACACTGTTCTTAATGGTGGTATCAGGGTTGGAGGTTCCAGATGTATTTGTGGCATAGAGGAACACATTATAAGGAACCAGAGATGTTTATCTGGGGCATCAAATCAGGTTCCCTACATCACCTAGTTAGAGACTAAGTCAGAGGAAACATCTAAGCTCTTGGTGACAGTTTGCTATAAAGGTTTATCAAGAGCAAGTTACTATCACAAAAACACTTCTCTAGCCTTAACTCCTGCTTCAGCTGCCAAGATGGGCTTTTATAATATATAGTACAAAGAAACACAGCCTGTCTTAAGTCCTAAGGTCACAAACTGATGTATAGTACAGTTGGCTGTTTCATCTTTCCTAGTTTTGAGTTTTACTTATTTGTTTGTTTGTTTGTTTGCATGTTTGATTTTGTTTCCCTTTCACAAAGTTGTTTGCTAATATTATTTTAATTGGCAATCAGGGTTTTAAATGTGTTAGCATTTTGTATGTATGTGTGTCTTTCTTTGTTTAACTGTCTCACTCTGTACCAGAAGCTGCCTTAAACTAAACTCATACATAGCACAGGCTATCCCCAATCTCAAAGTAATGCTCTCCCCCTCAGTCTTTTGGACTTTTAGAATGCTAGGACTGAACCATGCATGGCTTCCCAGTATGTATGTTCAGGGTGGCATTTTTACTTATAGCTGTTCTTTTATTTTCTACTCTATCTGCTTTTTTCTTTTCTGTTTTCCCTCCCATGTTGTTGCTGTTTGCCCTTAAATTGTTCAATATCTTTATCTCAACCAGTGCTAAATGAAATTGACAACAAAATGTTAGCTTAACCTTACATCCTAAAGGACAGCAGCAGGAAGGCTCTGGACCTTGAACACAGGAGCCAGGGAGGGATGCCATGCTTCCCCCACCACAGCTGCTGCCTGTGTCCTTCCATCTTGTCTATCTCCCTAGGATGTCATGCATGAACTGCATTGATGCTTTTCAGAGAAAGGGCAGTGTATTCCCCTGACTTTCTGTTTCCTTGCTCTCTACGACTTTGCATGATCTTTCTACATCATTCCTCTTTTTCTATTGTCCCAAGTTTCTCCAGAGTGGCATAGATCACTGACTTCAGACATCCCTCCTTCCCATTTCTCCTTTCAGACCCCCGCACACCGCTGCTGCTGCTTATGCTTGTTCTTGTAGTGTCACTAGCCTGTATTTTAGCCAGGACTTCTTGCAAGGTTTATCTTTGCTAATGTCCTTTATCACATATGGGTTGTTAAGAAGTGTGTTTATTAATTTGTACAGGTTTCCACTACAAATTTTTACTTTTCCTCCATGGTTGTCTGAGACAACAGTGTATGTCAGTTGGCTGAGCTCGGTCTTAGGGCTGAGATGTCGTCTGTCTTGGACATGGTATCTGCTCCAACATTGATTCTGTTTTACCTCCCAGTCTCAGTATCAGAAACAGGATTTTTTTTCGGGTCATAAATCTTGATTTCTTTTGCTCCTTTCAGCTTATTACATTTTGTTCTTTGGGTATTTGGGCAATTTTTGCTTGCTGTATACATATTTGAGATTTTAATGTCTACGTGCTTAACACACCATTTAGTGTGTGTGTGTGTGTGTGTGTGTGTGTGTGTGTGTGTGTGTGTGTGTGTGTGTAGCATATAGAATATCTGTACTCCATAGGCATTCCTGGTGTCCACCAAGGGGAGGCCATCAAATCCCCTGAAACTAGAGATAGACAATAGTGATCCAACATGTACATGCTAAGAATGAAACCTGGGTCCTCTGCAAGAGTTGGCACTTTTACATAGTAAGTCATCTCTTCAGACCTTGGACAGAACTGTTTATCCTTGTGCAATGTTCTCTGTTCTTTGTAGGTAAGAATTTCATATTAAAATCTCCATCTATCAGATACTAATAGTCACTTTATTATGTTTTTTCCTGAGTAGATAATATATATGCTCTTATCTCATTGGTGCCATTGAATTTCTATTTTTTCTTGTTAGGTTTTCCTTTAAATTAGTACACAAATATGTGGTATCTTTAAGCCATTTTCTTGTGCACATCTCCCTGTTTCTAGTTCTCATTTCCTTCTCTACTACAAGTGTCCCTCTTTTCTCCCCTCCTCTATGGTCCTGTCCTCTGGCAATATCTTCCTGTGTCTGCTTTCACATCAAAAGTAGAAAATTTGATCTCTCCTTTCACATTTATGCAGGTTTCAGGGATAAAATTCAGCTCATCGGGATTCAGAAACAAATTCTTCTTTCCACTATGTATGTCAAATACATGTGTGCATGTATGCATAGTTGTTTATGATTAAATCTGCTTTACAGATAAAGAAAAGATATGTGACATTTTGTCTATTTCCATTCCCCATTTCCTTATTTCCCGTACATGGCTCTCCTTTAGACCTTGTTCTCTACTCTTAATATCAATTCTGCTCTTATAGAATATACATATATTGTATTAACTTATTTTAAGCACACATGTTTGCATATGACAAAAGCATGATGCTTTTCTTCAGATCTGGCTGCAATGGTTTCCATTTACACACATGATGCATGAAAGTTGCTGTGTTTTCACATCTTTCTCATCATTTGTTTAATCTCCTGATGCAGTCCCTTTAGAATGATCTTCCAATGCTTGTATCCTGAAAAGTTCCCCTACCACTTCAACGTTCATTGTCCATATTAACATTTGCACCCATTCTGAATTTAATGTGTACAGAGTTAGAACTATGGATATGTTTTTCATCTTCAACTTATAGATACTGAGATTTCTGAGTACAATTTATTGGCAATCTACTTTCATTCCTTTCATGCAATGTATGTTTCAGGACCTTGGTCACTTCATTTTGGAGTCTTTGGAGTCTTTTCTTCCATTTCATTGGCCCACATGTCTGGTTTTGTGCCAGGAGCATTCTGTTTTATTATTATAGGTACAGTACTTCAAGAGAAATCAGGATTGTGTTTCCTCCAGCACTACCCTTAGAGTTTAGCATTACATTGTCTATTTGGTGGTTTGTATTTCTATATTAATTATAGAGTTTTGTTATCATTGACAACATTAGAATTTGGATGGGGGTTTCACTAAATCTGTAGATAGATATTGGTAATACAGACATTTTCATAATATGAATTCTGCCAGTTAATAGGCATGGGAGTTTCCCATATCTACTGTCTACTTTAAATTTTTCTTCAGTATTTAAATATTTGCTTTGTTGTTCTACCTAAATGTTAAGAACTATAAAGAATAGTAAATACATTATAATATATAAATATAATATATTATATATATTATATATAATATATAAATATAGTATATTATATATATTTATATATATAATATATAAATATAATAACTTTGATTTCTCTGTTCCCTGTTTATAGCCTTTGTATTTCTATCTCTTATTTAATGCCCCAACAAAGATTGTAAGTACCATATACTGAGGAATATGGGTCTCTCTCTCTCTCTCTCTTTTTTTTCATGACTGTAGGGGAAAGGCTTTGCTGTCCTTGTCACTTTAGATGATGATGGTTGCAGGTTGTTCACGTATTTTCTTTCTTATGTTGAGATGTGACACTTGTATTTCTAGTTTCTTCAGTGTTTATATCATGACAGTAGGTTCTACCTTCTACAGTGGCTTTTCTGTTCCTATTAAAATGATCATCAGATTTCAGTTCCTAGACTTGTTTATTTGGTGTGGGACATCAGTTGACTAGAATATGCTGAACCATCCTGGTCTTCCCAGAATGAGACTAACTGAACATGGTCAATGATCATTTTTAAAATATATTAGTGCTGCATTTAGTTAGTATTGTTGAGCGCGCCCCCAACTCGCCAGCAAGAATGATGCTGCTACAGGATCCTTCTGCACACATTTATTCAGTCCTGTTTCTTCTTTCTCCATATATATCCCTTGTTTATATCTCCCTTGTTTTTATATCTCCCTTGTTTTTATATCTCCCTTGTTTTTATATCTCCCCTGTTTATATCTCTCCCTTGTTTTTATATCTCCCTTGTTTATATCTCCCCCCTTGTTTTTATATCTCCCCCCTTGTTTTTATATCTCCCTTGTTTTTATATCTCCCTTGTTTATATATCTCCCTTGTTTTTATATCTCCCCCGAACCCTGGGCCTCTCACTCCTTTTATACTCTCAGTTCCCATCCACGCACAGCAGGCCACGCCACCTCACCAGGCACGCAGCTTCAGCTAATCAGGGCAGCAGGGGCAAATCTCCATCAATTTGGATTCACCTGTATCCTGGTACACCTGCGCAGCACTCAAGATGTTTGTGTCTTATATGAGGAAGTCAGGTGCAAGTCATATGACTTAGCTACAGTCTCTGGCGCCTTTGGGACTGCCGCCACACCCGCTCCCCACAATTCCCCCTTTTTTCTTTTTTGGCAGAGAGAATGTCTGTAGATAGCCCCCCGCAGCCATGCCCCTTACCCGTCCTTGGGTGACAAACAGCATTGGTTTGATCCCTGTCTTAGGTTGGTGACATGCCCAGGGAGTCTTATCACTGACTACCTCTCAGTCATGCCAAGCCACTCCTGGGGAGATTGTGTTTTGCTTGCGGCAGGTGCATCAAAAGGCCAGAATGTTAATTAACCTATGGCCAGATCTTAATTGCTGCAAGCAAGCCTCATGGGTGAAGGTAGAGGTCTGATCCCCAGTGTGCAAGCATAGGGGCCCTACACAAAACCATCCCTTAGGCTCATCACCCAGAGAGGTCTTGGCCAGCTCCCGTGTCGTTTTTCCTGGGGGAAGGGAACTAGGACACTGAACCTTCATGCAATCAGACGTGCCTTCCACAGGATGCCAACAGCAAGCTATCCTCTGTGCAGTGCTTAGCCTCGCACCCCACGGCATAACGCAGCATAATTTCTTTTAGAGCGGCAAACCGAATCTGAGGAGATTGTCCCGCCTCCACTGCAGCAAAAGCCTACGCTACCATGGCAAAAGTGCGGGCCGCACACTCTGCACCTAACACATGTGCCAAACACAAAACACACACACACTATAACAAGCATACATCCCAGGGCTCTCATCCCCGCTCATCTTCCCTGAAGCAAGGGATAGATAGCCAGAGGGGCTATCTCTTTAAGGGGAATTCAGGGATCAAAAAGCGTGGAAAGAATATCATGTCGAGCTGGTATCGGCTTCTGGAATACCGAAAGGATCTCTCATCTCGGCTCCATCCTTTGTGCTTGTGGGATCATCCACCATATCCACAGGGGCAACTGGATCAGGAGCCTCATTCTTGCAGCGTCTCACCAATCTCTCTGGCACCCAAAGAGGTTCCATCTGGTCCTGTGGAAACACACAAACAGACCCTCTCGCCCACGTCAACACCTGATCTACTCGATCCCCAGGGGGGATGGACACAATACCTCGTGGTGATGAGACCATAACCTCAATCACCTGTGTGTCCATCTGGGGAGTCAATACGCCAAATCTCTGGACAGAAGGTCTGCCTACAGGTGGATGCTGAGGAGGCATAGGGAGGAGGCACAGAAGCTAATTCGCCTTCCTCCTCCACCTCGGCTCTTTTATTTTGTCCTTCCTGACCACCTGATAACACTGTGTCTCCTTTCTTTTTCCTTTTTCTTTTTAAGCCCTTTTCCTCTTCCGACATACTTTCTTGTTGCTCTGTAAGGATTTTCTGACCTGTCTTGACTGCCTCTACACACAAACAGTAACAGAGTCCATATATCAGAACAAACAAGACCAAAACTATCAGGCCTACCCACAAAGGGTCAATGGAAGAAAAAAGCATAACTACACAGCGAGAATCTATTGATCACTACACTGAGGTTATCATAGTTCCTTAATCTGTCCTGAAACCAGGAACCTTAACTTGTCCCAAAACCAGGAACCTTATCGTTACTTTGTGCCTCCTTCCTGGCAACTTTATACTCACCTCTATTTTATCCGAGGTCCTTCCCAAACTCCTGGGTTACTTTGTGCCTACTTCCTGGCAACTTTATGCTCACTTCTATTTTATCCGAGGTCCTTCCCAAACTCCTGGGGTCCCAAGTTTCACTCACCGTGAACTTACCCTGCCGGCAACCACTGACTGCTGAAAGTTCTGAACTCGGTGGGGGAGTCAGTTCCCCGTACGGGCCACCAATTGTCGCGCCCGCTCTCGACCAGCAAGAACGACGCGACCACCAGTCCTTCTAACAGCAGTTTATTCAGTCTTCATCTTTCTTCTTTCTCTTCATCAGTACCGTTCCCCAGCTGAAGAGTTCTGAATCCACGCCAGATCCTTCTCAACAGTCTGTTTCACAGGAACCTTTATTAACCCCTTCTTCCCCGTTATGCAGTTCTGAATCCTCCCTGTAGCAGGGGGTCTTCACTCATGCCTGAAGATGTTTCTTTTCCCGGGTTTTCAGCACCACTTCTTGCGCGCACTCAACAGGCCAGGAAGTACGACGCTGCTACAGGATCCTTCTGCACACATTTATTCAGTCCTGTTTCTTCTTTCTCCATATATATCCCTTGTTTATATCTCCCTTGTTTTTATATCTCCCTTGTTTTTATATCTCCCTTGTTTTTATATCTCCCCTGTTTATATCTCTCCCTTGTTTTTATATCTCCCTTGTTTATATCTCCCCCCTTGTTTTTATATCTCCCCCCTTGTTTTTATATCTCCCTTGTTTTTATATCTCCCTTGTTTATATATCTCCCTTGTTTTTATATCTCCCCCGAACCCTGGGCCTCTCACTCCTTTTATACTCTCAGTTCCCATCCACGCACAGCAGGCCACGCCACCTCACCAGGCACGCAGCTTCAGCTAATCAGGGCAGCAGGGGCAAATCTCCATCAATTTGGATTCACCTGTATCCTGGTACACCTGCGCAGCACTCAAGATGTTTGTGTCTTATATGAGGAAGTCAGGTGCAAGTCATATGACTTAGCTACAGTCTCTGGCGCCTTTGGGACTGCCGCCACACCCGCTCCCCACATAGTATCAGTTATATTATATAGAAAACGTGCCTTTATGTTTAGGAGAGGAATAATGTATAATTTGTTCTGCTTACTGTGGGCTTCTCTGGTTTTGAAGAGATCATAGTACTATCTTCTTAGGATGAGTTTGTTAGGGTTTCTTTCTTTTCTGTTCCATGGGCTATTTTAGGAACCCTTGGTTTCCATGTATCTTTACATGTCTTATAGAATTCAGCAGTGAAACTGTATTTTATTTTTAGATAGAACCATTTTTTACTGCTTCTTTTACTAATCCTCAGGAACAGGAATTCAAATACAAAAGTCACATGTTAAACAATTTCACATATATCAATTTTCAGAATGCCTAAAACCATAAACACAGAAGCAAATCCAACTGCCAGAGGAGCATTGAAATGGGGCACTTAAACTTAATAAATATGGAGGGTTTGGGGTGAGGGCACAAAAGTATTTTGAAACTTGAAAAACAATAAATATGCTAAGTGTGGCTGATGTGCATATGGAAATGGTTAATTAATGTAATGTGAATTTTCTATTGGTTGGAACAAAACCATGCCTTAACTAACACTTTTTCAAATAATCAATTTGTCTGGACCTCAGAAAATTAATTTTTTAAGTATCAGTTTCCCCAACATGAATATAATATAATTTATGCTAAGTTAAACTTACCTATAGTACCTAGCACAATACATGAATAAAAGACTCTAAGTGGAAATTATTGTTGTGTCTTAATATACTTATTTCTATTGGACTTATACAAGAAAGACATTGAATTGTTCTTCTAAAAAATTTTCTTTAAAAACTAATAGATCACCTTCCGGTCCATGACAGCACCAGGGCACCTTGGGTGCAGAGTCTGCGGACACCTCCAAGGCCCCACAGGACCCTCCACAGGATATTAAGACCTCTGGTGAGTGGAACACAACTTCTGCTCCAATCCAATTGCACGGGACCTGAGACTGCATTAATTAGGAAAGCAGAAAACCCGACCTGACCAGGGTCACAAGTCCCTTCTGGTCCATGCCAGCACCAGGGCATCTTGGGTGCAGAGTCTGTGGACACCCCAAGGTACCCACAGGACTCTCCATGGGATCTGAGGACCTCTGGTGAGTGGATCACAACTTCTGCCTGGAGGCAGGTTCGAACACCAGATATCTGGACAACTTCCCTGCAAGAGAAGAGCTTGCCTACAGAGAGTACTCTGAGCATTGGAACTCAGGAGAGAGCTAGTCTCCCAGGTCTGCTGATAGAGGCTAACATAATCACCTGAGGAACAAGCTCTAACCAGAGACAACTATAACAACTAACTCCAGATATTAACACACGGCAAAAGGCAAACATAAGAATCTTGCTAACAGAAACCAAGACCACTCATCATCATCAGAACGCAGCACTCCCACCGCACTCAGTCCTGAGCACGCCAACACACCCAAAAAGATAGTCCCTGATTTGAAAGCATATCTCATGATGATGGTAGAGGATCAAGAAGGACTTTAATAACTCACTTAAAGAAATACAGGAAAACACTGCTAAACAGGTAGAAGACCTTAAAGAGGAAGCACAAAAATCCCTTAAAGAATTGCAAGAAAACACCACCAAACAGGTAATGGAATTGAATAAAACCATCCAAGACCTAAAAAGGGAAGTAGACACAATAAAGAAAAACCAAAGTGAGGCAACGCTGGAGATAGAAACCCTAGGAAAGAAATCTGGAACCATAGATGCGAGCATCAGCAACAGAATACAAGAGATGGAAGAGAGAATCTCAGGTGCAGAAGATTCCATAGAGAACATCGGCACAACAATCAAAGATAATACAAAATGCAAAAAGATCCTAACTCAAAACATCCAGGAAATACAGGACACAAGGAAAAGACCAAACCTACAGATAATAAGAGTAGATGAGAATCAAGATTTTCAACTTAAAGGGTCAGCAAATATCTTCAACAAAATAATAGAAGAAAACTTCCCAAACCTAAAGAAAGAGATGCCCTTGAACATACAAGAAACCTACAGAACTCATAATAACCTGGACCAGAAAAGAAATTCCTCCCTACACATAATAATCAGAACAACAAATGCACTAAATAAAGAGACATTATTAAAAGCAGTAAGGGAAAAAGGTCAAGTAAAATATAAAGGCAGGCCTATCAGAATTACACCAGACTTTTCACCAGCGACTATGAAAGCCAGAAGAGCCTGGACAGATGTTATACAGACACTAAGAGAACACAAATTCCAGCCCAGGCTACTATACCCAGCCAAACTATCAATAACCATAGATGGAGAAACCAAAGAATTCCATGACAAAACCAAATTCACACATTATCTTTCCACGAATCCAGCCCATCAAAGGATAATAACAGAAAAAACCAATACAAGGAAGGAAATCCCACCCTATAAAAAGCAAGAAAGTAATCCTTCAACAAACCAAAAAGAAGACAGTCACAAGAACAGAATGCCAACTCTAACAACAAAAATAATAGGAAGCAACAATGACTTTTCCTTAATATCTCTTAATATCAATGGACTCAATTCCTCAAAAAAAAGGCATAGACTATCAGACTGGCTACACAAACAGGACCCAACATTCTTCTGCTTACAGGAAACCCATCTCAGGGAAAAAGACAGACACTACCTCAGAGTGAAAGGCTGGAAAACAATTTTCCAAACAAATGGTCTGAAGAAACAAGCTGGAGTAGCCATTCTAATATCGGATAAAATCGACTTCCAACCCAAAGTTTTCAAAACAGACAAGGAGGGACACTTCATACTCATCAAAGGTAAAATCCTCCAAGAGGAACTCTCAATTCTGAATATCTACGCTCCAAATGCAAGGGGAGCCACATTCATTAAAGACACTTTAGTAAAGCTCAAAGCACACATTGCACCTCACACAATAATGGTAGGAGAATTCAACACACCACTTTCATCAATGGACAGATCGTGGAAACAGAAACTAAACAGGGACACAGTGAAACTAACAGAACTTATAAAACAAATGAATTTAACAAATATCTACAGAGCATTTTATCCTAAAACAAAAGGATATACCTTCTTCTTAGCACCTCATGGTACCTTCTCCAAAATTGACCATATAACTGGTCACAAAACAGGCCTCAACAGATACAAAAATATTGAAACTGTCCCATGCATCGTATCAGACCACCGTGGACTAAGGCTGATCTTCAATAGCAAAATAAATAATAGAAAGCCAACATTCATGTAGAAACTGAACAACACTCTTCTCAATGATACCTTGGTCAAGGAACAAATAAAGAAAGAAATTAAAGACTTTTTAGAGTTTAATGAAAATGAAACCACAACATACCCAAACTAATGGGAAACAATGAAAGCATTTCTAAGAGGGGAAACTCATAGCTCTGAGTGCCTCCAAAAAGAAACTAGAGACAGCACACACTAGGACCTTGACAACACACCTAAAAGCTCTAGAAGAAAAGGAAGCAAATTCACCCAAGAGGAGTAGACTGCAGGAAATAATCAAACTCAGGGGTGAAATCAACCAAGTAGAAATAAGAACTATTCAAAGAATCATCCAAACGAGGAGGTGGTTCTTTGAGAAAATCAACAAGATAGATAAAACCTTAGCCAGATTCACTAGAGGGCACAGGGACAGCATCCTAATTAACAAAATCAGACATGAAAAGGGAGACATAACAACAGATCATGAAGAAATCCAAAACACCATCAGATACTTCTACAAAAGGCTATACTCAAGAAAACTGGAAAGCCTGGACGAAATGGACAAATTTCTACACAGAAACCAGGTACCAAAGTTAAATCAGAATCAAGTTAACGATATAAACAGTCCCATATCCCCTAAAGAAATAGAAGCAGGCATTAATAGTCTCCCAACCAAAAAAAAAAAAAAAAAAGCCCAGAACCAGATCGGTTTAGTGCAGAGTTCTATCAGACCTTCAAAGAAGATCTAATTCCAGTTCTACACAAATTATTCCACAAAATAGAAGTAGAAGGTTCTCTACCCAACTCATTTTATGAAGCCACTATTACTCTGATACCTAAACCACAGAAAGACCCAACAAAGATAGAGAACTTCAGACCAATTTCCCTTATGAATATCGATGCAAAAATACTCAATAAAATTCTCGCTATCTGAATCCAAGAACACATTAAAACAATCATCCATCCTGACCAAGTGGGTTTTATTCCAGGGATGCAGGGATGGTTTAATATATGGAAATCCATCAACATAATCCATTATATAAACAAACTCAAAGAAAAAAACCACATGATCATCTCCTTAGACGCAGAGAAAGCATTTGACAAAATACAACACCCAATCTATGATAAAAGTCTAGGAAAGATCAGGAATTCAAGACCCATACCTAAACATGATAAAAGCAATCTACAACAAACCCGTAGCCAACATAAAAGTAAATGGTAAGAAGCTGGAAGCAATCCCACTAAAATCAGGGACTAGACAAGGCTGTCCACTCTCTCCCTACCTATTCAACATTGTACTTGAAGTCCTAGCCAGAGTACCTAGACAACAAAAGGAGATCAAGGGGATACAAATTGGAAAGTAAAAAGTCATAATATCACTTTTTGCAGATTATATGATAGTATACATAGGCGACCCTAAAAATTCCACCAGAGAACTCCTAATCCTAATAAACAGCTTCGGTGAAGTAGCTGGATATAAAATTAACTCAAACAAGTCAATGGCCTTTCTCTACACAAAGAATAAACAGGCTGAGAAAGGAATTAGGGAGACAACACCCTTCTCAATAGTCACAAAAAATATAAAATACCTTGGCTTGACTCTAACTAAGGAAGTGAAAGATCTGTATAAGAACTTCAAGTCCCTGAAGAAAGAAATTAAAGAAGATCTCACAAGATGGAAAGATCTCCCATGCTCATGGATTGGCAGGATCAATATAGTAAAAATGACTATCTTGCCAAAAGCAATCTACAGATTCAATGCAATCCCCATCAAAATTCCAACTCAATTCTTCAAGGAATTAGAAAGCAATCTGCAAATTCATCTGGAATAACAAAAAACCTAGGATAGCAAAAACTCTTCTCAAGGATAAAAGAACCTCTGGTGGAATCACCATACCTGACCTAAACATGTACTACAGAGCAATGGTGATAAAAACTGCATGTTATTGGTATAGTGACATACAAGTAGACCAATGGAATAGAATCGAAGACCCAGAAATGAAGCCATGCACCTGTGGTCTCTTGATCTTTGACAAGGGAGCTGAAACCATCCAGTGGAAAAAAGACATTTTCAACAAATGGTGCTGGCACAACTGGTGGTTATTATGTAGAAGAATGGGAATTGATCCATTCTTATATCCTTGTACTAAGGTCAAATCTAAGTGGATGAAGGAACTCCACATAAAACCAGAGACACTGAAACTTATGGAGGAGAAAGTGGGGATGAGCCTCGAAGAAATGGGCACAGGGGAAAAATTCCTGAATAGAACAGCAATGGATTGTGCTGTAATATCGAGAATTGACAAATGGGACCTCATAAAACTGCAAAGCTTTTGTAAGGCAAAAGACACTGTCAATAATACAAATGGCCACCAACAGATTGGGAAAGGATCTTTACCTATCCTAAATCAGATAGGGGACTAATATCCAATATATATAAAGAACTCAAGAAGGTGTACTCTAGAAAACCAAATAACCCCATTAAAAATGGGGCTCAGAGCTAAACAAAGAATTCTCACCTGAGGAATACTGAATGGCTGAGCAGCACCTGAAGAAATGTTCAGCATCCTTAATCATCAGGGAAATGCAAATCAAAACAAGCCTGAGATTCCATCGCACACCAGTCAGAATGGCTAAGATCAAAAATTCAGGTGACAGCAGATGCTGGCAAGGATGTGGAGAAAGAGGAACACTCCTCCATTGTTGGTGGGATTGCAAGCTTGTACAACCTCTCTGGAAATCAGTCTGGCGGTTCCTCAGAAAATTGGACATAGTACTACCGGAGGATCCTGCATTACCTCTCCTGGGCATATATCCAGAAGATGTTCCAACTAGTAAGAGAGACACATGCTCCACTATGTTCATAGCCACCTTATTTATAATAGCCAGAAGCTGGAAAGAACCCAGATGCCCCTCAACAGAGGAATGGATACAAAAAATGTGGTACATTTACACAATAGAGTACTACTCAGCTATTAAAAAAAAATGAACTTATGAAATTCCTAGGCAAATGGTTGGACCTGGAGGGCATCATCCTGAGTGAGGTAACCCAATTACAAAAGAACTCAAATGATATGTACTCACTGATAAGTGGATATTAGCCCAGAAACTTAGAATACTCAAGATATAAGATACAATCTGCAAAACACGTGAAACTCAAGAAGAACGAAGGCCAAAGTGTGTACACCTTGCCCCTTCTTAGAATTGGGAACAAAACACCCATGGAAGGAGTTACAGAGACAAATTCTGGAGCTGAGACAAAAGGATGGACCATCTAAAGACTGCCATACCCTGGGATCCATCCCATAATCAGCCACCAAACGCTGACAACATTGCATACACTAGCAAGATTTTGCTGAAAGGACCCAGATATAGTTGTCTCTTGTGAGACTATGCTGGGGCCTAGCAACCACAGACGTGGATGCTCACAGTCAGCTATTTGATGGATCACAGAGCGCCCAATGGAGGAGCTAGATAAAGTACCCAAGGAGCTAAAGGGATCTGCATCCCTATAGGTGGAACAACATTATGAACTAACCAGTACCCGGAGCTCTTGACTATAGCTGCATATGTATCAAAAGTTGGCCATTACTGGAAAGAGAGGCCCACTGAACATGCAAACTTTATATGCCCCAGTACAGGGGAACGCCAGGGCCAAAAAGTGGGAGTGGGTGGATAGGGGAATCGGGGGGTGGGTATGGGGGACTTTTGGGATAGCATTGGAAATGTAAATGAGAAAAATACCTAATAAAAATATTAAAAAAATAAAATAAAATAAAAAATCACAGTAAAAAAAACTGAATAGATCTATTGATGTAAATGTCACTCAACTATAGAGATGTGTTTTTAAAGTAAGGAGATAGAAGAAAGGTTGTATATGTGGGACTGGGAGCAGAGGAGGGAGGGGTGAAATTCTGATGTAAAGTGTATAAGTAAATTATTGAAAAATAAAACTAATTCATGGCAACCTCAATATTAACTATAAAAACAGAGCAACAATAGATCAACATTTCTGAGAGGAAAGAAAGAAAGAAAGAAAGAAAGAAAGAAAGAAAGAAAGAAAGAAAGAAAGAAAGAAAGAAAGAAAGGAAGGAAGGAAGGAAGGAAGGAAGGAAGGAAGGAAGGAAGGAAGGAAGGAAGGAAGGAAATTGATCATAAAATAATTTATATGATAGAAATTATAGTGTTCATGTCTCTACTGGAAAACCTTCACTGGGATGAATGGGCATGCTGTTATAAATGATGTATACAAAAGTTGGAGAGTTTCTCTGAGGAGGTCAATTGTAAGTTGAACTTATACATAACCAAAATGAAACCTGTTAGGAAAACCCAGCTACAGGATGTGACACCAGGAAGCTATTGCAAAGCTACCATGGAGTAGATCAGATAGTGGAGCCAGTAAAATGAGGGAGTGTAGCAAATGTCAATGTGCATCATCATCCATTTGCCCTTGGCCAGAAGAGGATGTCTGGATCTTGCCAGTTGCTTGGCCCTTTGAGATGGCTAAAAATGAGGAAGCCAAATGGATTATGGAGAATAATAGTGTATTTTCAAGAGCTAAATAAGTAGTGACTCACCCACAACCTGTTGAAGGCACTTAGAGGAAATGGTTCTAAAAGTAATGAGATCTTTGTACATTTTGTAACCTTTGTTGGTGTTTCAAGGATAGTGCTACATGGTGTATTCCTCAACAAATTTCGCTTGCATAGAGAAAGTAACAAAACATTCAGAAGCCATGCCCACACCACATGAAAATTGGCATTATATAGTCCTAACATATCTTATATATGTGAAGGAACTATAAACATAGCTGTTAAGAATTTCAACATAGTACAGCACATGGTGGGGAAAAAATTACAAACTCATAACATTACTGAAAGGTGATGATGACAAGGTTCTTTCTGTCCTGACTGTGCTTATCCAAGGAGGCCTCAAAGGCCCACCAAAAGGCACATGTGCCGCTCTAACATATGTCAAAACCAAAAGTAGAGAGCCTACTCATGAAGACATAACAGGCTTTGGTTTTGGTGTATGGGTAATTAAGTCTGAGCTTGAGCTAGGGACTGACACTGTGCTTTCTGATTTGTTAAGGCCAAAATATACTGGATACTAGGGTGAAGGGTCAAGAAATGACCTGCTAAGATGCTTGTTAACAAAAATCACAATTATAGGAAAATATAACTGTTATTCCAATAGTGGCACAGCATTCATGGATACAGTCAACTAACTACTTTCTAATTTAGTTAAAGATTTGTTTGAAATGGGAACCTACATTTTGTATTCTAAACCTTGACAAAAATCTGTGTCTGGGAGGGTCCTAATCTTTCCCAATAGGGAGGCTTACACTGTTATTTTGATAAATAAATATGATATGCTGTGGTGGTTTGAATAAGCTTGGCCCAGGGAGTGAAACTATTAGGAGATGTAACCTTGTTGGAGTAGGTGTGGCCTTGTTGGAGGAAGTATGATGTCAGTGTGTGGATTGGCTCTTAGATCCTCCTGCTGGGTGCCTGCAGACGAGTCAACCTCTTCCTGGTTACTTTCATATCTAGATATAGAACTCTCAGCATCACCCCTACTGTGTCTGCCTAGAGACTGCCATACTTCCTTCCATGATGATAATAGACTCAGCCTCTGAAAATGTAAGCCAGCCCCAATTAGATCTTGTCCTTTATAAGATTTACCATAGTAATGGTGTCTCTTCAATGGAAACGCAAAATATATTTATAGCACACATGACAGCTGTTGTCAGTCTAGGTAGCATGACCCATTCAACAGAGGTTGGGGGCTACTGGGAGAGAGTCATATCAATTAAAATAATGTTATTATTTTATTATCCTTACTGTGGCATGGTGTTCCAAAGCTCATAAAAGAATCAAAAGAGAGTTTATCACACATTTCATTGATCAGTAAACTTTGCTGAATAGTTCACAGCAGAGTGTAAGAGCCTGAGGGAAAAGGATGAAGCATTAGGAAATTGCTGCATTCCTCTGCTATGACATCTGTGAGTGCTGATTTATGATCTAACTGAAGGCCATGTGTAGAAATAAGGACAACAATATATATATATATATATATATATATATATATATATATGGCTGAAACAACCATAATGGTGATGAGACTGTCAACACTACTGGAAGAATCAAGATCATAGGACCCTCATCTGGAATTTCAAGTGTCATTTCCTCCTGTAGCCATCTCTACACACATTTGGGAGTGGTCTAGAGGACTACATAGGTGATGTGAGGTTACCTTAAGAAAGGATTCTAGAAAAGTAGCTTTCCTCAGTTGGTATCCACACTACTGAAAATTTTAAAGTATGCAGCTGACTTTGACTCAACCATGCTCCTGTAAGTATTTCTCCACTTGTGCTTCTCCCAAAGGAATTCATCATTTTACACTAAGCTGCACTTGGATACAGTACTTTCTTGGTTTCATGCAGTACTTCAGAAAACTTATAAAAGGCACATGGCACATAAGACTTTTAATTCAACAATCCTAATAGAAAGCTTCCTTGTTCCAGAGAAATGCAGCAATTTCTTGAGTTTGTGTTGTCTCAACTGAAGTAGGGAGGACAAGAAGAAAACAAGATATTCATATTACTGACATCTCTTGTCCAGAGTCTTGGGAGAGCTTGGCACAATCTCAAATGTCTAGAGCATCCTTAGGACAAAAAATGACCCATCTCTAATGAGAATTTATCTGGAATGACACTACGGGAGAGTATGGGTCCAATGTGTCACAACTCCTTAAGAAAGCAGGTAAACTTTCCTGGTCCTAGGTCACTGCTCTAGACTGACTGACTTGAATCAACCTAGTGAAACTCTCAGTGTCATCCTAAAGTGAACAATACTAACAGACATGTCTCTTATATTGTCTTGAGAATTTGCCTCACTCAAACCAAATGATTTTGGAAAAAGAAAAGCATGCTAATGTCAATTTTTTGTCTTTATATTATTGATAATATATTTAAGAAAACTGAATTGGTGCATATATGTATGTAATGACAATTAATGAGAAGAAAGGCCCTGAATCTGAGAGGAAGGAAGAAGGACTACATGGAAAAGTTTTAGAAAAGGCTCTGCATACAAAATGACATAAATGTATTATAAATTCAAAAATAAAGAAATATGAAAATTTGAATTTATAACTGAATTTTTATGAAATGTGAGACAGAAAAGTAACATATCTAAACTGATATATCTCTTCAATAAGCAATATAATGTGTATGTGTTTGTGTGTGTGTGTGTGTGTGTGTGTGTGTGTGTGTGTGTGTGTGTGTGTGTGTGTATGTGTTTACCAAATGTAAACTAAAATCATGGAATCTTCGTGTTCTTTGAATAATTGAGATGCTGTGAATTTTGATAAGAATTTTATTTTGATTTTAAAATATTTGATTAATAACTTTCCCGCTGAATAATTTTTCTGTTGTTTTTAATTATTTGGCCTATGTGATATTAGCTACTTCCCACATCTCAATCTTTAATAATTCCCTTCCCATAAATTGGACATTTCAAATTCTGTCTATTAAAGTGTCTGTGGAGCTTAGTTTCTAAGTCTTACAGGTTTTTGACATTTTTTTTTTAAGAATTGGTTTGTGCTTTTTTGCTTTTGCTTTTTGGAGGATTTACACATTTTCATTTTCATGTGTATTTCATTTCATCTGATTTATGTGTGCATCTTCTCATACATGTGTGATCCTTGGAGGCTAGAGGTTTATGTCAGGAATCATCGTTAATAGATCATCCACCTTATACACTGATGCATCTCAACTATAATGCCAATCTACCTAGAAGGCTAGTTTCCCTATCCAGCTTTCTCTGGGGATTCCCTGTCTCTGCCTTATAAGAAGGCTGGACTTACCAAGGGCTTCACTTCCCACAAGGCTTTTGCTTTTCCCGTCTTCAGTCTTTATGGCAAACATTTTATCTACCACACCCCAGTTTGGTCCTCATATTTTTTTTTCTGGAAGTCCTCTGTATACCACTCCTAATGCTTAAAAGCCTTTTTAATGTGGTACATACTTGACCTTTTCTCTTCCAATAGTAAATAACCATTTTTTAGAGGTCTATCTGCCAAAAGTGCCTTGGTGATAAAATCAGCACAACTCATTGTCACAAATTGGATAGGTGCATGTGATCAGAGCTGAGGTCCTAGCACAGCACCTGTCTCATCACAGCACGAAGGATAGAGGATTGAGGTAATTTTCACAGAGGATGATGTTTTTTCTCCCAAGCCAGCTCAAATGTACTAGGTTGTGCAAGTGAGGGCTCTGTGTCTAGACAAGACCTTCCTAGACAGTCTGTTGCTTGTAACTTCACATGAGTAGACCATATATGTCACGTTTTTCTTTATGGCAGGGGCACTCCTGATACCACTATTGTCAAACATGCTTCTGGGGAGAATGTATACTCTATGCCCATTTGTCAAGTACTAAGGAGGCAATGCCAGCTGACTCTCAAGCACTTGCTTAATCAGGCACGTGGCCTATCTGAGAACACCAATAACCTCACTTCACAAATATTCAATGAACTTGTAAGTACCATAATTTTTTTCTGGATTCTTCCATGAGGAGTTATCATACAATATCTGGACAATACCTCAGCTCCATGGGGAAGCGATATGATGTAAATATCATATAATATACTTACAAAGGCACAATGAGCCATATACTGCTGAGATAGACACAGAAGAACCAAATAGTTTGATGAAATCTATACATTTAAGGTGAAAAGGTCTTTAAGTGATTCTTTTTATTCTAAAACACATTTTGGTGTTTCTATTTTTTTATTTTTTTATTAGGTATTTTCCTCATTTACATTTCCAATGCTATCCGAAAAGTCCCCCAGACCCTCCCTCCCACACACCTACCCCCCCACTCCCACCTCTTGGCCCTGACGTTCCCCTGTACTGAGACATATAAAGGTTACACGACAAACGGGCCTCTCTTTCCATGGATGGCGGACTAGGCTATCTTTTGATACAAATACAGCTAGAGACACGAGCTCCGGCGGGGTACTGGTTAGTTCATATTGTTGTTACACCTATAGGGTTGCAGATCCCTTTAGCTCCTTGGGTACTTTCTCTAGCTCCTCCATTGGGGGCCCTGTGATCCATTCAATAGCTGACTGTGAGCATGCACTTCTGTGTTTGCTAGGCCCCTGCATAGCCTCACAAGAGACAGCTATATCACCGTCCTTTCAGCAAAATCTTGCTAGTGTATGCAATGGTGTCAGCGTTTGGAGGCTGATTATGGGATGGATCCCCAGATAAGGCAGTCTCTAGATGGTCCATCCTTTTGTCTCAGCTCCAAACTTTGTCTCTGTGACTCCTTCCATGGGTGTTTTGTTCCCAATTCTAAGAAGGGGCAAAGTGTCCACACTTTGGTTTTCATTCATCTTGAGTTTCACGTGTTTCACAAATTGTATCTTATATATTGGGTACTCTGTTTCTGGGCTAATATCCACTTATCAGTGAGTGCATATCATGTGAGTTCTTTTTTGATTGGGTTACCTCACTCAGGATGATGCCCTCCAGATCGATCGATTTGCCTAGGAATTTCGTAAATTCATTCTTTTTAATAGCTGAGTAGTACTCCATTGTGTAAATGTACCACATTTTCTGTATCCATTCCTCTGTTGAGGGGCATCTGGGTTCTTTCCAGCTACTGGCTATTATAAATAAGGCTGCTATGGACATAGTGGAGCATGTGTCCTTCTTACCGGTAGGGACATCTTCTGGATATATGCCCAGGAGAGGTATTGCGGGATCCTCCGGTAGTACTATGTCCAATTTTCTGAGGAACTGCCAGACTGATTTCCAGAGTGGTTGTACAAGCTTGCAATCCCACCAACAATGGAGGAGTGTTCCTCTTTCTCCACATCCTTGCCAGCATCTGCTGTCACCTGAATTTTTGATCTTAGCCATTCTGACTGGTGTGCGATGGAATCTCAGGCTTGTTTTGATTTGCATTTCCTTGATGATTAAGGATGCTGAACATTTTTTCAGGTGCTGCTCAGGCATTCGGTATTCCTCAGGTGAGAATTCTTTGTTTAGCTCTGAGCCACATTTTTTAATGGGGTTATTTGATTTTCTGGAGTTCATCTTCTTGAGTTCTTTTTATATATTGGATATTAGTCCCCTATCTGATTTAGGATAGGTAAAGATCCTTTCCCAATCTGTTGGTTGTCTTTTTGTCTTATTGACGGTGTCTTTTGACTTACAAAAGCTTTGCAATTTTATGAGGTCCCATTTGTCAATTCTCGATCTTACAGCACAAGCCATTGCTATTCTATTCAGGAATTTTTCCCCCTGTGCCCATATCTTCCAGGTTTTTCCCCACTTTCACCTCTATAAGTTTCTCTGTCTCTGGTTTTATGTGGAGTTCCTTGATCCACTTAGATTTGACCTTAGTACAAGGCGATAGGAATGGGTCAATTTGCATTCTTCTGCATGAAAACCACCAGTTGTGCCAGCACCATTTGTTGAAAATGCTGTCTTTTTTCCACTGGATGGTTTTAGCTCCCTTGTCGAAGATCAAGTGACCATAGGTGTGTGGGTTTATTTCTGCGTCTTCGATTCTATTCCATTGGTCTACTTGTCTGTCCCAATACCAGTGCAATTTTTATCACAAGTGCTCTGTAGTACAGCTTTAGGTCAGGCATGGTGATTCCACCAGAGGTTCTTTTATCCTTGAGAAGAGTTTTTGCTATCCTAGGTTTTTTGTTATTCCAGATGAATTTGCAGATTGCTCTTTCTAATTCCTTGAAGAATTGAGTTGGAATTTTGATGGGAACAACATTATGAACTAACCAGTACCCCGGAGCTCTTGACTCTAGCTGCATATGTATCAAAAGATGGCCTAGTCGGCCATCACTGGAAAGAGAGGCCCATTGGACATGCAAACTGTATATGCCCCAGTACAGGGGAACGCCAGGGCCAAAAAAATGAGAATGAGTGGGTAGGGAAGTGGGGGGGGGGGTATGGGGAACTTTTGGGATAGCATTGGAAATGTAATTGAGGAAAATATGTAATAAAAAATATTTTTAAAAAATTCAAGCACTACACAGCTCCTTCTCCCGTCAGTGCTGCCATCGCCTCTGACCCCCTGCTCTCGAGATGGACAAACTCCGGGAGTCGCCCAAGGACAAAGATGGGGAGCCATGGGGATTGCATTGAATCTATAGATTGCTTTTGGCAAGATAGCCATTTTTACTATCAATGAGCATGGGAGATCTTTCCATCTTCTGAGATCTTCGTTAATTTCTTTCTTCAGAGACTTGAAGTTCTTATCATACAGATCTTTCACTTCCTTAGTTAGAGTCATGCCAAGTTATTTTATATTATTTGTGACTATTGAGAAGGGTGTTGTTTCCCTAACTTCTTTCTCAGCCTGTTTATTCTTTGTGTAGAGAAAGGCCATTGAATTGTTTGAGTTAATTTTATATCCAGCTACTTCACTGAAGCTGTTTATCAGGCTTAGGAGTTCTCTGGTGGAATTTTTAGGGTCACTTATATATACTATCATATCATCAGCAAAGAGTGATATTTTGACTTCTTCCTTTCCAATTTGTATCCACTTGATCTCCTTTTGTTGTCTAATTGCTCTGGCTAGGACTTCAAGCACAATGTTGAATAGGTAGGGAGAAAGTGGGCAGTCCCTAATTTTACTGGGATTGCTTCCAGCTTCTCACCATTTACTTTGATGTTGACTACTGGTTTGCTGTAGATTGCTTTTATCATATTTAGGTATGGGCCTTGAATTCCTGATCTTTCCAGGACTTTTATCATGAATGGCTGTTGGATTTTGTCAAATGCTTTCTCCACATCTAAGGATATGATCATGTGGTTTTAGTCTTTGAGTTTGTTAATATAGTGGATTATGTTGATGTATTTTTGTATATTAAACCATCCCTGCATCCCTGGAATGAAACCTACTTGGTCAGGATGGGTGATTGTTTTGATGTGTTCTTGGATTCAGTTAGCAAGAATTTTATTGAGTATTTTTGCATCAATATTCATAAGGGAAATTGGTCTTAAGTTCTCTATTTTGTTGGATCTTTCTGTGGTTTAGGTATCAGAGTAATTGTGGTTCATAGAATGAGTTGGGTAGAGTACCTTCTGCTTCTATTTTGTGGAATAGTTTGTGAAGAACTGGAATTAGATCTTCTTTGAAAGTCTGGTAGAACTCTGCACTAAACCTATCTGGTCCTGGACTTTTTTTGGTTGGGAGACTATTAATGACTGCTTCTGTTTCTTTAGGGGATATAGGACTGTTTAGATCATTAACCTGATCCTGACTTAACTTTGGTACCTGGTATCTGTCTAGTAATTTGTCCATTTCATCCAGGTTCTTCAGTTTTGTTGAGTATAGCCTTTTGTAGAAGGATCTGATAGTGTTTTGGATTTCTTCAGGATCTGTTGCTATGATTCCGTTTTCATTTCTGATTTTGTTAATTAGGATGCTGTTCCTGTGCTCTCTAGTGAGTCTAGCTAAGGGTTTATCTATCTTGTTGATTTTCTCAAAGAACCAGGTCCTCGTTTGGTTGATTCTTTGAATATTCCTTCTTGTTTCCACTTGATTGATTTCGCCCCTGAGTTTGATTATTTCCTGCCATCTACTCTTCTTGGGTGAATTTGCTTCCTTTTTTTCTACAGCTTTTAGGTGTGTTGTCAAGCTGCTAGTGTGTGCTCTCTCAAGTTTCTTTTGGGGGGCACTCAGAGCTATGAGTTTCCCTCTTAGGAATGCTTTCATTGTGACCGATAAGTTTGGGTGTGTTGTGGCTTCATTTTCATTAAACTCTAAAAAGTCTTTAATTTCTTCTTTATTCCTTCCTTGACCAAGGTATCATTGAGAAGAGTGTTGTTCAGTTTCCACATGAATGTTGGCATTCCATTATTTATGTTGTTACTGAAGATCAGCCTTAGTCCATGGTGATATGATAGGATGCACAGGACAATTTTAATATTTTTGTATCTGTTGAGGCCTGTTTTGTGACAAATTATATAGTCAATTTTGGAGAAGGTACCATGAGGTGCTGAGAAGAAGGTATATCCTTTTGTTTTAGGATAAAATGTTCTGTAGATATCTGTTAACTCCATTTGTCTCATAATTTCTGTTAGTTTCACTGTGTCCCTGTTTAGTTTCTCTTTCCACGATCTGTCCATTGATGAAAGTGGTGTGTTAAAGTCTCCCACTATTATTGTGTGAGGTGCAATGTGTGCTTTGAGCTTTACTAAAGTTTCTTTAATGAATGTGGCTGCCCTTGCATTTGGAGCATAGATATTCAGAATTGCGAGTTCCTCTTGGAGGATTTTACCTTTGATGAGTATGAAGTGTCCCTCCTTGTCTGTTTTGATAACTTTGGGTTGGAAGACATTTTTATTCGATATTAGAATGGCTACTCCAGCTTGTTTCTTCAGACAATTTGCTTGGAAAATTGTTTTCCAGTCTTTCCCTCTGAGGTAGTGTCTGTCTTTTTCCCTGAGATGGGTTTACTGTAAGCAGCAAAATGTTGGGTACTGTTTGTTTAGCCAGTCTGTTAGTCTATGTCTTTTTATTGGGGAATTGAGTCCATTGATATTAAGAGATATTAAGAAAAAGTAATCGTTGCTTCCTATTATTTTTGTTGTTAGAGTTGGCATTCTGTTCTTGTGACTGTCTTCTTTTTGGTTTGTTAAAGGATTACTTTCTTACTTTTTTAGGGTGGGATTTTTGTCCTTTTATTGGTTTTTTTTTCTGTTATTATCCTTTGAAGGGCTGGATTCCTGGAAAGATAATGTGTGAATTTGGTTTTGTCATGGAATACTTTGGTTTCTCCATCTCCTGTAATTGAAAGTTTGCCTGGGTATAGTAGCCTGGGCTGGCATTTGTGTTCTCTTAGTGTTTGTATAACATCTGTCCAGGCTCTTCTGGTTTTCATAGTCTCTGGTGAAAAATCTGGTGTAATTCTGATAGGCCTGCCTTTATATGTTACTTGACCTTTTTCCCTTACTGCTTTTAATATTCTATCTTTATTTAGTGCATTTGTTGTTCTGATTATTATGTGTGGGGAGAAATTTCTTATCTGGTCCAGTCTATTAGGAGTTCTCTAGGCTTCTTGTATGTTCATGGGCATCACTTTTTTTAGGTTTGGGAAGTTTTCTTCTATAATTTTCTGGAAGATATTTGCTGGCCCTTTAAGTTGAAAATCTTCATTTTTATCTACTCTTATTATCCTTAGTTTTGGTCTTCTCATTGTGTCTTGGACTTCCTGGATGTTTTGAGTTAGGATCTTTTTGCATTTTGCATTTTCTTTGATTGGATTGGAACAGAAGTTGTGTTCCACTCACCGGTGGTCCTAAGATTATGTGGTGAGTCCTCTAGGGGACCTTGGGGATCTCAGTTGTGTTTTGTGTATTTTAGACATAAGGGTGACAATGGCATCATAAAATAAATTTGGGAGTGTTCCTTCTTTTTTTCCATTTTGTGGAATAATTTGAGGAGTATTGGTATTAGTTCTTCTTTGAAAGTCTGGTAGACATCTGCACTAAATCCATCTGGCCCTGAGCTTTACAGGGCTATTTAAGTAGTTTTCCTGATCGTGGTTTAACTTTTGTTAGTGGCTTCTGCAAGAAAATCATCCATTTCCTTTAATTTTCCACTCTGTGGAGTACTTGTTTTTGAAGTAAGATCTAATGATTCTTTGGATTTCCTCAGTGCCTGTTGTTACATCTCCATTTTCATTTCTGATTTTGTTAAATTGAATACTATTTCTCAGTTTTTTAGTTATTTTGGCTAAGGGTTTGTCTATATTGTTGATTTTCTCAAAGAACCAGTTCTTGGTTGCGATTCTTTTTATGGTTTTCTTGGCTTCTAATTGGTTGATTTCAATGATGAGTTTGATTATCTTGCTGTCTACTCGACTCTGTTTGATTCTTATTCCCCAGAGTTTTCTAATGTACTTTTAATTGCTGGCATGAGAATTCTCTAATTTCTTTATGAAGCGCTTAGTACTATGCCCTTTCCTCTTAGCACTGCTTTCATTGTGTCCCAAGAGTTTGGGTATGTTGTGCCTTCATTTTCATTGAATTCTAGAATATCTTCAACTTCTTTTTTATTTCCTGACTCAAAGATCACCGAGTTTTCCATCAATTTGTAGGATTTCTGTTGTTTCTGTAGTTGTTGATGTCCAGCTTTAATCCATGGTGGTCTGGTAAGATGCAGGAAGTTATTGCAATTTTCTTTTATCTGTTGAGATTGCTTTGTGACCAACAATACGGTCAGTTTTAGAGAAGGATCCCGTAGGTACTGAATAAAAAGGTATATTCTTCTGTGTTTTGGTGAAATGTTCTGTAGATATGTTAGGTCCATTTGAGTTATAATATCTGTTTGTTTTTTATATTTCTGTCCAGTTTCTGTCTGGATGATCTACCCATTAGTGAGAGTGGGGTATTAAAGTTGCCCACTCCTAATGTGTGGGTTTTGATGTATTTTAAGCTTTAGTAATGTTTCTTTTAGAAATGTGGGTTCCCTTGCTTTTGGAGCACAGATATACAGAATTGAGATGTTCTCTTGGTGGATTATTTTCTTTGAGAAGTATGAAGTATCATTCGCCATCTCTTTTGATGAATTTTGGTTGAACATCTATTATATTAAATATTAGAATGGCTACTCCAGCTTGGCTCTGGAGTCTGTTTTCTTGGAAAACTTTCCCCTGCCATTTACTCTAGGCAATGTCCATCTTTATTACTAAGGTATGTTTCTTCAATGCAGCAGAATGATGGGATCCTGATTTTGCAATCATTTTGTAAGCCTGTGCCTTTTTATTCAGGAATTGACACCACTGGAGTTCAACATCTTCATATGAAGGCTGCTAGTGGAAGACTGCCTTCCAGGCAGCTAGGGTGAGGATCTTAAGCCCACTCCCACAGTGTTACACCTACTCCAACAAGGCCCACACCTCCTAATAGTGCCACTTCCTGGGCCAAGCATATACAAATCACCACAACTGGTATAACAATTTCTTCTTATATTCTACACCCGAGATTCTCTCTTCCATTTCTTGCATTCTGTTAATGATGTTTTCATCTGTTGTTCCTGTTCTCTTCCCTAGGTTGGCCATCTCTAGGGTTCCCTCAGTTTGTATTTTCTTTATTGCTTCTATTTCTATTTTCACATTTGAACAGTTTTATTTATTTCCTTCACCTGCTTAATTTTATTTTCTTCTATTTGTTTAAGGGATTTATTCATTTCCTCTTTAAAGGCCTCTATCACTGTTATAAAATTGGATTTAAGGTAGTTTTCTTGTGTTTTGGTTGTGTTAGGATATCCAGAGTTTGCAATATTAGAATAGCTGTTCTTCAAAGTTGTGATGTTGCTCTAGATTTTGTTGTGTCTTACACTGGCTTTTGACCTGGTTGTCCATTGATGTTCCTGATATAGCAGGAATTGGTAGGGCGTGGCCTAATCTCCATATTCCTGGTGCAGCATGCCTTTGTTGGGTAGTCTTGGGCTGGATAATGGAACACGGTGGGTGTTGGGGGCCAGTGCAAGTCTCCTTCCAGTTGGGTGTACCTCTGGGGACATGATACATAGGGAATTTCAAGGGGGAGGTTGCTCAAAGTTGGCAGGACTATGGAGTGTAAAGGGGTCAACAGATTGCTCAAGGCATCTGTGGCTACCACAGAGGAGTTAGTGGAATCTAAAGTATATACATCTGGATATCAGGTCTAATAAGGGTGGGCAAAAGGTGGCTGGAGGTCCTACGGTACAGCTGGACATTCTGGGCAGTTAGTTATGTCCCAGAAGACTCAGCTGGCTGGGGAGTGGGTGGAAGGAAGGAATCTAACCTCAGGTCTACTTGGGGGGGTTGTTTGTTTGTTTGTTTTGGCTTCAATGCAGTCTCTGCTTGTTGCCCCACTGACACAAAAACAAAAGTGCCTCTAAGTTTATCTACCAACTGATTCAGAAGACTCTCTCAACCACTCACTTCACAGTCAAAAATCTGCATGGCTTCTGGCCTCTCCATTAGGTTTCTACCAATTTTCTTTTTCTTCTGTTCAAATACATACAGAATAGATCAGAAAGTCAAATTCATTAGAACTAATTTACCTGAAGATTGAGGTGCAATTCTTCCCTTGATTTCAAGCCCATGAGTAATTTTCTTCATTAACAATCAACTTGTTCATACACAGAGACATGCTAAACAAGGACACAAATTATAACACCCAAACTCCCAGCTACAATAGCAAATAGAACGTGTCCTCAGTGTGGAAAAGCATGATGAGTGAGGGTATTACAATTCACCCTCTGACTCAAAGCAAATGAGAGTGTGATAATTTCAATGGTGGGCCACCTTGAAAGTGGGGTTGTTGAGTTGCCTTTCTACAACAAAGAGCTTGTGGAACAAGAGGAAAGAAAAAAGACTGTAAGACCTAAAATAAATGAGAGACCAGATGTTGAAATAGTCATTGAAATACCAAATTCAGGGAACCCTCAATCTATCTTTATTTTAAAACCTAATATCAGGTACCATCTTATATCTGCTTTACTTCCCTTCTCCCTTAGTTTACTAATAATTTCAATTTTATTGCAATATTCTTTGCCTTAATCTATTGCATTGCTTAAGTTCTAGGGCAAACACATCTAGATGGTTCTTTATACAAATATTCAAAAATATCTACTGCATGCCCAACTTATCACACTGTCAGGGAAAAAAAATGCTCATCTAGAACACCTTCTTCACTCAGACCTCGTGTTCTTTGAATTTTCAGTCCTGCTCCTGCCTTTGACTGTAATGATTTTTTGGCATCTCTGAACCATGCCATCCCTTATTCTATGACCTCTTAAATGCATATAAAATGTCACCACTCTGGTATAATTCAGCCTGGTTCCTTCAAAGGTACAAGAGTTGGCAAAATTGTTCTATGTTTAATATCTACGTTATTGGTTTTCCAAAGTGTTGAATCCTACTATTTAAAGGTTTCAACCATCCATGTCAAGAGAGCTATCTTGAGCTTGGCACAAAATGGAGGACTTCCTTTTCTTAGTGAGGTTTCCTCTTCTCTGCCTGATCCAGGAAGCTCAACCCATGCTCCCTGGTGAAATTACTGGTTCAAATTCCTCAGTCAATGAAACTCTACCCTAAGAAGAACCTCACACTCCAAGGTTCACATATATGTAGCCCTGGTTCACCCCAAACCAAGTGTATGTGTACAAGCCCACCCAGAAAAAAAAGTGCACTAGCAAATGTCTCCTCAGAGAGTTACTTCAGGAAAGATCCTTGGAGAAGCCCACCACCCAACTGGAACAAGATCATGCAGAGCCTACATGTTCTACATTCTGCTTTATTGTTCCAACCCAGTGTCCTGTCCAGTAGCATCTGGACATGCTGAAAGGTAGAGAATGAAGGACATGGAACCAGAGCTGGACCACAATACACATAACACAGGATGACACAACAAATCAAATGAATGATAGAAAATTCAAGAGAAGTGACCATTTTCACCATTAATTTACTCAAAAATTGAACATGAACTTGGTTTTGCAATATGGCATTGAATTTTGTGACCATTTTTGTCAGTCACAAAAATGAATAGAGTCAAATGTCACTACTAAACTCTGTAGTCTATCAAAACCAAGGATGTGTATTGCCCTGGTATTACTAATTGTCAGTCACTTGTCATTTTCATCATCTAAATAAAAATATTGTAACTAAGAGTGGAGAGTAACACAATATAAAGTAAACCTATTCATCTCATTCTTTGAATAGGAACTGAAACAATACTTAGACTCTCTTTATCTCCTCCCTCACTCTCCTTCTTTCTCTACCTCTTCCCTTCTATCTCTCTTTTAGATGAGCATGTCCCACCATGCTTTACACTAAGTCACAGGACCAAGGAAATAGGAACAAATAGTCATCAAGTGAAACTGTGAACCAGAGGAAAATTTTCTCCTTTAAAGACTATTTCCACAGTCATAGCAATGGAAAACTAATGACAGAGTTCACAAGATCCCACTTTGATTGACTTCTGCAGCTTATACTCAGCAGATTAGACATTGACTGCAAAAGTGGAATTCCAGTTGAGTGATTGCTGACTAGAAATCTTTTTGCATCCCCTGAAAATGATACCTTGGAAGAAATATTATTCTCTCTCCAGCAGCTTTCCAAAATGCTCAGAAGGCAGCCAATATGTATCTCTACATGAAAATTCCAGTCTATTTCAATAGCAAGCATGGCAGGTAGAGGAGGTGGGAGATGAAACAATAAAAGACATTAAGAAAGCAATTTATCACAGCACTCTACAACTGAGTGATATGCACAAACAGTAGACCTAGTCTTAAGAAGTAGTCAAAGAAGCAGAAAAAAAAAGTTCTACCTAAAAGGAAAATTCAGATTCACTGCTGGTTCTAGGGTATGTAAAGAAACATAGAAACTAAGGCCGCTTGAAGTAGTTCATGAAACAGAAAAGGAAGCAATCCTACCAAACAACTTCGTGAAGCCAGTAATATTCTTTCACCAAAACCAGATATGTACACAGCAAGAAGAAAGAAGAGAGACCTATATGTTAATCTGATGAGCATATGGGCACATTTTCTCTATAATATGACTAATGCTAACTAAAAGCATCAAGACATTTAAAAAATAATTACTGACTGAGCTAGAGAGATAGCTCTGCAGGCTAAGAACAATGTCTTCTCTTCCACAGTTCCTGAGTTCAATTCCCAGCAATCACATAGTGGCTCACAGCCATCTCTAATGGGATCTGATGCCCTCTTCTGGCACATAGATGTACATGCAGATAAAGCTCATACATTAAATCTAAAAAAAAAAAAAGTCATTGACCATGTTCAAGTAAGTCTCATTCATATGGTTCAACATATGCTAATAAATTTTCATACAGCAAATAAACAGATCTAGAATTCAAAGTCAGATGAGCATTTCAATAGGTGTAGAAAAGCCACTGAAGAAGGTAGAACCTACCTTCATGATTTAAAACCCTGAAGGAACTAGAAACACAAGCATCACACCTCAAGATAAGAAAGGAAACATGTGAGAAACCTGCAACCAGCATCATATATAAAGTGACAAAGACACAGAAAGCCTTTCCCCTAAATTCATGAGAAGAAAAGGGTGTCCAAGATCCTCATTATTATGTATATGGTATTTACAATCTTAACTAAGAAGTAAAACAAAAGATAGAAATAGGATGACTATAAATAGGAAACAGAGATATCAAAGTATGTACACTCCTTTCATATGACTCTATATTTAAAAGTGTCTTGGTACTTCACCAGAAAAACAATCTCTATTATATTGCAAGATACAAATATCAACATATAAAAATCAACACCTGTCATCTATGCAGTAATGAACACACTAAGGAAAAGAGGGGAGAAAATAAAAGCTTTTAAAGCATACAAAGGAATATAGCTAACCAAACTGGTGAAACACCTAGACAAGGATGGTTTAAAACACTAAGGGAAAAAATTCATAAAACAGAAAGAACTCACATTTCCATTGGTTGTTAGGAGTCATAGTGTAAAAATTGCTACATTATCAAAAAAATATCTCTAGATTCAGTGCAATGCCCATCAAAATTCCTAACCTATTCTTCAGCACCAACACAAATTCTAAAACTAGTATGGAAACACAAAAGATTCTAAATACCAAAAGTATTCCTAAAAACTAAGACAACTCTAGACTTAATATAATACCTGATTTCTACTGAACTTAGAAATCAATAATAGCAAAAGTGCCATACTAGTAACATACTAGAGATACATAGACCAACGGGATAGAGCACAAGACTAGAAATAACTCCGTGTAACTAGTCTCATTGTGACAAAGGTTGCAAAAGCATACTTCTGTAGAAAGGAGATCAACAAACAATACTCAGAAATTTTGATATCCAATTAGAAAAAGAGAAATAGTCATTTATAGTCCTACAAAAAAATAAATCCAAAAAAGGATTACAGTATTAAAAATTAACGTGGACACGTAATATTGATATTGCTAGAGGGATCAAAGGGAAAACTCTTCAAGACACAGGCATAGGCAAAGGCTTTCTAAAAAGGAATTTCAGCAATTTCAACAAATACTGGAAAGAATATAAATAAAGAGCTGTTTTCATATACTGGGAGTAGATGTGAACTAGTACAGCAAATGTGGAGCTTATGCGTGCTTCTCATAACTTCTCAAGCTTAAAACTGTCTAAGATTCAGATATTCCTTACCTCTGTAACTACATAAGGAATCTGAGTCTGCATAGGAAAGTGACAGTGCATACTGGGGCTTCCTGCTACACTGTTCTCAATAGCCATGTTAAGAATGGGTCTAGATGTCCACCAACACATGAGTAAAAAATATGATGTATATGTGTGCGCATGTGTGTATTCATATACAATGGAGTTTCATTCAGCCATAAAATTAATGAAATTGTGTCCTTTCTATGAATGGAACTGGAGATCCCTAGGTTAAGTAAATGGGACAGATTCATAAAGCCAAATATCATACATTCCTGTTATGTGCAAAATCTAGATTTAGTAAATGTACATTTTAAAAGGCAAATGCAGTATATATGACATAAAAGCAGAATTGCAACTGCAATTAGGAAAAGAGTCTAATGAAGAGAACTATGAGATGCAGGGAAAGGCTATCAGAGAAAAGACAGAGCCAATACTCTCTCTCACATATGAGAACTAGATTAAACTGTAAGAGGTGTGATGCATGTGTTTCTAGTTTCTTCAGGGTTTTAAATCATGAAGTTAGGTTCCCTTCAAACCACTGTTAGGATATCAAGAATAGTTAGGTGAACTGGAGACATGGCTCAGCAAACTATCAAGAATAATGACCTGAATCAACTCCTTGGGTCTCACATAGTCCAACAAAGCCATCCTCTGCCACATATGTGGCTGGAGCCTTGTGTCCCTCCGTGTGTACTCTTTGGTTGGTGGGCAACTCCATTGGAGCTCTAGGGAGTCTGGCCAATTGACACTGTTGCTCCCCCCATGGGGCTGCAAACCCCCTCAGCTCCTTTAATCCCTTCTCCAACTCCTCCATCAGGGACCAATGGTTGGCTGCAAGCATTTATCTCTATATTTGTCAGTCTCTGGCAGAGCCTTTCAGGAAACAGCCATATCAAGCTCCCACCTGCAAAGCAAACACTTCCCTGCATTGACAATAGCATCCAAGTTTGGTGACTGTATATAGGATGGATCCCCAGGTGGGGTAGTCTCTGGATTTCCTTTCCTTCAGTCTCTACTACACAGTTTTTCTCCATATTTCCTCCTATGAGTATTTTGCTTCCCCTTCTAAGAAAGACTAAAGCATCCATACTTTGGTCTTCCTTCTTCTTGAGCTTCATATGGTTTATGAATTGTATCATGGATATTCCAAACTTTTGAGCTAATCAGTGAGTGCATACGTTGTGTGTTCTTTTGTGACTGGGTTACCTCAGGATATTTTCAAGTTCCGTCCATTTGCCTAAAAATTTCATGAAGTCATTGTTTTTAATCGCTGAGAACTATGCATTGTATAAATATACCACATTTTTCTTTATCCATTCTTCTGTTGGGGGACATCTGGCTTTTTTCCAGCTTCTGGTTATTATAAATATGGCTGCTATAAACATTGTAGAGTGTGTGTCTTTATTACATGTGGAGCATCTTCTGGGTATATATCCCAACGTTATAGGAAATATTAAAGATGAACCACCAAGCTCCCATGCTCCATCCAGCTACTCTCGTCCTGCCAACTCTCTGGCTAGGATGGAGCTCTCTAGTTCCCATGCCAGCCCCACACAATGACCTTCCACCCCGAGGTCAGCCGCCACAACACCCAGCAGCCTGGTAGAAACAAAACTCTAGAAGCTTATATTAAACAAGTCAGAGGTATATATCAATAATTTCTCAATTCAAAAGACACCCACACGATAATTTCAGAGCCAATTGATAATGATACAAGCTGCCCACCTAGATCAGACAGGTTATTCCAATTATTCTATTCCTATGTGAAATTCATAACTACCTGTGGCTATTTAAAACCTGGCGGGATCAGAATCTTCTTCCTGTCTGTTCGCTGCCATCTTCTCCTCCTCCCTTCTCTGAGTCACTCTCTGTCCCTGCAACTCTTTGCTCCATCTCCCTTTCCCTGTTTAATCACAGGTCTCCTGCTGCACTCATATTTTAATGTAATTCAACAGGGGAAATCCTGCCACATATCACCCTTTCTGTTTAAAGAGAAACCCTGTCTCGAAAAACCAAATATATATATATATATATATATATATATATATATATATATATATATATATATATATATATGGAGAGAGAGAGAGAGCACAATTATTACAATTTTGTAATTTATAAGGTATAAGATCAACCTAACACCTAGTCCATCATTATTGTCATTAAGATAGAACAATGTCATCTATCCTAACTAAAATACTTATAATTTTACACCTAACTTATGTCCTGGCTGTAGATTGTATGCCATTTGAAAACCATCCTCTCAAAACTGTTCACTCAATGTAAATAGCCTGGGTTGTCATGAGACTGTAAGTAGTTTTTCAACCCCATCAGAAATCTGAGAATGACCAATATTAACTGAAAATATATGGGAAGCCCAACACAGCTTCAAGAGCTGAAACAAATTTTAGAGACTGCTACCTACCTATACAGCCCTGAAGAGTCAGGAGGTTGGAGCATCCATCTGTCTTCAGCCTTCTGGCCCAGGATCATCTAACAGACCATACAAAAACAGGAATATTAAGGACTAGCCTATTCTGTCACAGCAGAACTAAGTTGTCCTAACCTGTAAATTGTGTCCTTTCAAGAATAGGACATGTCTGCAGGACAGATTGGCAATTTTCTGTCCAGTGGTGACCTAGCTACAATGTACAGCCTCACTTAGAGGTAAGATGCTCAGCTGCTTCTTTGAATTCATGAATAGGAAGCTGTTAGGAGCAGATTTGTCTCAACAAGTGACTAAATAACATTAAATGTCAAATTCTGTGGATTTCTGACTTTTTGAAAACCAGTCTATACAGGTAAAGTAATCTGGACTGTTCTTCATGAACTACTCTCATCTATTTCTATTTAAAATAAGCCGAGCGGTGGTGGCGCATGCTTTTAATCCCAGCACTTGGGAGGCAGAGGCAGATGGATTTCTGAGTTCCAGACCAGCCTGGTCTACAAAGTGAGTTCCAGGATAGCCAGGGCTACACAGAGAAACCCTGTCACGAAAAACCTAAATAAATAAATAAATAAATAAATAAATAAATAAATAAATAAATAAATAAATAAAATAGCTGAAAACACCCTAACCCAGAGCCATGAATTTGCTATTGGGCCCTTAACTCACAGGCTTAATCATCTCAGATCAGTTTATAATAACAGTTATAGAAGGACTGGGTCTAAGCCCTGTACTTTTAAATTTTTGTATCAATAGAATAAATTATACCAGTGAAAACCTTGATTTAGCATCAAAATAAATTCTGTACCAAAATAAGAAAGTATAATTTCAACTTAGTAACAATTAAAAAGATATCTACCAAATGAGATAATGGCTATACAATCAATTCTAGCTATTTCCTCCCTATTCCAATTATGACCATTTCTACATTCTCTAGAAAGACAACCTATAATATCCACCTCCAGCCCCAAAGCCCAGAAAACTAAGACAACGACTCTTCATAATTTCTTCAAGCTGAATATGGCAGGAAGATATTTTGAAGGGAGAAGGGGAGGGAAAATACGGGAGTTAGTTGGCCTTAAGAAGGTGACACCAATGATTGATTTAGTCTTTGATGTCCGTGTCTTGACTGGTATCCGGTGAAAGTCCAAGACATCAGGGGATCAAGGAGGTCAGTTCAGTATGTCTGACAAGGAGATTCACCAAGGCTGTATATACTCTGTAATATACAAGTCTCAAAACAAAATTTTAAGATCATCAAGATAGATGTTTGTTTGGTTCTCTGGAATCTAGTCCTCAGGGGGTTTCCCTTCATCATATCTGACCTATAAAACTCTAGAAGGTGTAAAAACCCTAATCACCTTTTCTAAACATGCAAAGACAAAACCTTTCTCCCAAAATAGCATACCCTTCAGTTGGCAACCAGGAAAGCTCGTATCTTACTCTCTCTTTCAGTGGAATAATAAAACCACAAAACTCAAAATCACACTCATTTTGAAAGTTAAAAACAATCAAAACCAAATGAAGTAAACTAAAATATTGTATGTGCCTATTCTTAGGCCTTATCTATTTTGCCAAGCAAGATAAGAACCCAAGATTACTGTGAAGCCTGGCATAGACAGAATTAAAATATCCTGTGAGGCATATAAAGCAATTTTTATACCATCTTACTGTTCGATTCCCTGCCTAGAACAGCTTGTTATACCATTTATCTGTTCGGCTCTCTACCTCAAGCCACAGACATACTTTATTAATACCTGTAATAATATCTATCTATTGATCTCTCTACATGGAGCCACAGACAATATTAATTAATACCTGTACATAGCAGGCAATTTTTATCACTGACTCTCTACTTGGAGTGAGTGACTAATTTTCTCTATCCTGTTCTGAAATGTGGGTGAAAATCCCCACATGATATGGACAAAATCAATAATAACTCTTTCCTAAAAGGAAGTAATCCCAAGTTTATAAATGCACAGTTCAATCCATCTCTGCCCTAAGAAGTAGGCAATTTCATTCTTCTCCTGACTCAGAACTGCCTGCAATTCCCCACAGAAGGGGACCTCAGACCCTTCTTTGTTTCAATTCCTGAGCTAGTTGGGACACTCACCTAGTGCTACCTTTCTCTCGCTTCGAAAATGAAACGTTAGCTCTCAGGCTACTACTCTTAAATTTCTAGTGGATTCTTGCCAAACACCTTACTTCACCACCTGTTGCAGGACATACTATAGTAGGACCACCAAGTTACAGTGCTCCATCCAGCTACTCTTTGCTCACCAACTCTTCAGTGGGGCCAGAGCTCCCTTTGTTGCCACGCAAGCCCCAAACAATGACCATCCACCCCTAGGTCAGCCACCACAACACCCAGGAACCCAGTAGAAATGAAACTCTAGAAGTTTATATTTAACAAGTTAGATTTATATATCAATAAATCTTCAATTCACAAGATGCCCACACAATAATTTCAGAGCCAATTGATAATGACAAAAACTGCCCACCTGGATCAGACAAGATATCCCAATTATTCTATTCCTATATGACATTCATAACTATCTGTTAATATTTAAAACCACACAGGATCAGGACCTTCTTCCTGTCTGTTCTCCTCCACCTTGGCTTCTCCTCCTCCCTCCTCTGGGTAGCTCTTTGTCACTTTAACTCCTGGTCCCACCTCCCTTTTCCCTATTCAATCACAGGACTCCTGCTGCAGTAATATATTAATTTAATTGGAATGGGAAAATCCTTCCACACCCAGGAGTGGTATATCTGGGGTATCAGGTACAACAATGTCAAATTTTCTGAGAAACCACCAAACTGATTTCCAGAGTGGTTCTACCAGCTTTCAATCCCATCAACAATGGAGAAGTGTTCCTCTTTCTCCACATCCTCACCAGCATCTGCTGTCACCTGAGTTTTTTATCTTAGCCCTTCTGATTGGTGTGAGGTGGAATCTCAGGGTTGCTTTGATTTGCATTTCCCTGATGACTAAGGATGTTGAACATTTCTTTAGGTGTTTCTCAGCCATTCAAGTATCCTCAGTTGGAAATTTTCTGTTTATCTCTGGACCCCATTTGTTAATTAGGGTTATTTGGTTCTTGGGAGTCTAACTTCTTGATTTATTTGTATATATTGGATATTTGCCCTCTATCAGATATAGGGTTGGTAAAGATGTTTTCCCAATCTGTTGGTTGCCATTTTGTCCTGTTGACATTGCCCTTTGCCTAACAGAAGCTTTGCAATTTTATGATGTCCCATTTGTCAACTTTTGATCTAGGTCATCAGTTTTCTCTTCAGGAAATTTTCTCTTGTGCCCATGTGTTTGAGGCTTTTCCCCACTTTCTTTTCTATTATATTCAGTGTATCTGCTTTTATGTGTAGGTCCTTGATCCACTTAGACTTGAAATTTGTACAAGGAGATAAGGATGGATCAATTCGCATTCTTCTCCATTCTGACAGCCAGTTGAACCAGCACCATTTGTTGAAAATGCTGTCTTTTTTCAACTGTTTGGTTTTAACTTCTTTGTCAAAGATCAAGTGACCATAGGTATGTGGTTTCATTTCTGGGTCTTCAATTCTACTCCATTGATCTACCTGAATGTCCTTATATCAATACTGTGCAGTTTTTATCACTATTGCTCGGTAGTACAGCTTGAGGTCAGGTATGGTGATTCCCCAGAATTTCTTTTATTGTTGAGAATAGTTTTCCCTACCTTGGGTTTTTTGTTATTTCAACTGAATTTGAGAAGTGCACTTTGTAATTCTATGAATAATTGAGTTGGAATTTTGATGGGAATTGCACTGAATCTGTAGATTGCTTTCAGCAAGATGGCCATTTTTACTATATTAATCATACCAATCCATGGGTGATCTTCTGAGATCTTCTTCAATTTCTTTCTTTAGAGATTTGAAGTTCTTATCATACAGATCTTTCACTTGCTTGGTTAGAATCTCACCAAGGTATTTTATGTTATTTGTGACTATTGTGTAAGGAGTAATTTCCTTAATTTCTTTCACAGCCTGTTTAACCTTTGAGTAGAGGAAGGCTACTGATTTGTTTGAGTTAATTTTATATCCAGCCACATTGCTGAAGTTGCTTATCAGCTGTAGGAGTTCTCTAGTTGAATTTTTAGCATCATAAAAGTATAGTATCATATTATCTGCAAATAGTGATATATTGAATTCTTCATTTCCAATTTGAATCTCTTTGACCTTTTTTTGTTGTCTAATTGCTCTGGCTAGGACTTTGAGTACCATATTGACTAGGTGGGGGAGGGGAGACAAGCCTTTTCTTGTCCCTGATTTTAGTGGGATAGCTTCAAGTTTCTCTCCACTTAGTTTGCTGTTGGCTAAAAGGTTTGCCATATATCTGTTTTACTATGTTTAAGTACAGGCCTTGAATTCCTAATCTTTCCAAGACTTTTACCATGAAGGGGTGATGGATTTTGTTAAATACTTTTTCAGGATCTAAAGAACTGATCATGTCGACAAGCCTTAGTCCATGGTGATTTGATAGGATGCATGGGACTATTTCAATCTTATATCTCTTGGAACCTGTTTTATGACCAATTATATGGTCAGCTTTGGAGAAGGTACTGTGAGGTGCTGAGAACATTTTAGGATGAAATGTCCCATAGATATCTGTTAAAACCATTTTGTTCATAACTTCTGTTAGTTTCACTGTGTCTCACTTTAGTTTCTGTTTCCATGATCTGTTCATTGAGGAGAATTGATGTTGAAGTCTCCCACTATTATTGTGTGAGGTGCAATGTGTGTTTTGAGCTTTAGTAAAGTTTCTTTTATGAATGTGGTTGCCCTTGCATCTGGAGCAGAGATTTTCAGAATAGAGAGTTCATCTTGGTAGAGTTTTCCTTTGATGTGTAGGAAGTGTCCTTCCTTTTTTGATAACTTTTGATTGAAAGTATATTTTTTCCAATATTAGAATGGCTACTCCAGCTTGTTTTCTGGGACCATTTGCTTGTTTTACAACCCTTTACTCTGAGACAGTGTCTCTGACAGTGAAGTGTGTTTCCTGTATGCAGCAAAATGCTGGGCCTTGTTTATGTAAACAGTCTGTTAGTCTATGTCTTTTTATTGGGGAATTGGATTGCTGCTTCCAGTTACTTTTTTATTAGAGGTGAAATTTTGTTTCTGTGAGTATCTTCTTTTGCATTTGATGAGAGAAGATTGCTTTTTGCTTTTTCTAGTGTATAGTTTTCCTCCATGTGTTGGAGTTTTACATCTATTATCATTTGTTGGTCTGGATTTATTTAAAGATATTGTGTAAGTTTCTTTTTGTTATGGAATATCTTGTTTTCTCCTTCTATGGTAATTGAGAGTTTTGTTGAGTATAGTAGCCCAGGCTGGCGTTTGTGTTCTCTTAGGGTCTGTGTTATTCTAGCTTTCATAGTCTCTGGTGGGAAGTATGATGTAATTCTGGTAGGTCTACCTTAATATGTTACTTGACCTTTTTCCCTTACTGCTTTTGATATTCTTTCTTTGGTTTGTGCCTTTGGTGGTTTGATTATTAGGTGATAGGAGAAATTTCTTTTCTGGTCCAATCTATTTAGAGTTCTGTAGGCTTCTTATATGTTCATGGGCATCTCTTTCTTCAGGTTAGGGAACTTTTCTTTTATAATTTTGTTGAAGATATTTACTGGCCCTTTAAGTTGGGAATCTTCACTCTCTTTTATATCTTTTATTCTCATTGTGTCCTGGATTTCCTGGGTGTTTTGGGTTAGGAACTTTTTGCATTTTCTTTGACTGTTGTGTCAATGTTTTCTATGGTATCTTCTGCATCTAAGATTCTCTCTTGTATCTCTTGTATTCTGTTGGTGATGCTTGCATCTGTGACTCCTGATCTCTTTCCTAGGTTTTCTATCTCCAGGGTTGTCTCCCTTTGTGATTTCTTTATTGTTTCTATTTCCATTTTTATATCCTGGATAGTTTTGTTCAATTCCTTCACCTGTTTGGTTGTGCTTTTCTGTAATTCTTTAAGGGATTTTTGTGTTTCCTTTTTAAGGTATTCTACCTATTTACCTGTGTTCTCCTGTATTTCTTTAAGGGAGTTATTTATGTCCTTCTTAAAGTCCTCTATAATCATCATGAGATGTAATTTTAAATCAGAGTCTTGCTTTTCTGTTGTGTTGGGGTATCCATGGCTCACTGTGGTGGGAGAACTGGATTTTGATAATGTCAAGTAGCAATTGTTTCTGTTGCTTATGTTCTTGCCCTTGCTTTTTATCATCTGCTTATCTCTGGTATTAGCTGGTCTTGCTGTCTCTGACTGTGGCTTGTCCTGCCTGCAAGCCTCCATGTCAGTACTATTGGGAGACCAGTTATCTCCAGGAGGAATTTGGGTATGGAGAGCTTTATCACAGGGTCAGTTCCAGAGCACAGACAGAAACTGGAAAGATCCTGTCCCCTACTATTCCTTGGTTCCTGTGTCCTAATGGCTCTGAGTGGGTCCCTCTTATGCCAGAAATCTGAGGGGACAGGTGGTCTTACATGTGCTCCCAGGTATGTCAGCATTCCTGGGAGACCAGCTCTCTTCTGGTGGTATTTGGGTATGGAGAGATGTGGCACAGGTTCAGCTCCAGGAGCTGTAGCACAAAATCAGCTTGGGCACAGAGGGAAACCAGAAGGATCCTCACATAGGTTCATTTTTTAAAAATGACTAAATGCCTATTGCTGAAGACATGATGCCAGAACATGGAGACATGAGGCTGAGCGTGAAATAGAAACTCCTGGTATGCTGGCAATTTTAATGATGCCAACCAGAATATGCTGGATACTGGGGTGAAATATCACCAACGAAACTATTCATCTTCATATTAACACAAACATTGCCCAGGCAAGATGCAACCACTAGTCCAATAATTGCACAGTGGATATAACCACCTAATTTATAAAGCAATTCAAGGTCTATTTTAAAGCAGGAGGCCCAAAACATGACTAGGGAGGTCCTAGGCTGCAGAAGGAGATTTTCCCTGGTGTAACAATTCCAGGAGGAATTCTGTCTATGGCAGCAGACTTCTGGGAAATATTTGATTACTCGACTCTCTGGGCCATCTCCATCTATGATCTGTCTTCAGAAATGTTCACTGAATTTGTAAGAATCTCTCTTATTTCTTCCCCAAAGGGCCCTTCCCCACCATTCAACAGGAAAGCATCATGAACCAAATTCCAAATGATGCACTCTGATAGGAAAAAGAAAGCATCAGCCACTAGAATGTAAGCAAAGAATGTTTCATGTACTCTCAAAAATTTACAAAAAGTAGAATGTTTAATTTTTCAAATATATACTATGTTCTATTTTTTTCTAATATGAAAACATTATGTCTAATTTTGTGACTGATTTTATTACAACCCAACTACATTCTAAATTTCTGATAGAACTTACATGGTCAAGAATGTAGATGCAGGAGATATAAATAATAAAATTCATGATATTATAATGCCTTGTTCACGTGAACATCAATCTGAAACAATAAGCAACATAGGGACTAATGACTATAGATTTATAAAGACTAGCATTTGTCTCAAATATCTGAGAAAGATGATACAACACTGAATAGTTTCTAATTATAGCTGGTTTCAGCACTTGTCTTTCAATAGTGACTTTTATGAAAGGTAATGTAGAGTTGCAAAGGGGAGAAGAGATTGGGAGGTTAGGAATTTAAAGGAAAGATATGAGATTACAGATTTAATGAAGGAAGAAGTCAAAGATTCACTTTCTTAATGCCTTAATCTCAAATTCAATGCCACATTAATGCTTTAAAAATACATATCTATCAAATGTATTAATATTTTGGTCTTACATATCTTTGCTGAACTCCTAACCTCTACATGATTGAATATTTTATCATCTCTAAGATAAATGATATGGCCAGAACCAGTATTTCCCTGGCAGGATCCTCAGCAATCAAAGGCCAAAGTCCACCATTCCAAGTGAGTCCTCAGCTTTGGTTTTCACTAAAAGAGCAGAAGGGGTGTAGTGTCTCTACAGGGCTGTCAATTGTCCTGTAACACACATGGAATCACCTGTGTAAAATTAAGATAGATAAAAGGCAAGCAATCAAAGAAAAATTAGATGCAGTGAAGTATTGTAAATCAAATTAAATGCTAGGTGATGTTGTAGAAGATTCATGAATTGCTCATGGACATGACACTAGTTAACCAATGCTTTACTCTATTAGAAACTGAAATGGCTATGACACCAACAGTTAAATATTCATGTATAGGTAAGGGAAATAAAATTCAGTTCCATTTATTATGTATTATGAGTGGGCAGTCCTGCAGGTCACTGACCACAACATCTCTTTTTGACTTTCCAGACTTCTTTGCTCTACTTCTTTATTTTTCATGTCCATGTCTCCTTATCTACTTTGTCCTGAAGAGCAGTTATGTTCCTAAGAATGTAACCATGCCCTTAATTGTAATGACTAATATTCATATTATGCCAGTTCTCCTTTTATAATTGTTGCATCCTTCCCTCTGATATCCTACCAAAACCAATCTTAATGTCAATATTAATCATTCTCGTATCTATATGCATCCCCTCATATATGTATTCTATCTTCATTATTTTATTTGTGGTATCACTGTTCTGCAATGCTGCAATTCTCATTAATAACCACTGGGCTAATAGTAAGTGGAGAGTGAGATTAAAAGAGAGATAATATTTATGGAGAACACCTACATTGATATGAACAGCACACACTATTGGTTTGATACATTTAATCCCAACCAAATTCTACAACATAAGTGTAATGAATTAGATGTAAAACTTTACATTTCTCCATGTATCATCTACAAAAATGCTTTTTTTATATACACACACATATCACAAAGGAATATGCTGCCTAGAGAAAAGCCTCCATATAACTAATGCTACTGTATTTCATTTCCTTTAATGTGATTGTTTGCTCAGCCGGAAGTTCTAATGAAATTGGTACATAGTATATTGAGAGCACAGAAGAACCTGCTGCACCATCTAGTGACTGAAATAAGTGGTCTACAAGGAGTCAGAGATACCATCTTATCAAAAGCTAGAGATACTGAAGAAATTGGCAAAGGACTGCTGGAGGAATGTAAGGGGATCCTTATCAAGGCATGCTGTCTCTTTAAACTTCAGTGCTTTTCTCCTACATGAAAGATGTGGTGTAAAATGAACAATGACTTTTGAAATTCTTCCCTTTGCAAGACGGAAATTTAGCCATCCAATCCTGTCCACAGCCTTATTGTTGAGGGGTTTGGGGGCAGCCCCAACGTTCTCAGAAGTTCTGAACTCTGTTTCAGGTAAAGGAAGTCATCAGACTATTCATATTGTTTAATCACAGTCATCTCTCCACTGTCTGCATCTTAGAGCCTTATGTGAAATCTTCATTCTGCCTAAAGTATTGGCCACATGCATTGAGATCATAAAAATCAATAACTTTAGCTGAAGTTTTATATTTCTAAATTTTTCTCAAATTATAATTCAACATTTAGAAGGTGTAAGGACAAACCAATACCAATAGTTACTAGCAATAGTATTAGCAGTTGTGTTCACCATAGAACACAAAAAGATGAAAGAAACCTTGCTTGGTAAGAACTAAAAGACTTGCAACTGACAAAGACCTTTTGCTTTTTATAACATGATCCATTGCCTGAATGAAAATATTCTAAGACATTGATACTTATCTCAAGATCCTAAAGTGCAATATGGTCTAATAAAACAACTGCTAAGCTCTCATCTATCCCTTCTACTTCTAAGAGAACCATTGATTATCCACGCCTTCCAATTTTTTTTACTTTATCCATGTTTAATGCACGATCGATTGGAATGAGTGGCTTTCTTTTAAAAATTGATATTTTATAAATGTTAAAATTAAACAAAAACAAAATATCAAAGTTCTTTTGTCCCTTTATATAGAAAAATACCAATAACATTTACTTGTTCCTATAAAAAATCTGTCACAAAGAGCAAAAACTAGATATTCAAAGATTACAACTCACAAAGAGTTTTGATACAAGTTGAATTGCGAGAATCAAAGAAGAAAGGTATTAACCATGGACATTTCAGGATTCTTTATAAAAGCCATACACTCTGTGTAGGCCAATGTTCTCACTGTACTGAGAGGCCTCACAAGTACTTTACAGCTGCAATATCCTCAGGACCTTAAAACAATAGGCAATATGACTAGAACCAGAAAAAAAATGTTAATTTTGTTTGAGAAGTTGTGAGAGTGTGGAGTTACTTGAAAAAGATATCCAGAAACATAATCAAATTTGAATATGACATTTAAAATAAAATTGGCAAAGAGTCTGGAAAAAAAAAAGCAAAAGTTAAGAATATCATTAGGCCTTGGTTCTTTGAATGGAATTGAGAAGAGAAACAGTTTAAAAACAAGAAAAATTAACAATAAAAACAAAAAGTAAACAGGAATTTCAAAATAGATAAATAAATAAATGATTGTAAAAATCCAGCAGAAGAAAGAATGAAAGATTGATATTTAATGGTATTCTGTCCACTTCAACTCAATAGATAGTTTTCTTTTTGAAACAGGCATCCATATGTAGCCTTAGTTGATGCGAACATGCTAGTTAAACCAGGCCCTGGATTGTAAGGACCTGAGTTATCACCACATCCAGCAATAGATCTGTTTTTAAATACTGGCCAAAGAAGCTATGGGAAAAAGTCACTCAAAAAAGAAAATATTAGTGAGCTGCTGAATTCTACCGTTTGGTTTAAACAAAGACAACATTAATGTTCATCAGACTATTCTATAACATACAAAGAGATCGCCATGACCAGTCTCATCAATATGAAGCCAGTAGTACCCTGAGACCAAAGCAGATGTAATGGTTAGTTTTGGCCAACATAAAACAAATTTAAGCTTATCTGGGGAGAGATAATGAAGTGGAAATTTTGGCTTTCTTTTGAGACTCAGTTGTGTCATGTGATGTTTTTCTGGAAACTATATTATAAGAGGATGTTTTTGCTGAAGCAGACACGTGGGAGAATGTTTTGCTAAGAACAGACATGTGGTGTTTTTCTGAAGGCAGCTTGAAAAAAGGACATGTGATGTTTTGATAGAGCAGGAGCTTGAAAAAAAAAAAAACATGTGTTGTTTAGAAAAGATATAAATATAGCCGGACAGAAACTGGACAATGTTGGATGGCATTGGTACTCCTTGCCATTCTTTGCCGGTCATCATTGGGCTATGCTGATGCTGGTCTTCACTATCATTGCTGGGTGGTATTGTTACACATCACTATTCTTTGTTGGTCATTGTTTGTCCTGATTTCATAGAGAGAAATACACGAAAAAACTTCTGGTGGTATTCCGGAGGCTTCTTGCCACTTCTGCAGACTCCACCCAATTGGCAGAGCCTAGGTTTCTTCTGGATCTAGCTGCCACTGCTGATTCATGTGAACTAAACCTGTATCCTGAAAATTGAATTTGTTCCAAAGAAATATTTCTAAACAGGTCTACATCCTCCTTTGCTCTAGTAACCAGTAAGTAGCGATCCTCCATGGTTTATGCTTCTGTTCCTACCTCTAGATTCCTGATTGGAATTCCTTTTTTTTTTTCCATTTTTTATTAGGTATTTAGCTCATTTACATTTCCAATGCTATACCAAAAGTCCCCCATACCCACCCACCCCCAATCCCCTACCCACCCACTCCCCCTTTTTGGCCCTGGCGTTCCCCTGTACTGGGGCATATAAAGTTTGCGTGTCCAATGGGCCTCTCTTTCCAGTGATGGCCGACTAGGCCATCTTTTGATACATATGCAGCTAGAGTCAAGAGCTCCGGGGTACTGGTTAGTTCATAATGTTGTTCCGCCTATAGGGTTGCAGATCCCTTTAGCTCCTTGGCTACTTTCTCTAGCTTCTCCATTGGGAGCCCTGTGATCCATCCATTAGCTGACTGTGAGCATCCACTTCTGTGTTTGCTAGGCCCCTGCATAGTCTCACAAGAGACAGCTACATCTGGGTCCTTTGGATAAAATCTTGCTAGTGTATGCAATGGTGTCAGCGTTTGGATGCTGATTATGGGGTGGATCCCTGGATATGGAAGTCTCTACATGGACCATCCTTTCATCTCAGCTCCAAACTTTGTCTCTGTAACTCCTTCCAAGGGTGTTTTGTTCCCACTTCTAAGGAGGGGCATAGTGTCCACACTTCAGTCTTCATTTTTCTTGAGTTTCATGTGTTTAGGAATTCCTGCCCTGACGTCCCTGACTGATGGACTGTGATGTGGAACTACAGCCTGAAAGAAACCTTTCCCTCCTCAAGTTGCTTTTGGTAATGGTGTTTTATCATATCTACAAAAAGATAAGACAGTAGAGAAGCATATAATAAAAAAGAAAATTATAGTCAATTTTTTTCAGAGAAGTATAGCCCTGTATATTTATTTACCATACAATATATAATTATGTATATATTATATTTCTATAATATGTAATATGAAATATAATTTATTAATCAATAAAATATGTATTAAAACAACTATTTTTATTAATTTTATTTATTTACATTCCAGCTGTTGCTCCCTTCCCACAGTTCCTTTCCCCATTCCTCCTCTCTCTTGCTTGGACCTTTAAGTCTCCTAAGGATCAAATGCATCTTCTCCCACTGAGGTCAGGCAAGCAGTCCTATATCTACGCCAGGGCCCATGGATTAGTCCATGTATGCGGGTGGTGCTCATTCCCTGGGAGCTCCCTGGGGTCCTGCTTAGTTGAGACTGCTGGTCTTCCTACAGGGTCACTCTCCCTTTCAGCTTCTTCAATCCTCCCCTAAGTCAGCCACTGGGTTCCCCAACTTCAGTCCAATGGTTAGGTGTACATATCTGCTTCTGTCTCAGTCAGCTGCTGGTAGGGCCTCTCAGAAGACAACCATGCCAGGCTCCACACCTGACATGGAACTTAAAATATAAAATTTCTTTGAAATTCTATAAAATAAGCCAAAATTAACTCAGCCTATGAATATATGAGTGAATGAGTTCAGCAGACACTTACAAAAGAAGAAATACAATTTTCTAGTCAATAATTGGCATCCTTAGATAGCATAAAAGTACAAATTAAATTGTTGTAAAATTCCATCCCACCTTAAGTAGAAGAGCTATCAAGAGAATAAATGATAGCAATAGCTGATACAACTATTATGGGAATCACTATTAAAGATTATCGAATAAAATAAAATGACAAGCTAGAGGCTATTTATACCTCTCTTGAATGTACACCCAAAAAACTCTAAGTTAGCATACCACAGAGATATTTACATATCCATGTTTAATGATACATGTTGTAATACATAGGGTATGGAAATAGCCTATATGCCCACTAACAGATTGAAATAAAACCAAAATATAGTATATATACAAAATAGAATTTTACTCACCTGTAAAGAATACATAAATATGTAACTTACAGAATACTAAGCAAAATAAGTCAGCATTAGTAAAAAAAAAATATATTGTATACTTTCTTTCATATGTTGATCTCAGTTCACACACACACACACACACTCATGCATGCACCTGAAATTAGAACAGGGTCTATAAGGTGAAAGGGGGAGTTCTAAAAATGAAAAGGGGGGGCAAGGGAGCAGGTGTTAAGGATATTTGATCACACTGCGTTATTTACTGGGGAGAAAATGTTTCCAGTTTTGGTGTGGCTCAGCCCTAGCACACACCTTTAATCCAAGAGCTTTCTATTTATTATAAACCAGATAAAATAAAGTCAACCTATAGGTCAAGCGTTGGAGCTAGCAAACAGTTGACAGGGAATGAACATAGCAAAAACATAAAGAGTAAGAGGAAGTCAGGAGGATGAACAGAGAGACACCTGGGAAGTCTAAGGGAAGGACACTCACTTTGAAGGGTTTTTGAGATGGCATGGGGAAAGAAAGCTTTTTTTTTTCCTTTTTGTAACATTGGCTAATGGGTGCTTTCTCTGCCTGTCCATTCTCAGTCTTTGTTGGTAAAACTGAACACTTGAGATTTTGTTTAAAAAAAAAAGTAGGGAGGTAAACAATAGAGGCTAATGAAGAAGTCAGACTAAATATCATTTTTTATTAAAATGTGGAATGTAGATTTAAACTCTGTGCTGGTGTGTATGTAGACTCTGGGACTATAAAGTGACTGAGTATATAGGTAGACTCTGAAGAAAAGGCAAGCACTCAGCTAAATGGAAGAAGAAAGAAATTAATGAACTAGAGATAATAAACAATACAAAAAAATCAACCATAGCATTAGCTCCTTGCAAAGTTAGTAATATTGCTTCCACAGGAGGCCTACACGCCGCCGTCTGTGCCGCTGCCATGTCTCTAGAGATCCCTGAGAAGTTCCAGCACATTTTGCGAGTACTCAACACCAACATCGATGGGCGGCGGAAAATAGCCTTCGCCATCACTGCCATTAAGGGCGTGGGGCGGAGATATGCTCATGTGGTGTTGAGGAAAGCAGACATCGACCTCACCAAGAGGGCTGGCGAACTCACGGAGGATGAGGTGGAGCGAGTGATCACCATCATGCAGAACCCACGACAGTACAAGATCCCAGACTGGTTCCTGAACAGACAGAAGGATGTGAAGGATGGGAAGTACAGCCAGGTTCTGGCCAACGGTCTAGACAACAAGCTGCGTGAGGACCTGGAGCGGCTGAAGAAAATTCGAGCCCATAGAGGGCTGCGCCACTTTTGGGGCCTTCGTGTCCGCGGTCAGCACACCAAGACCACTGGCCGCAGGGGCCGAACTGTGGGTGTATCCAAGAAGAAATGAGTCTCTGGGCCTTTGCTGTTAATAAATAGTTTATATACCTATGAAAAAAATTTAGTAATATTGATAAGACATTAGTCAAAAAGAAACAAGATGAAGAAGCAAATTAATAAAATTAGGGATCAAGCCAGTGTAATCAGAATTTACTCCAGAACAGAAGAACATTAGAAAATAATTATAAAAACACATACTCTGAAAACTTGAATGACCCAGAAGAAATAAAGGAATTTCTAAATTCATATCATCACCAAAATTAAGCTCTGAAGGTATAAATAATTTATAGATATTACAAGCAACAAGATTGAAAATGTTATTAAAAGTGTCCCCTCAAAGAAAAGCCCCTGACCAAATGGAATTCACCGCTGAATTGCAAACTTTCAAGGAAGACCTTATACCAATTCTTCTTAATTTGTTCCACTAGATAAAAAGCTATGGAACATCACAAAGCTCATTTTATCAGGTCAGGATTTTCCTAGCATCAAAACCAGGTAGAGACCCTATTACACTCCTCCCTTTCTCTTGCCTCTTGCCCCCTTACTCCCAATTCCCTTTCCCCCTCTCTCCACATGGCCATGGCCGGCCCCCATTTCTCTACTCTCTCCTTCTCTCTGCCTTTCTCTGCCTCTGCTACCCTCTTAACTCCCCTCCCCATGCCCTGAATAAACTCTATTCTATTAAAAAAAAACAGGTAGAGATATAATTTAAAAAGAAAAAAATAGATACATTTCTTTGATGAACATATATTTTTTTAAAAATCTCAACAAATTACTTACTAATCAAATTCAAGAACAAATCATGATTATACATTATGACTAAGTAGGCTTCATCTCAGAATAGCAAGGTAGATTCAACATGCGATAAATCAATAAATGTAATACAACTAAGACATAAGCTTAAGGGCAGAAGTATGTAATTTTAGTTGATGCTGATAAGACTTTTGACAAAGTTTATCTTGCCTTCATAATAAAACCCTTGAGCATGAAGGGGTCACACAGAGCAGCTGAGGCTCAGCACTGTGAGAGGCCATGGAAGGCCATTGGTGGCGGTGCAGCCTCAGTTGCAATTGACGGCCCAGGACTTAAGGGGTTATGCAGTGTTTTGGAGATGCCAGTACCATGAGATGACCACCAAGAGCAGCAGCAGCAGTGGAGTACAGGCATCTGGAGCCTAGAGGACGACGCATGTGCTACAAAAGGCATGGCTGGAGAAGTGACCCAAGCCCTTGGAGGAGCTCAGAAGATCGTGAGTTGGATCCCAGACATTGAATGGTTGGAGATTGATTTTTGCTTTTGATTGTGACTGTGCCCTGATATTTTCCCTCTTGAAGGAAGAAACTATTTTAGTGGAGCCCACAGTTATGAGACTTTTAATTGTAAAAAGACTTTAGATTTTAAAAGAGATGGATATTTTAAAGAGATTGAAATTTTAAGAATATGTAAAGACTGTGGGATGTTTAAAGTTATTTAGACCTTGGGGATGAATAAGAATGTAAGAGTTGAGGCTTACTAATGATGTGTTTGTGTGTCAAGTTGACAAGGGGTCAATTGTACTGGCTAGTTTTGTGTCAAAAAAAAAAAAAGACTTATACTTAAATCATAAGAAGTCATCAATTATAAAAGAAATGGGAGGGACCCAGGAGGATCTAGAAGGGGAAAGAATTAGCTAAATACAGTATTCATACACACACACACACACACACAAACCCTTGAGGGGTAAATATAACAATATACCTCAAAATAAGTCTATATACAACAAACCTATACCTACATTATGTTAAATAGAAAGTGCAAGCACTTTCCCTAACATCAGAAATGGGACAAGATTGTCCATTCTCCTCTCTCTTATTTAACATAATGATCAATGTTTTAGCTACAGTGATTAGATTTTAAAAACATAAAAGTAGAAAAAGGAATAGCCAAACTATCTCTACTAGCAAGTATCATGACCTTTACCTACAATTAAAAGACTCCACTGAATCTACTAGAAAACTTTTGGAAAAAGGAAAAGGAAAACTCTTGGACCTAATAAACAGTAATGTTACAGGATACAAAAATCAATATATAAAAGGAAACATTTATACCAACAGTGTACTCTCAGAGAAAGAAATGAGAAAAATATCCATACTAAGTAACTCCAAAACAATTAAGTATTTAGAAATATATCCAGCAAAATAAATGAAAGACCACCACAAGAACTTCAAGATACTGAAAAGGAAATCACAGGAAGATCCCAAATAATATAAAGACATTCCATGCTCCTGGATTATAATTTAATACTGCAAAAAGGCTATTCTATAAAAATTAGTTTACAGATTTAATGTAATAATCTTCAAAGTCCCTATCCCATACTTCCTAGATTAAAAAAACAAAACCAATGCCTAAGTTCATATGGAACCACAAAAGTCCATGGTTCACCAAAGCAATCCTAATAACAAGAACACTATTCAGGCTACACAATACCCAACCTAGAGTTATACTGTAGAACTGTATTCCTAAAGACAGCCTGATACTAAACAGGAAGACCAATGGAATGGAATAGAGGACCCAGAAATAAAACAGCAAAGTTATGTCTGCTTTATTTTTGACAAAGGAGTCAAGATACACTGGGGGGGGTGGGGTGGGGAAGCCTACTCTACAAATGGTGCTGGTAAATCTGCATTTCTACATAAGAAGAATCAAATTAAATTTTTATCTTTTACCTTGTACAAAACCCAATTCTTTTAATTTATACCCTCTCAATGCCTGAATGCTTGAGTCTTTTATTAGATAAATGCTATCATTGCACCATGATCTGTATAGTCTTTATGTCTTTTAGTATTATTTGTATTATGAATTTGGGGGCTACAATAATTGGAATATAAAGATTTACAATTATTCTATTGTCTTGATGAATAGTTCCTTTTATTAATACTTTTTTATCTCTTCTAACTAGTTTTGGTTTGAAGTTTACTTTGTCTGATATAAAGATAGCTATTTTTTTTTTTCATTTTCCTTAGTAGCTTGAAGGCAGCATCAGGTCAAAGGGGCTATCTCTTAGACAAGGGGATACTGCTCAGACCTTCTCTTCAGGTATGAGAGAGGTTTGAGGTCAAAAAAAACAAAGTGGTGGTTGTGGTTCTGCAGTCAGAGATCCAGAGAAAGCCCAGGATTCAAAACACTCTACAGAAATGAAGACTTGGGGTATCTAAGGCTATAGAGGAAACATGGGGCTTTGGAAGGTTCATGTATGCACTGCCCCAGGAGCCCTCTATTAGCAATGGAGAGTGGATATCATTTTCTGGTCCCTCCCCCAAGAGAACCTCTGAGAATTATCATTTAATGTAATGTTGGGGCAGACCTGGGTTGGGGGTGTTGACTGAGCTCTAACCTAAAGCAGAGAGTTGGGTGGCAAGTAGGAGTTTTTGAACCATATCAGTTCTCGCTTTTCTCTCTTCTCTTTTTATAGATTGTGGTCTATTACCTAAGTAGACATGGTACCATCAGAGGTGAGTGTGCATGCATGTGTGCATGCATACATGTGAGTGAGTGTGTGTGTGTGTGTGTGTGTGTGTGTGTGTGTGTGTGTGTGTGTGCTGTGTTTTTGTATGGGTCTGTGTGTATCTATGTGTGTCATGTGTGTTTGTGTGTACTTCTGTGTTTCTGTGTAGGAGGTAATCATGAAATATCTCTGGTAATGGTCAATTAGTGCCAAACAGAAGTCTATGTAAAAGGTGGCCATCAGAGCCAAAGGACATACAGCCTTTGTAAGGGTGTCTTCGAGGGCCAGGACAGCTGGATTACCAGGGCAGGCCAGGCCAGGCCAGGCCACGTTGGAGGCAGGTATCAACATGAACGTAGGTAGAGGGTGAGGTGAGATACAGCAGAGAGGAAGAAATGGACATGTGGCTATGAGATGTTCTTGGAGAAGATGTGGATTTACCAAGCTGTACCTGCTACTTGACTGTTTTAGTTTTGAGAGCCCTCCAAGTTGTTCTGTTGAATGTGGTTGTTTCTTTCTCAAGTCTACTATGCCTATCTGTAGTTAGTCTACCTTTCATATTCCTGCCTGTAAACTAGTCTTCTATGAACTTTCTTCACTAATGGCTTGGTTATAATGAGCTGCTGTAATTTCTGTTCACTTTGAAATCCTTTATTTCCCCATCATTTTTGAAATGTAGTTTTGTAGGGTCTGGCAGTCTTGGTTCACAGTTGCTTACACTCAGAGCTTGAAATATTTCACTACATACTCTTCTGGCTTTTATGATTCCTGATGAAATGTATGAGGTCATTCTGATATCTCTGGCTTTGTCTATGAGTTGGCATTTTACTGCTCCTGCTTTGAGATTATTTCTTTACTTTGAATTTTTGACATCCTGACTATATTATGTTATGGATAGTTTCGGCACTGCTCATATCTACTTGGTGTTCTATACACCTCATGTGTTTGGATGCCTACTTCTTATAAATGGGAGACGTTTCTACTATAATTTCAGTAGTCTATCTATTCCATTTGCTTTTTAAATATGCCTTCTCCTAATCCGTGAATTATCAGGTTTGGCCTTTTGAATATATCTCAGACTTCAAGGAAACATTGATCATTCTCCTTAATCTTTTTCCTTGTATATTGTTTTGTTTTGTTTTTACTTTCTCCCTCATTCCTGACCTGAAATTCATTATCTTGCAAGGTCCTGTCTGTTAATGATGGCATCTGTTGTGTATTTTATTTGGTTGACCATCCCCTTCATTTTAAGTATTTTGAGAGTTTGATCATTTCTCAGTGTTGCAATCTTCATGTTAAATTTTTCCTCTATAATTTGGACATTTTGCCTGTAATTTACTAATTGTTACATTCACTTGAGACTGTCTTGTCAGGGTCTGTGACAGATTTCCTTAATTCATGCATATGTTTGTTTGATTCCTTTATATATGCATTAACTCTTCGGAATAGTCATTTCAGCTATCTCTAACTTTGAAATACATTCCAAAAGATTTGGTAAGCTGGTGATAAGACATGTGGACTGCTTGTCATAATCTCTTGTTTTATTATCATAAGTTATGTGTGTGTCACAATGTACTTTTGATTTTCTCTTTCAACCTGTTGGGATATTCTGGATTTTGTGACTCTTCTAGAGGAATATCTGTACGCAGTTCAGCTATCAACTATTGAAATTTGAATAGATGAAGTGATCAAATCTTGATCAAATTCCAAGGGAGGGTCTATATACTGAGCCCAGGTGTATACATTCCTGGAGCTACACACTCCAAGGTGACCAGATGGAATCAAACCTTGGTCACCTGTGGAATGTGTTGGAGGCTGATACTAAATTTCAGACTCATTAAAATCTGTCTACTCTCTGGAAGCTATGGTTTGAGCCACTGGACCACAATAACCTGTGTAGCCACTGGTAGCAGGTCCTAAAGTGACTACTGGAACATCAGAGTCAGAATCCATACTCATAGTGACCTCAGAGACCATAGGACCCAAAGCAACTCAAGTCATCAGGGGACCCTGTGCATACTAGGGCTGAAGCTTGGTCCCTGCATTAACCTCTGAGGTCACTGGTCTAAAGTACTTAACATAAGATGCCCTGTCTCTACAGAAGGCAGAGGCCTGGACAACTGGTTTTCTTTGTTCCAATAGGAGCTAGAGACCTGGTTCTACTATTGTGTAAAAGAAAAAAAAAATTGACTCTAAAATGTCAAAGTTTAAAAAGCCAATTTGTCAAATCCATTTGTTCATTTAATAGAAAATGCATCTCTACCATTGAGACGTGTTCCTATCAAAATGTGTCACAAGCAGCAAAACCTTGGCCTTCAAATAAGACAATTTACAACTTACTTTAGCATCACAGTAAGTTTACACATGTCAAGTTATCAGAATGAAAGTGTGAAATGACAATTAATCAATCAACCCATGCTACTAAGATCTCAAATATTTCTATGAGCCAACTTTTGCAGGGAAATGACGACAGAAAATACAATACTGTGCAATTGCAACACAATTAAAATAGCTTAACATTCGTTAAGTGGTCTGAATGTGTTAGAAAACAAAAATGAATTGTCTCTGTCCTCCAGCAGCTATCTTCAGCAGTGTATTGGCTTTTTTGTTTTGTTTTGTTTTTTTGTTTTATGGTTTTTGTTTTGTTTTGAATTCTAGTCTTAACTCACTTTTGACACTTGACGAATGTCCTTATCACTCTGTGTCTAAGGAGTCATCTAGTCAAATTTCAGCACTTTCTCAGACTCAAATCACTGAATCTTTCCATCCCTTCCTAGGGTGATCCAAAGGACAGAACAAGGAAAGCTAATGTGATCAGTCCCTGAACTGTTTCTTCTCCATTCTTTTGATTTTATTGGAATGGAGCATAGGATGAAAGTTAATGGAAATTTTTTGACATCCCTACTGGCATGAGGGTCTATGAAAAGTTTAATGCTACCAGAGAGAAACTAGAATTCCCTCTGAGCAACAGAATTCCTTTGGAGTATTCTCTTATTCCCCAAGTCCCTGGTCAGCAGGGACACCTAGAGGCCATTGTCCTTAACGGATGAAATTCCATGGCTTGTTTTTCTCATACAGCTTAGAGTTGAGCCACCTGCTGCATACTTTACAAACCATGTTGCTTGTCCTTTCACCCTGAAAGATATCTGGTTAATAAAACTGGCTCAGACTATGCTTTCTGCCAGCTTGTCCATCAGAAATCCTCACATCATAACCACTGCAAACAGCACAATAGCACTGGACCCCATCCTCACCCCTCAAAACACCTAACACTGTATTTATTCAGTCTGAAGAGGAATGCATAGATAAGGAGAGCTCAGCTTGTCAGTGGCCTGGAAGCAACCTGGGCGTGAAGACTAACTCACTGCCAGCATTCTTTCTAAAGCTATAGATTGGCCAGAATGGTTTTTTTAGCACTTAGAACAGCTAGACAATATGAGACATTCCATTTAATTCGCTGATGGAAATGAAATAAAAAAGATAGAGTAGAATAAAGGGGAAAGGATAGCTAAGAAAGGAGGAAGGAAGAAAAATGAAGAAAATGATTAAAAGGTCGTAGATGATACAATGTTGTTAAAATACTGATTGTGGTAGAAACCTTAATTGTAAGATGCTAAAAACAAATATTGTCCAATTCTCCTTTCATCTCCCTTAGCTACATGGAATTTTCATTAATATTTGAAATGTTTTGCTTGTATATTCCTATAACTTGGCTCCCTTATAAGCCAAAATTGAAGAACATTCTCTGCATTTTCTTCTCCAGTACTAGAGACTGAAATCTGATCCTTACAAATGTTGGGCAAGCGCTCTACCACTGAGCAATATATCCCAACCAGGAGAACTTTGCTCTTGATGGGCAAGTACTCTACAACTGACTTATATCTGAGCCAGGACCTTGCTCCTGATGGACGTAGGTTCTACCACTGAGCTTAATCCTCACTCTACCTCCTCCCAAAAGAATATTCCAGGCTTTTAGGAACATTTCACACCAAAACAAAATTTTCCCCCAATGCCAGGTCCTCATTTTAGACATAATAAGCTTAGGTTTTAGATCAACCTGTGGTTCCAGAGGATATTTAAACAGATTACTGGACACTAAGGAATTTGTTTTAAAAGTTATTAATGTCCTGCAAAGACAGAGAGATGACAGCATGGTGGGTCTTTCAAGGAATATTCAGGTTCCTGCACCAAAGATGCAAAGTACGGTGGGGTCTCTGAAGAGAATCGAGAACTCTGAGGCTGAAATAGAAGTCTGTTCCTGTAGCTCTATGAGGATGGGGGGAGTTCACAACAAAAGCCAGCAGCCTTGCTCTCTAATTCCTATACAGCTACATCTCTTCTAGTGACTCTCATGCTCTGAGGCAAATCATGGCAAGATCATAACGGCAGACACCCAAGTATAATCAAAGCAGAAGTTTTTAGATCTCATTAACGTTTATCATGCCAAAGTCATTCTAAATACCTGCCGAGCACGCATCATCTATGTTTCACAGAATGAATCAAACAAAATGAATGAAGAATAAATCAATGGATGTGCAGTTGGGATGTCTATTAAAAGCTTGGTCCTCAGGGTAACACCGGCGGGAACTAGGAAGGAATGGTAGAAAACATTAGGGATTCTTTAGGTTATTGCTGACTTCCTCTGACGGGTAATGCAATCCAAGTCCTTTTTACTTCATTGTTAGGTTTTGCTTTGACTTACTTTGCTTTGCTTTGTTTGTTTTTAACTTTACTATGAGATGCTTTTAGGGACAGAGCGCTGACTATACACTGATATTCTCTGATACCCCCACCCACCCACAATCACCCCCTCCCAGAGGTCCTCTTGACCCTTTATCAATCTTTGTCAATTATGTTCTGCAACTCTTGAGGATAACCTTACCAGATCATATCTCCCTGGCTTTGCCCACTGCCGGAGTTTAACTAGTGGTAAGCTCTCACAAGCAACTGCAGAATCGCTGGAAAGATTCGTGAATTTATTTTTCACTGACTGCCTTCCGTTTGGAAAGTGACAAGCTGTCTTCACTGAAGCCCAGAGTTCTGCGCTAAGGCTCCCGATGCTATTGTATCTACAGACCTCTCTCCGTATCCATCCTAAAGTCCATGGGCTTCCTTTGCCTCTGCAGACCTAGTGATTATACTGTCTCCTTGCTCCCAGGGATGTTTCCTTTGTTAGCCCTCAGGAGATAGCTTCCAACTAGCCCCATCAGCAGTTAACAATGTATTCAATACTCTACTTTCATCATCTGAAGGGGTCACCTTCTTCACTGGTGCAGGTGCAGGTGTTTACAGAGCTAGGAAATGGAGATAGTCAAAGGTCCAGCACTAGCCAGGAATGATGGCTCACAGCCGTAACCCCAGCACTCAGGATGCAAAGCAACAGAATGTTGAGTTCCAAGCACCCCATGATTCATACTGAGTTCAAGGCTAGCCTAAGCTACAATGTGAGATTCTGTCCCTAAACGAGTAGTTTTTACATTGAAAAGAAAAAGGATCCTCCCTCCCTCCCCATTTGTGATTGCTTCCTTCTCTCTCCCAAGTAGGACAGAGGCATCCTCTCTTGGGCACTTCAGCTTGTTGAGCTTTTTGATTTCTGTGGACTGTATCTTGTTGTTTTAGGTTTTTTGTTTGCTTGTTTTTTTCTAATATACACTAATTAGTGAGTACATACCATGCATGTCCTTTTGGATCTGAGTTACCTACCTCAGGATGATATTCTCTAGTTCCATCCATTTGTCTACAAAACTCAGGATGTCCTCGTTCTTAATAACTGAGTAGTATTTCATTGTGTAAATGAACATTTTCTATATCCATTCCTCTGTTTAAGGACATCTGGCTTCTTTCTAGCTTCTGGCTATTATAAATAAGGCTGCTATGAACAGAGTGGAGCATGTGTCCTTATTACATGTTGGAGCATCTTCTGGGTATATGCCCAGGAGTAGTATTGCTGGATCTTCAGGTAGTAATGTGACCAATTATCTGAGGAACAAGCAAACTGATTTCCAGAGTGGCTGTACCAGCTTGCAATCCCACCAGCAAAGGAAGAGTGTTCTTCTTTCTCCACATCCTCTCCAACATGTGTTGTCACCTGAGGTTTTGATCTTAGCCATTCTGATTGGTGTAAAGTGGAATCTCAGAGACATTTTGATCTGCATTTCTCTGATCACTTAGGATTTTGAACATTTCTTTAGGTGCTTTTCAGCCATTCAAGATTCCTCAGTTGTGAATTCTTGGTTCAGTTCTATACCCCACTTTTGGATTGGGTTGTTTGGTTTTTTTGGTGATTAGCTTCTTGAGTTCGTTATATATTTTGGATATTAGCCCTCTATTGGATATGGGGTTAGAGAAGATTGTTTTTCCCAATCTGTAGTTTGCCAATGTGGGGGAGAAGTGGGGGGGATGGGGAGAGGGGGACCTAATCTGGTATTGGGTGAGGGAAAAGGACTGAAGCCCCGAGGGCCAGCAGAAATAATATAAACAGGAAACCTCAGGAAATAGGAGGTTGGGGGGGGGACTCCCCCCAGAATGAACCAGAGACCTGTGAGGTAAGAAACTCCTAGGACTCAAAGAGGGACCTTAGATGAAATGCCTGACAGTAGGGAGAGAGAACTTATAGAGCCTACCTCCAGCAGGAAGATAGGACATCAAGTGAGGGATGGGGCTGCATCCCATAGTCACATCTCTGACCCATAACTGTTCTTGTCTAAAAGAATTACAGAGATGGAAATGGAAAGAAGCCTGAGGAAAAGAAGGTCCATCGACAGGCCCAAAGTGGGATTCAGCTCAATGGGAGGTCCCAAGGCCTGAAACAGAGGCTATGGAGCACTCACAAAAAAGGGACCTATCATAACTGCCCTCTGAAAGACCCAACAAGCAGCTGAAAGAATCAAATTTAGATATTTGCACCCAACCAATGGACAGAAGCAGGTGACCCCTGTTGTTGAGTTCAGGAAGGCTGAAGAAGGCTGAGGAGAAGGGCAATCCTGTAGGAGTACCAGCAGTCTCAATTAATCTGGACCCCCAAGATCTCTCAAACACTGGACCACCAAACAGACAGCATACACCACCTGATACGAGGCACCCAACATACATATAGTAGAGGACTTCCAGGTCTGTGTTCATTCAGAGATGATGTACCTAACCCTCAAGAGAGTGGAGGCCCAGGGAGTTTAGAGGTCAGGTGGGTTGGGGGGCGGGGGCATCCATGTGGAGATGGGGTGGGGTGGGAAGGAGATGTGGGATGTGGGGCACTTGGAGCGTGGATGGGGGTTGGGTGGGGAATGGAATATGGAGTGTAAAGAATAAATTAAAAATAAAATAAAATTAAAAAAAAATAAAGGTAAAAAAATAAATAAATGTAAAGCAGAAAAAAAAAAAAAGAAAAAGAAAAAAGAACCAGCACTATTATGACTGTAACAGGGATGTGACACCATTTTTCTTGACTCTAAAATCATTAATATAGAAATATAGTATCACATGACTATATAAAATATAATTTTAATTTAATATATTTTACTTCTATATTATAGCACTTTTTAGCTAATATTGTTGGTGTTTGAAAGATTATTATTTTGATAACTACTGATTGGAATTCATGAGATATGCCAATAAGGAATAAACTTTGAAAGTAAATTAAATATCTATTCTACCTTAGAGATAAACACATACTAAAAGAATAATTTTTTTTTTAGTCCACAGCTGGAAATCTTGTTCTCTACATTAGATTCCTGAGCCTTGAAGACACACTATGTGACTATTTGACTATGCTTTACAGGTAAAATACTACAATGCAGACAGAAATGAGGCCAAGAATTCAGCTGGAGAATTAAACACAGCCCTCCCCTCCCGCAAATCACGTGCTTACCATGACTATTTGGACCCCAGCCATTAGCACCACCTAGAAAAAGAGATTGTCTTGTTCATCTATTTATTAAAAGTATTAATAGTTGTGCTCATATTTTAATCCCTATACCTTAATTACCAGCTTCTGTTGCCCTTTAAGATCCATTGATTTCCGTGTCATGACAGGTAATTGGTCCAGTCCTAGGCTATCCAGTCACCAGCAAAACAACTTCAGGCAACCCATACATCATCCACAGGTTCAGGCAAACACCACATGCCATATGCCAATATTTCTGCTTACCAGTCCTAAATGTATCTTCAAACTGCTTTCATTTGGAAGCTAGGGTATATATCAGACACCGTTTCAGGGATGTATTCTTTCCTCCAGGCTTGCTCCCTGTGATTACAGATGTTCCTCCACAACCAAACGCAGAAAGGGAAATGTACTTTTTATGGGAGTCATTTTTTCTCTTCTCCCTTTCCATTTATTCAGCTTGGGGAAAGGAGATAAAAATGTATGAGCAGTGGAGTTGAGTACACTGTAAACTCCATCTATTTTTGGCCAATGGCAGACTGATGCACTTACTGTCCTGATGTAGGACTAGCTTACTGCTTCCCTTTGCTTTCTGCTGAAGTTAGGATTTCGCGTAGCAGATTTCTGTAAAGCAGCATCAAATCTACAAGAACAATACAAGAAGATGAAGCAGATGCTTCAGGGAAAGGCGATGCCACCCAGTTCATATTCTGGCTTTGAGTAAAATCTCAGGGGTTTTCAAATTCCGTACACCATCCAAAAGTGAGAAGTAAAGACACTCTTTAACATTTAGGAGAGAGTTGACCATGGCTCTGGCCAGACAGGATTTTGCTAACTTGCAAAAGAAGTAAGCCTTAAGAAAGTGGTGTGTCATGGCTCCTCAAAACAGTTGTTTGACAAAAAGAAAAATCATTCTAACTTTCCAGCATACATGTTTGACAGCCTGAATTTTAATGCCTTTAATGTTTTAGTGAATATCAGCTATGATGTTATTCCAACTAGGCAAAAAATGAAGACTAAGACACTAAGGGACTATTGCCCCTTTAATAAGAAAAGCAATCCATGGAGTGGGAAACAGAAGGGTGTTCTGAGGGTCTTAGAGGACTCTGTCATTTCAAGGCAAGGACTCAGTCCAGGGCTCTGCTCTGGAACAACAGAAAAAAATAGCCTGTTTGTCCCTTGCAGTACAGTTGGGCCAGAACTCAGGAGAGCACTGCTAGTATGATTCTGCTTCCAAGTCAGTGAAATAAATTTCTGCTAACTGACATTTGAACCTAACAACCTAGCTAAGAGCTGTTTCTATAATGGATGAGTTCAAAATGGCTTACAAATTAACATTTGGAACAAAACCTTTCCCAGATAACAGGATTCTTACCCAGAGGCAAACAGAAATAAACAAAACCAAAGAGAAGAAAGAAAAAAACAATCCCTAAGGCAGTTTTCCTTTGCCTGGCAAGTTCTGAGATGTTACAGAATGACATTCAAGAAGCCAAAGTTAGACCTTTTGAGTAAAATAATTTTAGCTCTACATATTGAGGATTTAGTAAAATCTTTTGCCATATTAATTTAATCTAAGCCTCACCATTCAATTATGCCATGTGCATAATTACATTTCAATTTCCATAACCCATTAATTTATTTATTAGCAGGTTATAAGGCTAGAGAACTGAAGCTTGAAAAATAAGTTGTTAAAATGAGTTAATCATTTAAAATATGATTAACTCTCTAATTTTAGTGGTGTGTGTGTTTGTGTGTGTGGTGTGTGTATGTGGTGTGTGTGTGTGTGTGTGTGTGTGTGTGTGTGTATGATGTGTGTATGAGTGGGGTGTGAGTCTGTGTGGAATGTGTATGTGGTGTGTGTGTATGTATGTATGTATGTGTGGTGTGTATGTATATGTGGTGTGCATATCTGTGTGGTGTGTGTGTCGTGTGTGTGTCGTGTGTGTGTGTGTGTGTGTGTGTGTGTGTGTGTGTGTGTGTGTGTTTGTGTGTGTACTGACAATGGAACCCAGGGCATTGTACATGCTAGGCAAGTACTCAACCACTGAGCCATATACTTACCATTAATCAAAACGCTATCAAGTCATTGGCTTCCCAATTTTAAAATGCTTTGGAGACTATCTTGAGATATATCTTTTAGGTATTTATAAGTCATGGGTATATTTATTATCTGTTCCTCTTCATTAGACTATAAAGTACATGAGGACAGACGTATCACGTTTTTACTACTATGTCTCTGAAAGGTAGATTATGTAAGATGCAAATTTGTTGAGAAGATGAGGAACTAGATGCATGGACACTGTAATTGTCTAACTGTGGCAACACCTAACGGAACAACTCAAGTACAGAAGCATTTACTTTGAAGGACTCCATTCATAGCCATTGGTTGCACTGATCCTGGGCTCATGCTAAGACAGAAGATTATAGTGTCCTGATCATTTGGTTGCTCACAGCAGACAGGACAAAGAGGACAGGGGAGACCTAGGGACAATACAACACTCATGGATATGCCACCAGGTAGCCTACTTTGTCCAGATAGGTCCCACCTCTATTTAGAAGTTTCCAGAAACTTCCAAAATAATACAACTGGGAACCAAGTTCCAACAATCATCCTATGGGAATATTTCATATTTAAATCATAGCAGTAATAAAATCATTTTTCTATACCTGTAAAGTATAAATGCTAAAATGAAATTAAATGAAAGACATATTTAAATCTGACTGGTCCATTGGCTAGAAAATTAAATGATAAGTATATATTATAGATGCCACTATAATATTCAGGATAAAATTCTATTTTTTGAAATATATCTCAGTTATTAGTAAATCACAGGTTATAAATTCATTATCAATATTGTCTCCATCTCAGTTCCTGCCAAATAGTTTTTATTCTCTAGAACTATTGTAAATAGAATCCTGTGAGGCAAGTATAATACCTAAATATAAATAAATAAATATATAAATACACAAATAAGGCAACACCTTTACATTAACAGCTAAATACCTGCATTATCTTATACTAAGAAAGCCCTTGGCCAGAAACTCAAGAGAATAAAGTTCTAATCATTAATACATTTACCCCATCAGTTTTGGGAAACTGAATCCTCTCTGACTCACTCTGAATTAAATAAACCCGTAAACAAAACTATACAGATTTGGCATGACTTATAAGATCCATTTTAGCTTTAAAAGTCTTTCAGAGCAATAAATTATTAGCGAGGAGAAAAGTGTACCGTCTGTAAATTATTAATAATGATGGTCCATAACATGCACAGTCATAAATGCCAGGCCTTCTTCCAAGTACTTAATTTGATAGCATATTAAATCTCAAGCAAGATTATAAGGTAGCTTTAATTCTTACCACTTTAGAGAATGGGAAACTGAGGCCAGAGAGTTCAGTGACTTGAATAAGGCCCCAGAAGACATAGTTGAAGACACTACCAAAGGTCATCTTTGAATCTCTTTCTCCAACCTTTTCTCTTCTCCTGACATTCCTGGTTATGACTTTGCCAAACATTTTTCTGGGCCCTGGAAACACGAACAAAGTCCTGTCAAAAAAATTTTTGTATTTTGTTCTCTCTACTTAAAGGAGTCTTTCTTCTTGAAGGTTGGCTTTCCCATTCATAACTGAGGTCTTAGATCAGTGGTTCTTAGCCTGTGAGTCCTAACCCCTTTGGAGGTCACTTATTAGATATACTACAAATAAGATATTTACATTATGATTCATAACAGGAGCAAAATTACCGTTACAAAGTAGCAATGAAATATTTTTTTTGGATTGAAGATCACCACAACATGAGGAGCTGTATTTAAAGGTCCCAGCATTAGGAAAGTTGAGAACTACTACATTAGATTAAAGATTGGAGACCAAGAACTGTGGAAATAGCTTATTGAGTAAGCATTCGTGCTCATATCCCAGCATCCATGTAAAAACCTATGCATAGAGGCCTACACATCTCATAACCCCAGCACTGGGAGTGTGGAGACAGGTGGCTGCTTAGGGGTCATTGGCTAGTCTGCCTATCCAAGTCAGTGAGTTCCAAAATCAGTCAAAAAAGAAAAAAGAAAGACGTGTCTCAAAACCTTAAAGTGTTGCGTGAAATATTTAAATGACAATCCATGCTACCTCTGGCAGGCACTGGAGGACAGGCTGACCTGTTCTCTGCCTGGCAGACTCTTCGACTCAGAGCTCCGAAATCTCTCCACCGGGCTCACACATGCCCCATGCTTCCAAATTCCAGTGGCTGGCTGGGGTGCCCTGGTGGGTGCCCTTCTCTAGAACTCAGTTGAATCGCTGCTTAAAGGAAAACATCACACAATCTTAGTTTAGAATCTACAGGTAACACAATCACTGGGCACAGAATCTAGCATCCTAATTTTGTAAGCTATTCTAAGTTATAAATCCTCCGGTGGCGAATCCCAGCAGATCCACCAATTAAACCCGGGACCTCTCACTACCTACATTGTGTGTCCATGCCCTCTCCCATCCAAAAGGAAGTATCTTTTTCCTACCCCCCCCCTTCCTCTCTCCGACCCGGAAGTCCCACCTACTTGCCCAGTGATTGGTTCCTGGAAATCTTTATTCATTAAGGGAAGGTTCTGCCACAGAAAAGTGATCAAAGAGGATCAAAGAAGTGATCAACACAGATCTCAGACCTCCACGGCCACACTTTCATGCACAAGTACACATATAATTATGTATACACACACACACACACACACACACACACATACACAGAGATAGATAGATGGATGGATAGATAGATAGATAGATAGATAGATAGATAGATAGATAGACACACAACACACACATACAGAGAGAACAGAGACCATCCTGATCCCACTATTCAAAGTCCTCACTGCACATGCCCAGCTTTCTTCTCCTTCCTCACATCCACAGGTATCTTCCACTGTATTCCTTAGTTTTGTAAGCGCCTTCCCCTGACTAGAAAGCATAAAGTATGCAAAGACATGGATTTTGCATTGTTCACCGTTGTCTCTCCAGTGTATAGAATTATCCAGGCTCCAGAGAAGTTATTGGATAAAGAAATAAACGGATGAATGAAAGAATGATGAGCTAATAAGAATAAGTTTCCTACATTCATCTTATTTATTCAGCAAGCATGAATGCTAAAGCAATTCACGGGGGAGATGGGATCTCTTATGTGCCATTTAAGTAAGAAGTAAATTCAGACAAAGGAGAAATGAGCTTACTGACAATATTTAGGAGCAGCGTTTCTCAGAATATCCTGCTTTACTGTCAACTCTGATCAAAATAATTATGTAAACATTTCATTTTTTTTATTAAATGAGTGTGTTCACTTTAGAGCAGAACTCAGATCTTTTACTAAATCACCAAAGAAACTGAGTGACAATCTGAGTCATCAAAAACATTAAGCTCACAAAATCTAATACTTCCAAGAAGCCTTAAAGTTTATATTAAAATTTATATGCTTAAAGTGCATGGTAGCAGCAATGCACGGAAGCTGCAGGAGCCATTTCCTGGATTCCCTGGGGAATGCAGTGAAGTAACATTTTGTCAGCACAGAAAACAAGCTATGTAGAGAAGAGAAAGGAGGCCTTTAGTCAAGTATAACTGCATATGTGGGCAGCTTGAGAACATGGGAGCTCCATACTACAAAGTCGTGCAACAGTGGAAGGTCAATGATTTCTCTGCTCTCAAAACACTCAGGGGCTGGAGAGATGGCTCAGTGGTTAAGAGGACTGACTGCTCTTCCGAAGGTCCTGACTTCAAATCCCAGCAACCACATGGTGGCTCACAACCACCCATAATGGGATCTGATGCCCTCTTCTGGTGCATCTGAAGACAGCTACAGTGTAGTTGGATATAATAAATAAATTTAAGAAAAGAAAGAAAAAAAAAGAAAGAAAGAAAAGAAAAGAAAAGCCATGTCTGCCTTTGCCGGGCGTGATGGTACATGTCTTTAATCCCAGCACTCGGGAGGCAGAGGCAGGTGGATTTCTGAGTTCGAGGCCAGCCTGGTCTACAAAGTGAGTTCCAGGACAGTCAGGGCTATACAGAGAAATCCTGTCTTGAAAAACAAAAAAACAAACAAACAAACAAACAAACAAAACACTCAGGGTCACTTCCATAAATTATTTAAGGTCTCTTTAAAAGTCCACACAATATACTAAAGAAAGGTAGAATAGAAACTAAAAACCTAATGAAAAGGATTAAAGTAAAAGGCTTGCTTTATAGTCATTTCCTCTAACATAAAGCAGACCATATTGGAAGGAAGCTGCTTAAGCTAAGAACCTAAACAACTCAAAAGCTTTAGGAAATTCCTGAAACTGATCAGACTCACTAGACACTACCCCCTACTTACTCAAGCTTATAAAACCAGTATAAACTACTGAGAGATACTCTCAGACAAGTAGAGCTGCTGAAACAAAGCTCAGATTACAGGTGCTGACTTAAAGAGATGCTCAACAATGGAAAATAGACGTTTTCCAAGATGCCAAGCTGCCAACAAATGCACTGCAGGTTTCTAATTTTCATAAACTCATGCAGATGTGGGTTTTTGAGATGTAGCTATCTTTGAGTCATTTTTGATCCTGTAATTAATCCTTCAATCATACTCCTGTAAGTGATCCCAATGAAACACACTGCTTCATCAAATTGGATTTGGTGGTGTCTTTATTTTGGTCTTTTATTGGTTCCCTTTATTAGATGAATTGCTACCTATCCATCTCTCCCTGAAATTGGCACACAACAAAGCAACTAAAAGAAATTAGTTGAAGTCAAGAAAAAGTGATATGTACCCAAGATACGTGGGGAACTGTACCCTACTAAAAGGTCACGTGGTTAGACTACATCTCTTAGCATTCACTGAGGAAGAGTCTTAGGGAACTTTTGACATTATAAATGTTCTGTTCAGGTATGTTACTTATAACACAGATTAGACAGTAAAAGCCAGCCCCAGATAGATAGACACTGCTTCCTGAAGTTCAGGGAAATTTTCTCTAGGGAGATCCTCATCAAAATGAGCTTAAAGGATGTAGCAAACTCAGCAAACTTTAAAAGGAAAGAACATCTTGGGTGGCATCTGAGATCCAGGCCTTCTGAGAACATAAATAAGAGTTAAAGATATTAGAATACTTAATTATAATCACTACCAGATTTTTAAAAATTAGCAAATTGTGTGTCTTAGTTTCACTTCTATCATGTGATAAAATACCCTAACCAAAAGAAAAAAAGAAGAAGAAAAATACAACTTAGGGGAGAAAAGGCTTATTTAGCTCACAATTCCAGGTTAGAGTCCATCATGGAGAAGTTAAAGTGTCAGAGATTTGAAACAGGTGTCTCATCACAGGCACAGGCAAGAGAGAGAAGTAAATTCATGCATGCTTGTTTGTTTGGACTCCGCTCAATTTCTCCACTTATATAGTACAGGACTCCCTGTGTAGGGAACGGTGCTACCCACACTAGACTGGGTCTTCAGGTGTCATTTAGATTAATTAAGAAAAGCCCCTATAGGCATACCCCTAGGCCAACATAACTGAGACCTTCTTCCCAGGTGAGTTCAAGTTGTGATGAGTTAACAGTTAAAGCTCAGCCATCACAGACTATGAAAATACAATAATTCTTTAGTCCCAGGGCCATTTGCATAGTGTTGAGTAGGTATAATAATTGATCTATCATTGTCTAAACTCTATGTAACTTTCTCTGGTACTTATACTAATTATTTAAAAAATAATGATTGGAATTAGCATTTGTCTTGTTCCCTGTGCTGCCCTTTGGCTAAGGTCAAAGACTGACATCACCAGAAAGCCTTGGGCTCAGGACAAAATGGTGAACTCCCTTTGTCATTGAGGCTTCCTCTCCTCAACCTGAGGGATCCCAGACCCCACACCCTACACTTGAGAAATGACAGGTAGCCTTAATGAGGTTATGGGTTCGGCTTCCTTTCTCCCAAAAAAAACTTGTTCAGCAAGCACCTGAGATTCCTGGAGTGCCTTTCCATGCTAATGAGGCATCAGAGTAACTTAACTGTTAGGTATTGACCTTTGCCCACCCTGGATATTCCTACCCTCTCCCCTAAAACTATAGAACCCTTGGTTCATCCTAAATAAAGTTGATCTGTCTTGAGCAATTGGTCCTGGTATGTCATTATTACTGTTACTGTTCCTCTTCCTCTGCTCTGCTCCCTTCAGTCTTCCTGAGCTGGTGGCCAATGAACTGGGGCAGAAGGGAGACCTTCAGACCTTTAAAACTACCTATGCAGTAACAGAAAAAAACTGCCTCCAAAACTACCAAAAAAATACAAAAGAAAAGAAAAAAACCCAAGAGGTAAGTCTAATAATGTATCTTTCAAATATGATGAAAAAAATTCAAATAAAATGGAAATTTACTAACAGAATTCTCATTATTTCAGGTATGTCCTTATAGCTCTATAACTAGTTTTATGATCTCAAAAAAGTTCTGAATTTTATCAAATTTCTTTATGTTTTTCTTTTTTCTGAGTGAATCTGAAAGACAACCTTAAAGATAGAAAAACATTAGTTCCCTAGCCTAGCCACAGAGAAATGATAGCTGAGGGGAAAAAAAGTTCTGAAGAGCAAAAGTACATTTGAATGTGTGCATTTAGAAATGTGAAGGAAAGGGTCTTGAGAGTCCAGATGCTAGAGGTTTACAATCCATAGACAAAAATCCTGTCATTTCCAGAAACAGATGTGATCAAAATGTTAAAATCTTCCAAGATGTCAGGAGGAATGGACATTCCACAAAGGACACTGCCCATGGTTGGAATTAATAAACATGATTTTCTAGAATGTGTCAGCAAGTACGCACCCTGAGATCACCATGCATACGACCCTTATTTTAAGACTGAATTTGGAAAACAAGCCCAACTTAAAACACAGGCTGTCCTTGAACAAAATAGTAGATAATCTTATCTCCATCTCTGCACTGTCTGGGACACTCACACCATTGCTCTGGGCTATGATCTGCTTATCCAGTTCATTGGCTTTTTATCTCATTTAATTACCATTATAAATATAAACATAATACTTTGTATTACCTAAAAATATGTGTTTATTCATCTAGATCACTGGTTCTCAACCTTCCTAATGCTGTGACCTTTAGTACAGTTCTTCATATTTTGGTAACCCCCAACCATAAAAATTACTTTGTTGCTACTTCATAACTGTATTATTGCTATTGTTATGAATCCTCTAGTAAATACATGTTAGAAAAGATATCTGATATGTAACCCCCAAAGACGTTGTGAGCCACAGGCAGAAAACTGCTGGTCCACATAGAGTGCAAAATCCAAAATAATGCAACACTTTAAAAAAAGTTGAGGATAGGAGTATAATTCAACAATATAGAGATTCTTTAGGATGAAAACGCACTGAGATTTGCTCCCTACCACCAAATAAATAAAGAAGCAAACAGTGGCTACAGCTAGCCATTATGGCTCACATGAGGAATCCTAGCAATTGGGAGGCAGAAAGAGAATTGTTATGAGTTCAAGGCTAGCCTTGGCTTTATAGTGAGTTTCAGACCAGCCTGAGCTATAGACCCAAAACAAATCTGTTTCCAAAACAAGCAAGGTAAGAGGAAGATGGTGCATGACGTCAATTCATGGAGTTCAAGAATCTCTGGGAAATGAACCTGACATAATTTGAGAATAACAATCCTACAGCACAGATGAAAGAGTCTTTAAAACTAAAACATTAGTTGTAGTAGCAAAGAAAGAGAAGACATTAGACATAGGAAGAGGGCAGAAAATTCAAACTCTGTTCCAAAGACTCGGAACCAGCTCAGACCCAACTGCAAAGGGCTATCACCACAGCTTCAGATACAGACATTCTGATTCATAGGGGACTTTCAGTGACAGATGAGGCTTGTTGTTGTTGTTATTGCTTTAAAAAGCGGGTTGGGGCAAGAAGAGAAGGCAGGGCAGGAGGGGTAGAAGGAAAGAGAGACAAAAACACAGAGAATGAGGAGGGGCCAGCTGCACTGGAAGAGTAGAGCAAAGGAGATGGGTAGAGACACTGTTGAGGGTGGGTTTTAGTTTATGGTTTCTTCAAAATACTAAGGCCACAATTTGCAAAATACAAGGAAATCAAGAAGAAGGAAGACCAAATTGTGGATACTTCATTCTGCCTTAGAATAGGGAACAAAATACCCATGGAAGGAGTTACAGCGGCAAAGTTTGGAGCTAAGATGAAAGGATGGACCATCCAGAGACTACCCCACCCGGGGATCCATCCCATAATCAGCCACCAAACCCAGACACTATTGCATATGCCAGCAAGATTTTGCTAAAAGGACCCTGATATAGCTGTCTAGTGTGAGGCTATGCCAGTGCCTGGAAAATACAGAAGTGGATGCTCACAGTCATCTATAGGATGGAACACAGGGCCCCCTAATGGAGGAGCTAGAGAAAGTACCCAAGGAGCTGAATAGGTCTGCAACCCTATAGGTACAACAATATGAACTAACCAGTACCCTCAGAGCTTGTGTCTCTAGCTGCATATGTAGCAGAAGATGGCCTAGTCGGCCATCACTGAGAAGGGAGACCCCCTTGGTCTTGCAAATTTTACATGCCCCAGTACAGGGGACTGCCAGGGCCAAGAAGTGGGAGTGGGTGGGTAGGGGAGCAGGGAGTGGGGAGGGTATAGGGAACTTTGGGGATAGCATTTGAAATGTAAATAAAGAAAATATCTAATTTTTAAAAAGGCCTCAAGGGAAAAAAAAAAAAAAGACTAAGGCCAGAACTACCATGAGCACAGGCAAACAACTCCTGGGTGTATGCCTGAAGGAATGCAAGTCAACATCCCACATAGCTAACTGAACATCCATGCTTGTGAAGATTATTCACAATCTGCCTCTTCTGAAGTCTGAGTGTCTGTCTCCACAATGGATAAAGAAAATGAGGAAGGGAGGCTAGAAAAGAGGGGCAAGGGAAGAAGTGAGATGGGGGGAGGATATGGGGATGAATGTGGCATATGAAGGAAATTGACCTTATGACCCCATCAGCTTTCATAGGTACATACCAGTGAAATTTTTTTTTCAGGAAAAATATAGTAAAATGGAGTGATTCAAGTATCCCATTGTTTAGGAAATATCTTTTAAAATATACATGTTAGCTAAATATCTTCAAGCATTGATGTCATAATGACTTTCAAAATACTGTCTTTTGAATTCTATTTCTATGTAACTGGGCATACATATTTCTACTGAATTACTGTAATGAATTAAAAATGGATTTTTTTAAAAATTACAATACAAATAAACCCTAAAGATATTAAAGTTGTTTATAAAAGATAATGTGTGCTACTTTGTGAAAGATTTCTTTGTGCTACATTTAGAAAGAGAGTTGATAAGAAATAGCCCTCAAATAAATATAAAGGACCCCTCCAGCATTCTTATTACAAAACTGCATGTTTCCTTTTTCCTTCTTTAAAGGAACTTTAATTTAAAGAAAAAAAAACACATGAAATTTCAGTGTGTGACCATTTAATAACTAAAAAAAAAAAAAAATAGTAGTCACATTGCTGCTATAAATATATGGTGATGTATAAATACCAGAAAACAAATAGGTTTTCTTCTGTATTTGATTGTTAGGACAGAACAACATGGTGGGCAGGTGAAAGGTGAAAGAAAGCATTGAAAACAGTAAAGGTCCACTTGTTACAAAGAATGGTAAATGATAGTTGCCCAGGAAATTTGCTGTTAATTATAACAATCATCTTCCTAGACAACAAAAGGATAATGATGCTCAAATCACAAGGCAAGACTCCCGACCTGCTCAGCCTCCCGTGCCCCCTCTGAGGCTGCTTCTGTGGCCCCCTCTGACTGGGAACTGAAGTCTTCTCTTTGAATCTGTTCTAATCCATTCTTTAACCCTTTACTGATCAAAGAGCTCTCTGTCTGGAGACTGAGCAGTCCTACAGTAAAACATGAAAGCCAAATGAAGAGAAATGGGAGGTGCTACTGGATCCCTGCAAGCTAGAAAGATGCACAAGATAAAGAGCAAAATAAGCCTTTTTAAGGCAACAAACTTTTCAAATAAGTAAATAAAATAGAATAAATGTGTTTGTATGATTTAATTTGTGCTATGTGATTCTTAGAATAGAATATCGTTTATCAAGAAATGAGAGCATTTGTAACCTTTGTCTTTGAACCACAAATATAGCTGAAGCTGTCAACTGCAATGCTAAGCTTAAATGATGAAACAACTCTGAAAATAACCATTGAAAACTACACAAATAACACTAAATTACATTGCCCTCAATTTTGTAGCATGAGTTTCATACCTTTGTATGTATGTGACATATTACTCAATTTATGCACTTTTTAAAATAATAAAGGTAACCTTGATCATCACCATTCTTGTCAATGTTCACAGTGTCCTACCTCATATGCTGACCCATAAACTATTCTTCCTGCTGAGCTAGTCTCGTTCTGTGAATATAAAAAGTGAATTTAAAACTAATGCAAGCCCAACACTTGCACAAGTTTGAAGTCTGTCTTTAAGGAAAATGCAAGATTATGGATACAAAAATAGGTATAAAAATTAGTATTTAAGATAAAAAAAACACAACAAACTTCTATTGTAAATTATAATGTATGCTATAAACATTATATGCTCAAGAAAATAACATTTTTTTCAAATAACTGTTTAGACCACTTCTATAATACATTTTGCCATAGGTTTATTTATTTTGCTTTAATCTCTTTCATGCTTTAATAGGACAAAACAATTTTAACTTTTTCAAAAGAGACTAGATTATAATGCAATCTCTCTTCAAGCATAATTAATCAAAATTCACTTTCGTTGATAGTTAATGATTCCTTCGGCTTCTTGTTAAATGGTGTGTGTGTGTGTGTGTGTGTGTGTGTGTGTGTGTGTGTGATAATTTTGTCAAATGTATTGCTAAATTTGGAAAGTGTCTACCACATACATTTAAGATTTAGGACAATTTCCTGTGCACAAGTCCTACCCAATATATTTATGGATGTTGTCTCTTATTTTTCCTCCATGATCCATCTTGCTCAGAGCCCCAGGCATGTGCAAATTGTGCTAGCATGTCATTTCAATATACTGATGAGTACATCCATTTCAAAAGCCAAACAGGACAAACAGTCACAAAGGGTGACATATAAAACTGTGAGCCATATGAACCTATCCTGGTGAACTCAAATAATTATATCCCATCTTAATGTGGAACCCAATTCCAAGCTAGCCTGGGATTCGCCAGTCTCCTGCCTAAGTTCCAAAGTGTTGAGTTTACAGATATGTACCACTATGCCTCACCAACTTTCTTTCCATGATCCAAAAATACCATAAAGTGGGCTGGAGAGATGGTTCAGTGGTTAAGAGCACTGACTGCTCTTACAGAGGTCCTGAGTTCAATTTCCAGCAACCACATTGTGGCTCTCACAACCATCTGTAATGGGATCTGGTGCCCTCTTCTTGTGTATTTGAAGACAGCTACAGTATACTCATGTAAATAAAATATAATAAATCTTTTTTAATACCATAAAGCATTAAAAAATTGAGATAAATAACAGAAAATACTGATTAAATGTTTTGTGTTATACAGGTATATTTATAGACCATAACATTAAATTGAATGTTTTACTCTTTATTTAAGTATATCAGATGGCAATAAATTTTGATTCAGAAGTATTGTACTGGTGAGAGTCTACCTAGGAGATCTAAACAAACAGAAAAAGAAGAGAGAAGGTTTGATATAGAGAATGATCATCCAAGAGAAATAGGGTCCTCGTGTCAATAGAACTCTCAGTCTAAGGGCAACTAATCAAGAAGGGACAGAGATGGAAGGATATTGTACTAGCTTGTCTCTGTTGCTTTGATTAAAAACCTGACCAATACAACTTAGGGAAGGGAAGGATTTATTTGGCTCATATTTTTAGATGTCAGTCCATCCAATGATCTGGGCCAAAGCTGACTCACAAGTGTAGGACAAGCAGAAAAATTCAAACAGAATAAGCTTTCCACATCACAAGTGGATCAACAAGTACTCTAGAACATGAGAGAGTACAGGCAAGTCCATTCTTTGGTAGGCTTATTAACAGCCTGGGATGTGTTATGTCTATGCAGAAAGACTATAGTGACCCCCAAGCACCAAGTGAGGTTTAAATGAACCATAGGTGGACCATAGCTGGTTGGAAACACTGCAGAAATCAGAGTGCTGGGTGACAGAGTGGAATGAGAATGTGGGATGTGTGCCTCATTGCTGAGGAAAGATGGTCCACTGTCACTGCCTCTATTTGTCAGTTTACTGAGCATTCCAGGGAGTGCAACAAGACAGGAAAACATTCAAAAACTCATTGGCATTAAGGGGTAAGAAGTTAATTTCTCTCTATTTACAAAAGATATGATCATCCATGCAGAAAACACTATGAACTTCTCCTGAAAATATAAGAAAATTTCATAGTATCACCAGATCCAAATATCAATACTAAGGAATTATTTATACTATTTACAAGTTGGCAATAGATAATCAGAAATTTAAATTAATTAGTTCAGGTGTGCGAAGTGATACCCACTTACAGCACTAACTCACTGAGACAAGAGAATCACTAGATGAAAGCCAGTCTGAACTACATAGTTAGTTCCAACCAGCTTGGGTTATCTACCATGAACCTATCTCAAAAGAATGCAATTAAAAAGTTAATGAAAATAAACATTACTAATTACACAAGCATCAACAATATAAAATACTCAAGGATAAGTCCCAAAAAAAGATGTTCAAGACTTAAAAACTGAACACTATAAAACTTCACAGAAGACTTTAATAAATGAAGAAATAGAGTGTGTTCATGGACCAGAAAATTCAGTATCATTAAGATGGCAATTCTACCCAAACTGATCAAGATATTGAATCAAACTCCAATATAAATCTCAGCAGGTTTTCTCTTGAAATTGACAGGTCCTAAAATTCATGTGAAAATAAACAAGACCAAACTCCTTGGTGGGAGCAGAATACATTCCAGGCACTTTTCTAACCCCAAGGCTTATTCTAAAGCTAAAGTAATCAAGACAGAGTATTCACCTAAATAGAGATAATTGTATCCATGAAACAGGGAAGTGATTTCAGAAATAACTCTAAACAATTATGAGCACCTGAATTTTGACAGTTTCAAGAATAAGAACAGATTTTCAACTAATGGTAATTAAAATAATTGGTTAGCCATGAAGAAAAAAGGAAAAGAAGCTTTGATCTTTCTTTGTAGCACATATGAGTTTGCAGACAGATTATGGTGGGAAACCAGGAAACATTTGGGGTTACATTTATTAAGTAGGTGTACTGGCTGGTATTATGTGTCAACTTGACACAGGCTGAAGTTATCACAAAGAAAGGAGCTTCAGTTGGGGAAGTACCTCCATGAGATCCAGCTGTGGGATATTTTCTCAATTAGTGATCAAGGGGGAAAGGCCCCTTGTGAGTGGGACCATCTCTGGGCTGACAGTCTTGGGTTCTATAAGAGAGTAGGCTGAGCAAGCCAGAGGAGGCAAGCCAGTAAAGAACATCCCTCCATGGCTTCTGCATCAGCTCCTGCTTTCTGACCTGCTTGAGTTCCAGTCCTGACTTCCTTTGGTGATGAACATCAGTATGGAAGTGTAAGCCGAATAAACCCTTTCCTCCCCTACTTGCTTCTTGGTCATGATGTTTGTGCAGGAATAGAAACCCTGACTAAGACACTAGAGTTTGTTAAGGTTGATGCATATAAACATCCTTTAAAATAAATTATACATTTAAAATATGTACAACTTGTTTCATGCAAGGATACTTTGAGGAAGTTATTCTAAAAGCTAAAGAATTCACGTTTACCTATCATCTAAGAGTCTTTCTATGAATAGACTCGCATAAACAAGAATATATTTGACAGACACTTGCATCTGTAAAGTGGGATCACTAGAATCATCACATGATGGCTCCCATCATCACACACACCATCTCTTTATGAAAGATGAACTGTTTCCACATGTGGAGACAGTATGCCTAAGGATTAAGCACTGCTTGTTGGAAATCAGATGGGATTGTATGGGAATTGGCCCACTCTCTGTGGTACTTGGCTTCATTAGATGTACAGAATGTCTGTATGGCCATGAAAAAATTCTGACAATTTTCACAGATGCCCATATAACCATATAACAATGAACCAATGCCTTGTACTAAGGCCCAGAATTGTAACTAATGACTTAATCTATGCTATGAGAACACAAGTGGGGAAATACCAAACTTTATAAACCAACAAAAAATAAAACAAAAAATGTAGGTGGCCTTGAATGCAAAGCTTTGAATTATATGTAAAGAAATCAAAAGCAAGAGAGATCACATAACTTGTTCAAGTCTTGGTAATAGATGCAGACTCTATGAGTCTTGGAATCAAACTCTTCCACACTTACTTTTTTGAGTTTTGTGCCATCCTACCCTCAAAGAGAAATACTCTCTGAGTGTTTCTCTCCCAAGTACACATTAATCATTTCCTTAGATAAAAGCGTTCAATTGGTTTCTTCTTACATTCTGCATCATTTAAGTACATTTTTGTTTAACCATAATGAAAAATGCCCCTGCAATTTTTTCTTTTGTCAAACCCATCTGTAGCCCCTAGAGTTGACCTTTTTGAAAATTAGCTATTTAATTTATGCAAAATCAGGACAATGTCCCCTGATTTTGTGCCTATCTTCTTATAACTCATTTTTCATTATCTGTGGTAAAGACAATAGCCTCTCTCCTTCATCTAGAATAATTGTTTAAAACCCTCTTTTGAAACAACAGCACCAGGCTAAGAGTAGTTTCTGCAACAATAGACTTTTTACAGACAAGAAAAACATTATGCAAAATCTCTTAGGCACCTCTTAATTATATTGCTACAATCCAGAAAGAATTAAATTAGTTTAATTTCATATTTAAATATTCATTTATTTCTTTTCTGATTACAAAAGCTCACTCAAGATACTATAGAAAATAGAAGCAAGCTTTAAAATCATTTAAAAGCATTTAAATCACTCATGAAGTCACAAAAACAAATGGATCTACTATGAATACTCGATAGTTTCCATAAGTAGAATACCTAGAGTGAAATTAACCAATAACTATTGGGAAAACAAAGGAGTTTGTTATTCTATAATAATTTATTAAAATTTATTTTGATACCTTTTTAAATTAAAAATATATACTTCAATCACTAAACTACTTTGCAATCTGATTACAAAAAAGATCCAAATTATTCAACCATATTTATGTTTTATAATTATGTGAACTTTTCCTGGGTACACAAATAAACATTTATTTACCACAGGTGTGCATCAACAGAACAAAGAAGTGCTCCCAACCGTGCCCAGCTTAGCAAACCAATACATTTAACTAGGGCTACTCACAGGAGCAGCTTGTCATTGAAGACAAGTTCTCTCCATCTCTGCCTCTCTCTCTCTCTCTCTCTCTCTCTCTCTCTCTCTCTCTCTCTCTCTATCTATCTATCTCTCTCTATCTATCTATCTATCTCTCTCTCCTGGCAACTCTCAACCTCTTCTATAACCTTGGGAATGGGTGGAGCTTAATGAGTCTATTATCAACTCCATAATGAAGAATTAATATGTAAGACTGTGGTTATTAATCAGAGTTTTAAGAGTACGAGAGGACAATCATCATGCCATTCCATCTCCCAGCAGTGTTCCAAAACATACCATCCTATCTTCGTCCATCTTTTCTGTTATGATCCCCCACCTTGCAGGGGTGATACAATTGTCCATTTAGGGCTGAGCATTCAACAGTCCCTCTCAATATGCTTAATCACTTCAGTAAACACTTCCCACTGCAAACACCTTTCCTGACCAAGTATGACAACAGCAGTAATCCATAAGAGTAAATGTAAATGTTCAGAAGACAATTTCACAAGTGTGCCATATCCTTTTAGAAAAACAGTGTTAATAGTCAACCTAACCAGGACCTATTATCTCCCTATCCATAGGCTTTGACAAGACTTATGGTACCAGATGGAGTTCCCTCTTGTGGAGCAAGCCTTATCTCCCTTCAGAAATCGGGTGACTATAGGACTGTGTATTCTGATGTTCCAGCAGGCACATTGGACTGGCACGTTGTGAGCATGGCATATACAGTTCACAGGTAGGAGTGTTGACAATTCTCCCTATCAAGGCTGGCTCCATAAATAACAGCCAGCAGAGAAGAAGCTTCTGACTTGACTTCTCCACATGCTACACCTAGTGTACTTTGTGTTGTCAGCAATAGGGCCTTTATCTTGTTACCTTGGGTATTTAACGACAATGGCCAAGAGCCTGTATTGTTGGAATCTTCATTGGTCTCCCTGGCCAACAACTTGTCAGATGGTGAGACTACCACTCACACTGGGATTTTCATTTAATGAATTGCAGTTTTTGAGAGTATATTTTTATGCATACACACACACAAGCACTACTTTCTATCAAACATCAAACTCTCTAATTGTTTGAATGTCTATAGGCACAAGTTATTGGATTTATCTTACTTTGTTGTGTATCTGCTGTGCCCCTCCCTCCTGTAAGGTTCCCAAGAGTTTCACAACTGTGTCTGGCCCTTGTATCCAATGTGAACTGATTTTCCATGCTTTGTCCCTTAGCTATGTTTATATGCATTTCAGGTGCTTTTATATATCTGTAAGACACTCCAACATTACCATTATATTATGTATGATATAAAATCTTTGTTGGAAAAGTTGGACAGGGCTATTGAAGGACCAATACCTTTCACTCTAAACAAGCGCTGCATGATCTCAGATAAGAGGATACTAAGGTGCCCGGTGTGGTGGCACACGCCTTTAATCCCAGCACTAAGGAGGCAGATGCAGATGGATTTCTGAGTTCGAGGCCAGCCTGGTCTACAAAGTGAGTTCCAGGACAGCCAAGGCTATACAGAGAAACCCTGCCTCGAAAAACAAAACAAAACAAAACAAAAAGGGGATACTAAGATCCAAGGGAACTCGCAATACAGTAGGAAACAATGCTATCAATGTTGAGTACAACTTTGTGTGAAGAAAGGGCACTACCTTAGCTCTCCATGTCCAACGATCAGTCTCAGTGAGCCATCCCACTTCTTTATCCTGGAAAGCTGCTATGTGGCTGTATGTATTCCTTCCTCCCCTTACAGGGTCAGTAAGACCAAGGCTGGCTCTCACCCTCTTACTAGCCTTGGGCCAAAAGGGAGAGCAACCATGCTCTCATCTGCCGTGCCCACATAGGTCACTGGAGTCTGCATCTCTGCATCATCTGCATCTCTGAGCTCCAGCTTGCTGTTGATCTCCATTGACCACCCCTGACAGCCAAGAAGCCTGGGGCTAGATGAGTAATTTCTACCTCTAGTATACTTTTCTAGTATACAGAAGAAAATGCACACAGGATAATTGGCCATGCCTGGGATAAGCTTAGTCTTCTCTCCCTAAACTACTCTATCATTTGTATCTTCATTAAATTCTCATTCTAGCTTGAAGCAGTTATGAGGCTCAAAGAACTCAATTTGTCTATAGATAACGTCTTTTATTAGAATATCTGGCTCAACACAAACCTTCCACATTTGTTTGCAGGTGACCCAGTATAGGAAATCACAAGGGTCAGTTTATCTTTAGACAATAGTATGTCAGTAGAGAAATTCAGCATGAGTCAGCTAAAATATGGCTGACATTTAACGTGGGGGAACTCTATGAGTCAGCACAAAATGGCTGACACTGGATATTCATAGACCTCCCAAGTAAACAGTGATATAATCAGTTATATAGCTATTACTGATATAATGTTACTTCTATATAAACATGGCCTTGAGCTCAGAGGCTGTTGCCTTGGCCTTCCCTAGTATATGTTTGTTTGTGGTCATGTGTGCCTACCACCATGTGGTACTGCCTACCTGTGTATAGCTTGTGTTTTCTGGTGTTTGCCTTCCGTGCTTACTGATGGATGCCTGCTTAGAAGCTTTCATCTGGAATAAGCAAAATATGTCTTATCTATGTGTACGCCTCAACATTTCTTTGACCTAGCAGCCTCCCAAGGCCTTCATCCTTTCCTGGCATGAGAGCATAGATCTCACAAACTCAACACAAATAGACATTTGTTTTCAAGTGACTGAGACAGGCCTCTTTGGCCTCTGGCTTTTTCTTTTTCTTATCCCCTCTAGATTTGTTTAGCACTTTATAAATTTTATTTATATTCCGATCTAAACCATTCAGATCTGTCAAAGTCTTTCATACATCATAAAAATCATGTCTCCCATGAGCTCTCAGCAAGATTACTAAAGCTCCATGCCCATCTCAGGGTTCTGTAGAATCAACTTCTTCCTTTTGTTCTAAAATCATAATTATGTTTATTTCTTTTGTGTATGTGTGTCTTTATGTGGTGTACATATGCTATGGGATGTGCATGGAAGTCAGAAGATGACTTGTAGAGTCAGTTCTCTCCATCAGCTATGGGGCTCCAGGGTTTAAACTCAGGTCATAAGGCTTGGCAGTATGCATCCTTGCCCACTAAGAAATCTTGCCAGCTCCAATCTATTTCTTAACTCTCCTGTTAGCAAAGTCCTATCTGACCTAGTACATTGGAAACCAAACACACTTCTCTCCTGCCTAGCTCCATCAGACTGGCTATCCTCCCTCTATGGCCCTCCAGTCCCTGATATTCACACGAACCTCAGCTAGTGTTAACCAAGTATCCTAATGGTCCATATAAACCAATCTAACTGGGGCTACCTTCCTTCATATTTCCTCAGATCATGCAGCTTTTGTCATAAGGAGGAACAGATAGCTGCACCAACAAGTTCATATTCTTTAATAACATCCATATTGATCTCATATGTCCTCCGGTCAAACGGCCTCTTGAGCCTACTATGTGATGATTTCTTATGTCTTGTTTAAGAGTCCATCCCAATTCAAAATGTTCAAAAGTAAACTATTAGTTTCCTGTCCTGGGCCGTTACTAAGGCTCTGATCTGTATGTTGTACCATGGATTTTCTTTTTCTTTGTATTCAAGACTGAATCTTAAATATTTTCTATCATTTCTACCTCCCTCTCTCCATCCTCACTGTCTGACTCCTTCCATGGGTTGCAAAGTTTGAGATCCAGGCACACTATTTAACATAGAATTAATTTTAACTTTTTTCCCTTATGTATCTCCCAAATACAAAAAATAGCAAGTCAGTCTCTCTCTCTCTCTGTCTCTCTCTCTTTTCCTGCCATTTCAGAGGCCAATGCAGAGGATAGCATTCAATGTGTCTTTTTATTCCTTGAACAAGCTCAATCTCAGTTGCACCTTTTTTGTCCAGAGTAAGGACCACAAAACTGATTTCAGCCTTACAGCCAATCCCATGAATGCTACTTTCCAGGTCCATAATATATTCTCCAAAACTATTTTGGTGACTTTTTCTTATTCACAGGGCAGGCCCTATTGATCAAAGATGCTCACCACTCTATATAAAACAACAACAACAAAAAAACAAAAACAAAAAAAAAACCCTTGTGATTCTACCCATGTTCCCTCCATATTCATATGTAACAGCTTTAGCTGCATGTCCTTTAGCAGGGATGACACAAAGGCAACACCAGTATGAATTCCACACCACACAAAAAAAGCTGATTATATTGGTATTTCCTAGGTGGATGCAGTACACACAGGCAGTTTCGCTTCAGTTGCACATTTTACTACCCACAGCAACTCTCCTCCCAAGGTCAGCTTTGATTCCATCTTGCCCCATGTTCAGGGAGCCAGCATTGGGTAAGCATCTCTTAGAGAAACAAACTATTCACTTCAGATATGATATGACATCAATGACATATCAAATCTAGCTTGTTGAACCAATGAGTTCAATCTATGTTACTTATAGGACCATGGATGAGGGGTATTTCCAGGCCAGGAAGGAACTTAAGAGCACCTGTGCCACTGAAGAAAAATATCTCCTCTCTCCAGCAATTGTTAATTGATTGGATATCCTCAAGGAGGGTCAGAACTCATAAGATCCTCCTACATGTGTGAGAAAAAGTTAGTGGGCCCAATCTTGAGTGGATCTCTGTGTTGCTGATAAGAGTTCAAGAAGACTAATATTTTGCATGCCTAATGCTAAGTATTCCTCAACATTTACCCTTCCAGCATGGTTGGGCATGTACATCATTGTGACACATTTATAATTAACGAACTTAGGTCAATTACATACATTTCAACTTTTGTTAGCATTTATAATACAAAATATCTGCCTAGTAAGGGAAAATTAAGTTGAAGAACTTAAAATTTACCAAGAATAGTGAAGTAAATCCAAATTTAAATAAAGTTCTTTTTTAAAAATCTGTGACAATTACTCTTGGAAAGGAAAAATTGAATGCATATCAATTGTCTCTTTCCATGCCTAAGCATCTATCAAGAAAAGCAGCAGCCTAATTTTAAACTTTTGGCTTTGTTTCCCTGTAAAGTAATCACAGAAGGAATGCTTGCATTCACATTCCCAGTATTTGGAAATTCCTGGATTTGAAACTGAAAGACTGCCATGGCCTCATAAAAAAACTAGTTCTTAGAAAATCTACTGAAGAGGAATTTTTAACAAAGAGATACAAGCATGGTGTCAGGGTGGTGATAAAAGAAAACTAGAACTACCTTCTGACAGCATATAAGAGTCAGCCATGAAAGGAGCGGGATAAAGGCAGAGATCTCTCTAGTGAAAGAAACAATCACAGGAGTGTTAGCTTCTGATGAAAGCATGTAAATGTCACCTGTCCATTCCTTACTCTTTGTGTCTAGGCAGCAAACCCTTGTACTAGCTAATCAGAGTTCAGAGTGCACACCCCATGCACTCCTTGTAATCAGGTGGGAAAAATCAAGAGAACAAATGACAAAATCATCCTTTGCCCAAAAGAGAGGAGCTGGTGTTTAAGTAAGGAGTATATTAACATTACAGGTGAGTTTGGTTCTAAATGCTATGCGTGAGGTTTCTTAGGAAGAAGAAAAAAATAATAATCACTGTATAAATGCAAAGCCACTTCTAAATGCCACCTCATATCAGGAACCTGCTTTGCATGATATCAGGGACTTGGAGCATCATAATACGGCCATCTCAAACTGAATCAAGCTCCCCACCTCAGGTCCCTCAACAGAAATATAATGCAAATTTCCTCCTGTGTGATCAGGACCGAGTAAAAAAGAATGATGTTAGATGCACTCTTCTACACAGTGCTCTCTCTCTCTCTCTTTCTCTCTCTCTCTCTCTCTCTCTCTCTCTCTCTCTCTCTCTCTGGTTGGTCTGGTGTGCTGCTTATATTCAAATGTTAAATTCTGAACCCCAAGACTTGGTTGTCTTTGTTGTGTAAACCTTGCCCCCCAAGTTATTGTTCCCTAAACAGCTAAAGCCTGTGACTGGACAGTAGCTAGAAGTAGGCAGGTTTTCAATTACCTGTCTAGGGGTTGTAGGTAGAGAGGAAATGGAGAAAAGAAAAGACCAGAGAAAGGAGGATGCTACCATGAGCACATGACCAGTAAAAACAGCAAGTAACAAGAGACATATTGCTGAGATGTAAATTAGCTCTGAAACCTGCCCAATCTAGGCTTACAGCTTATAAATAAAATAACGTACTGGTGAGAAATAAATTGAGAGCACATTCTAGGAAGGTGCTCTGCTATTGAGCTACATCTCCATCCCTTCTATATGGCATCATGCACAGTCGCAGGATGTAGCTGGAAAAAAATGCTCTTAGGGAAAATTACAGGCTCTATCCCTGGACAACTGAGAACGTGGATTACTTCCATGAATGGCTATCTCTAAATATTATTTTTGCTTATCAACTAAAGTCATTATTCTTATTCTCTCTCTCTCTCTCTTTCTCTCTCTCTCTCTCTCTCTCTCTCTCTCTCTCTCTCTCTCTCTCTCTGTCTCTCTCTCCCCAAAAGAGAGGAAGAAAGATTTATGGCTATCTAGAATTTATAATTTCATTTGCACACTTTTTTTAACTTAAGACAAAGAAAGGAAGGAAGGAAAGAGAGAAAGAAGAAAAGAAAGAAAGAAAGAAAGAAAGAAAGAAAGAAAGAAAGAAAGAAAGAAAGAAGAAAGAAAGAGAAAGAGATGGAGGGAGGGAGGAAGGAAGGAAGGAAGGAAGGAAGGAAGGAAGGAAGGAAGGAAGGAAGGAAGGAAGGAAGGGAAAAAGAAAAGAAAAGGAAAGGAAAGGAGAGGAGAGGAGAGGAGAGGAGAGGAGAGGAGAGGAGAGGAGAGGAGAGGAGAGGAGAGGAGAGGAGAGGAGAGGAGAGGAGAGGAGAGGAGAGGAAAGGAAAGGAAAGGAAAGGAAAGGAAAGGAAAGGAAAGGAAAGGAAAGGAAAGAAAAGAAAAGAGAAAACTGGGTGTTGGGTAGATGCCTCCATGGATTCCTGGGAAGGCATGTAACACAGGATGATGTAGTATGCATCTACAATTCCAGAGTTCTTTCAGCGAGATTGAAAAAAGGAGATTGAAGAATCTTCAGAACTCGTGGGCCAGCTTGCCTGGCATTTGTAGTGACAAACAAGGGATCCCGATTTAAACAATGGGGGATACATAATGACATCACCCTGACTTCCATACACATTCCCTCGTTTGTACACACACACACTTCACTTCACACACTCAACGTTCCTTAACTATCTGTCTTCAAACAGAAAGGAAATGAAAGAGATTCAGAAATCAAGTTTCAAGTGGGTCTTCTTTTCTAGGTTTAAATCAGAGTCTTAAGATTATATCTATATAGATGAACTTCAGTGAGGCTCAAAAGACATAAAAATATTATCTCTCTCATATCTTCTGACCTCTCTCTAGTTCCCTACCTCATTAATCAGTTATTATTAAGCACGTAATAAGACAGTTCAATAACCAAATGTTATGATGGGAAAAGTATATCCTTTAAAAAGACACAGAATTCAGGTTCAGGAGGTGAATCATTTCTGAGGGGGTATATATACTGAAAGGAATTGAGTGAAAAACCTTCAGGCAGCTGTCTCCCTCGCTTAGCCCTGCACTGTGAGATGGGTGTATAGAAATAGTCTTATTTCTAAATGTTTTATGAGCTCATCTCCATTGGTTCCTAACAGTTGTGGGCGGTCACAGAAATTTATGCAAACCTGATGGCAGAAGAGAGATCTGGACACTATTAAAAGTAAAAGTGCTTTTATTTTTGGCCCAAACCCACTTTTTATCCGTAAGGAATTGGTCAATTCCTTGTCCAACCACAGACTTTTAGATTGTCAGCAACCTCCCCTCAGGCAGAAACACTTCTTTCAAAAATGAGATTTTTCTGAAGTCCCTATTATATGTCTTCGTGTCTCTCTCTCTGCCCATCTGAGCCTCCATACCTGGCTCTTCCCTAATGACATCAAGAGACTGCAATCAGTGGAAGGCTGTGATTCTCATCGCATTCCTGAAGTGGTCTTTGTGGAAGAATGCAGGTCTTTTAAGAGAAACAATTGCTGCACAGGAAGAGGCCTGGAGGAGTTTGTGGGCTGGGGGAAAATGGTAGATGTAAAGCTGTGTGTCAGCACCCAGCTCTGTTCCTATTAGGATACAATTTTTAAGCTGTTTTTTTTTTTTTTTAAGAATGCAAAATCAGGTTAGCTACTACATGCAATTCTCACCCTTTCCAAGCCTTATCACCCTCCCAACATTCAATAGCCATTCTTAATACCATTACCTCTGGGACAACATTTAAGCAGGTCCCTGCAATCTAACGACAAGAGACCCGGGAAAAGGCTATGGTTTAAAAGCCTGGTTAAAGATTAACACAAACAGTAATAAGAAGGTTCTTAGGAAAGAATCAGGACAGCTGCAGCTGAAGCCTAGCTACCTGCTGAGGGTTGCTAAGCAACTTGGGCCTACCACTGCCCCAAGGGTGTCTTACTTTACAATTAGGATTTTTGAAGGGGAAGAGGGGGGGAGGGGTGGGATTCCTAGTGAAACTAATGTAGGTTCATATATATTTATACATGTTGTTATGTTATTTCTTTTTAATAGGGTGTCACTCTGTGTCCTTTCAAAGATACAACACACACTATACATGGATTTTTTTTTCTGTACATAGCTGACAAAAATCTAGCAATAACATAGAGTTTTAAAAGTGACATTTTGACTCTAAGGGAGGAATTATTTGCAATTTGTTTTGAACAGAAGCTTAGTTCATGTCAGTGGTGAACCTCCAGACAATCATTAGTTTAAACTGCCTGCTATGTGTTTAAAAATTTCAGTCAATTTAGAGCTGATCTGAATTGCAAATGTGATGCTAATGAGCCATTAGGGAACTGCACGTCTCCTTTTTTGCACTTACAACTCTCTGCTTTAAGGAGCTCCAACTACACTGAAATATGAAAATATCGTTTTAATCATGCGCATGTTGACAAATGCAGAAATGCTGGAGATTCAGAAATAGGGACGTGGTATTCCAAGACTAAACAGGAGGTCGCAGCAGGAAGGCAGACTCAAGGGTAACCTTTGCTGTAAGGTAGATACAGTAAGTAGTAAGATTTCCCAAAAGCAAATACCAGTTCTGTTTGTCATGTGCTGTGATTCTTCGAACTCAACATCTGGATAAAATTTATTTTCTTTGGATTTTGGAATTAGAATTCTCTCAAACCTTTCATGAGGTCACTTGGGAAATCAAAGAATTGCTTCTATGGTCAGATTTCAGCTTCCAGTGCAAATAATGAGCTCTTAAGGGTGCTTATCCATGCAAACTCTTCTGTAAATAACCCGTTTTGGTTTTCTAGGATCCTGTACGCCACCGTAGACTCAAAACAATCAATGTCAAGAAGTATTTCATTTTCTATAGGAACTTTCAGCTCAGAAGCTCTGATGTTAGCACCAAAGCACATGATGGTTTGTGATATGAAATCTCATTCCATCCGTGGATTCCTCCATCATCAGCTGGAAATTTAACTGAACCGTGGAAAATTTAAAAAGAGGTGAGCTATATCAACTCATGCTCTCCTGTGTGTGTGTGTGTGTGTGTGTGTGTGTGTGTGTGTGTGTTTGTGCAGATGTACATGTACCACTGTATGCATGCATGGGTGAAAAGTGTCTGAGGATATCTTTCAGGCATCAGTTCTCTACACAGGGAGATCCAAGGATCAAACTCAGATCCTTCAACTTGTGAGGACCATTACCCTTCACCTTGTTGGATCGTGTTTTTGATTCTTAAATTATACCTAATATCTTAAGTCATTTAATTCCAAATCTGGGCAGAACCAACATAAGGAAGAGCTAACTGATCAACTAATTCCCTATATTCAACCCTTTATCACTATCGGTTGTCTGTTTGTTATACTAGTGGTTCTCAACCTGCGGGTCGTGACCCTATTAAGGATTGAACAGCTCTATCACAGGGGTCACCTAAGACCATCAGAAACACAGAGATTTACATTAGAATTTACAGCAGTAGCAAAATTACAGTTATGAAGTAGCAACAAAAATAATTTTATGAAAAGAATAATAATTTTATGGTTGGTGAAACTGTACTAAAGGGTTGCAGTATTAGGAAAGTTGAGAAGCACTGTGTTATAACAAAAGCTCTTTGCTTCAGAATTCAGAACTAAAGCCTGTGCTTGGCTTTGTCTTTGCTCTCTTCTGAGGACCCAAGAAATTCGGTTTTGCCTCTTGCACAGATCTTTGAGAAATGTAGAGAGTTTTATGGAGTACATTCGTGACATGTTTTTCTCCCAATTAGATTAAACATTTGCCGGGTTACAGATAAAGTGTGACATCACCAGTGAATATAGCAGAAAATGACAGAATTTGAGACCCAGGGAGAAATCCTTAGTCAAAGTTTAACTTTGGAAAGCTTTGCTCATCTCCAAGGTCAGAGTCCTAGCCAATCTAAATATTTGTTTATTTCCTTGAGAATGAAAGATAAGGACATGAACTCTGTGATGTCAGTTGGACTGGTGAAAGAGACCCTCCCAAGTGTCAGCTCTTAGGCTATGTCAGGCTCCAAACTTTAAAAATATATAGATTATTATTAAAATTATTATTAAATAGTTCTTTTTATTTTTAAAACAACTAAAACTCACACAAAAGCACTCATTTTCCACACTATGTCATTGCATGTATTTTTAGATTATTGCTCCCCGATCTACCCCTATCTGGGAGAGAGGCGTCAGCTGTCTATGTTGATTATGCACACCAGTGAAGAAAGCAAAGCAGAGGGCTGGTCCTCTGCCTTGTACATTTTTCCTTCCTTTATTCATCCCCGACTCTCTCAGCAAATATTCACTGAGCCTCCTCTTCCTGCAGGGAATTGTGCTGGCTACCCTGGGGAGCTCAAGGATGAAGTGAACATCAGATCCTGCAAACCAGGAATTTACTGAGTAATACATAGCTTTTGCATGACACTCATAGAAAGACATAGGAAGCAGCTGTGCATGGACTACTTGATGGACAGCATTGGGAACTGTGAGCATTCAATGCCTCTTTGCTCCTTGGATTTGAGATACTGTGCCTCTTATATAGCCTCCCCATTTATTAGTTTCCACATCGAAAAAATAAGATCTGCTTAAAAGACTTAATACGTTTCCTTGGTCAGCATCTAATCTCCTTCATAAAGCTGTTTTCAATTTTCTCAACTCTCCAACTTCCTACTGTCCCCTCCCTCAAAGAAGATTACCTCAGTTCTCATCTGGCACAGAAAATGGACTCCATCAGCTGAAAACCCACTGATTTCCTGCCACTAGCCTCCAGTGGTCACAAATCCAAACCCATCACTCTCCCTCTTCCCACCCACAGAACTGCGTTCCCCTGTGCTCTCTAAGCACAAGGCAGGGCTTTGGAACCAATCTATCTTTCCTGCTCCTGTCCCTCAGGAATCCTCCCTACTGTCCCCCAGCCACTGCCTAGCAAGGTTAAGTGCTCTACTTTCTGCCTAAAGCCCAGGGGCCCATCTAGTTGAAGGGATCTCTACTGTCTTACAAAAAAGGGCAAAACCAAACATGTCACATGCACCTCCCTTCAGTGCCCAGTGCCTTCTCCTCTTGTTTTGTGCTGCTTGCTAGTCACAGGGTATTTACTTGAAATTCACTGACACTCACTGAGACTTAAAACTCATTCCTGGGGCTGGAGAGATGGCTCAGGTGGTTAAGAGCACTTCTGTTCTTATTGAGGATGTAGATTGAGTTCTCAGAACCCACCCAGCAGCTCACAACCAACTATAATTCCAGGTCCAGGGATCCCAGCCACTCCTCTGGCTCCCATGGTCACCAGGCATCATTAGGATGCAGGTACATACATATATACAGGCAAAACATATACATAAAACATATACATAAAATAGAAGAAATAATCTTTGGAAGCAAACAAAAAAATTCAGTTTCTTAATGGCATGCCCAAACCTCCTATGAACAGTGCCATACCCAGAGAACACATGGTACTGGCCAGCAAGCCCTAGAACTATGGAACCACCAGAAGGTTTTAACATCCTTACTACAGCCTGCATGCATTAGTCAGATTTGTATAGCAGTGACAAAAAACAAAAACAAAAAACACAGTGGGAATAACTTAAAGAAATGAGTTCTTTGTTTTGGTTCACAGTTTTGGAGATTTCCGTCAGGAGGGAAGGATATGGCAGAGCAGAGCAGGCTAGAAGCATTGTTACCTTTCAAGGAGAGGGTGTGGCAGCAGTTCCAAGATGGCGTCCGGGACTGCAGCTAAGTCTTATGACTTGCACCTGACTTCCTCATACACCTGAAAATAAGCCACAACCATCATGAGAGCTGCGCAGGTGCACCAGGATACTGGTGAATCCATTTTGGTGGAGACATGCCCCTGCTGCCCTGACTAGCTGAAGCTGCGTGCCTGGTGAGGTGACGTGGCCTGCTGTGAGTGGATGAGGGCTGAGAGTATATAAGAGTGAGAGGCCCAAGTTAGAGAGAGAGATAAAGTTGAGAGAGAAAAAGTTGAATCGAGAGAGATGAAGACAGAAGTTTGCTGAATAAACTAGAAGGACTGGTGGTCCTGTCGTTCTTGCTGGTCGAGAGCAGATTACCTGACTTCCTTTTTCCACCTTTTTGTTCCATACACGATGGTTCAGGTCTCATTCAAACATTCAAAGTGGGCCTCCCGTATTAGTCCTATCTGGAAATATTCAGAGACAAATCCAGAGGTAGGCTTTACTAATTTTCTACACTTCTCAGTTCAATCAATTTGACAATCATGATCAACCATCACACTGTACTTAGTAGGCATATGTATTACATACCTATATGGCATACACTATATACATATATACAATGCACAATAGATTCCATAGATAACACATATGTGTGTATCCAGCTACAAAAAAGGAGAAGCAAGTATATAAAAAATAGATAGATAGATAGATAGATAGATAGATAGATAGATAGATAGATAGATAGAGGCATAGGAATAGGTATAATAAACACTGCCCATTCAGTCCCCACAATGCTTTCCAACAAGTATCATTATGCTATAATGCAAATGGAGAGATATGCTTTTCAGAAAGCTTGGCAGGTAGTAAATTCTGGAGTCTGGGCTGGAACTCAAGTTTTTGCAGTGTGGACAAACCAGCCATATTATATTATCTGAACATCTAAATAAATCCACTTCTCAACATCTAAAGTGTATTGCCTATGTTCTACCCATCTTTAATTGAGTTAGGAGTGGAGCTTGAAGAAAATGAAACAGCACATTAAATACAAATAAACTAAACAACTAAAGTAACAAGTACCGGCTGAGTTAAATGCATAATGATGAAGAAAACTTCTGTTTCTACTTTGTTCCCATAAACCCTGGCTTGAACCTTTTGAGACAAGTATCTCAGCCTCCTTGTAGATGTGGCAAAGGTCAAAGTAAATCAAGGAGAGGTCATCTGGTGCTTTGGATTCCACAGCATCCAAGGACCTCCACTGCTGCTTAAATCCACATCCATCCGGGAGGGTCGTGGTAATGAATGTCACTAATGAATGTCACAACAGTTCTGCAGTCAGGAGTTTCCTGTCTATGGATGGTCCATGTAGAGACTGCCATATCCAGGGATCCACCCCATAATCAGCATCCAAACGCTGACACCATTGCATACACTAGCAAGATTTTATCGAAAGGACTCAGATGTAGCTATCTCTTGTGAGACTATGCCGGGGCCTAGCAAACACAGAAGTGGATGCTCACAGTCAGCTAATGGATGGATCACAGGGCTCCCAATGGAGGAGCTAGAGAAAGTACCCAAGGAGCTAAAGGGATCTGCAACCCTATAGGTGGAACAACATAATGAACTAACCAGTATCCCGGAGCTCTTGACTCTAGCTGCATATGTATCAAAAGATGGCCTAGTCGGCCATCACTGGAAAGAGAGGCCCATTGGACACACAAACTTTATATGCCACAGTACAGGGTAACGCCAGGGCCAAAAAGGGGGAGTGGGTGGGTAGGGGAGTGGGGGTGGGTGGGTATGGGGTACTTTTGGTATAGCATTGGAAATATAAATGAGCTAAATACCTAATAAAAAATGGAAAAAAAAAAAAAGAAAAGAAATTCAGTGGCACTTACCCACTAATGAGAAAAAAAAAAATCTAACTTTTAAATGTTGAGCCTGAGAGGGCATGGGAGATGGCTTCAGCAGTTGCTGTGAAAGCATGAGGATGTGAATTCAATTCTCAGTGCCCACTTAAAAAACAGTGAGATTTGAGTGGGTAATACCTAGTTGTAATCCTTGATGTGGCCAGGGGAGGAGGCAAAGTTAGGAAGTTCTTATGAGGAAGTAAGAGAGAAAAATGAGAAACTTCATAGTTAGTGAGATAGCTTGTCTCAAAACCAAATTACAGAAGGATTAAGGAAGATACTAGACATTGACCTCTGGTGTCACATGTACCACATGCCTACATTCAGACATGTGATATCACACGAGCGTGCGAGAGCGCGCGGGCGCGCGCACACACACACACACACACAATTACCACAAGCCATGCCTACTCCAACAAAGCCACGTCTACTCAAACAGAGCCACATCCACAGTGACACACCTACTTCAACAAGGCCATGTCTACTCCAAGGAGGCCACATCTACAATGACCTACCTACCTACTCTTTGTGCACACACTATCCATTCTTAGTTTCTAAGGTCAATCTTGTCCAAGATTGCATGAAGGTTGTTCTTCTTTGGTTTGGCTTCCTCTCATAATTTAAGGAGTCCCAGGTCTGCAGCAATGAGCCTTTTGGAGATGTCTTTCTTTCTTTTTTCTTTTTTGTTTTTTTTCCTTTTTCTTTTTTTATTAGATATTTTCTTTATATACATTTCAAATTTCAAATGCTATACCGAAGGTTCCCTATACCCTCCCCCCACCCTGCTCCCCTACACACCCACTCCCACTTTTTGGCCCTGACATTCCCCTGTACTGGGGCATATAAAATTTGCAATACCAAGGGGCCTCTCTTCCCAATGATGGCTGACTAGGCCATCGTCTGCTACATATGAAGCTAGAGACATGCGCTCTGGCGGTACTGGTTAGTTCATATTGTTGTGCCACCTATAGGGTTGCGGACCCCTTCAGCTCCTTAGGTGCTTTCTCTAGCTTCTCCATTGGGGGCCCTGTGTTCCATCTTATAGATGACTGTGAGCATCCACTTTTGTATTTGCCAGGCACTGGCATCCCTCATACGAGACAGCTATATCAGGGTCCCTTCAGCAAAATCTTGCTAGCATATGCAATAGTGTCTTGGTTTGGTAGCTGATTATGGGATGGATCCCTGAGTGGGATAGTCTCTTGTTAGTCCATCCTTTCGTCTTAGCTCTAAACTTTGTCTCTATAACTCCTTTCATGGGTATTTTGTTCGCTATTCTAAGGAGGAATGAAGTATCCATACATTGGTATTCTCTCTTCTTGATTTTCCTGTGTTTTGCAAATTGTATCTTGGGTGTTCTATGTTTCTGGGCTAATATCCACTTATCAGTGAGTGCATATCTAATGACTTCTTTTGTGATTGGGTTACCTCACTAAGGATGATATTCTCCAGATACTTCCATTTGTCCAAGAATTTCATAAATTCATTGTATTTAAGAGCTGAGTGGTACTCCATTGTGTAAATGTACCACATTTTCTGTATCCATTCCTCTGTTGAGGGACATCTGGGTTCTTTCCAGCTTCTGTCTATTATAAATAAGGCTGCTATGAACATAGTGGAGCATGTGTTCTTTTTTTTTTAATTTTTTATTAGGTATTTTCCTCATTTACATTTCCAATGCTATTCCAAAAGTCTCCCATACCCACCCCCCACTCCCCTACTCACCCACTCCCCCGTTTTCGGCCTGGCATTCCCCTGTACTGGGGCATATGAAGTTTGCAAGTCCAATGGGCATCTCTTTCCAGTGATGGCCGACTAGGCCATCTTTTGCTACATATGCAGCTAGAGACAAGAGCTCCGGAGTACTGGTTAGTTCATATTGTTGTTCCGCCTATAGGGTTGCAGTTCCCTTTAGCTCCTTGGGTACTTTCTCTAGCTCCTCTGTTGGGGGCCCTGTGATCCATCCAATAGCTGACTGTGAGCATCCACTTCTGTGTTTGCTAGGCCCCAGCATAGTCTCACAAGAAACAGCTATATCTGGGTCCTTTCAGCAAAATCTTGCTAGTGTATGCAATGGTGCCAGCATTTGGAAGCTGATTATGGGATGGATCCCTGGATATAGCAATCACTAGATGGTCCATCCTTTCGTCACAGCTCCAAATTTTGTCTCTGTAACTCCTTCCATGGGTGTTTTGTTCTCAATTCTAAGAAGGGGCAAAGTGTCCACACTTTGGTCTTCGTTCTTCTTGAGTTTCTTGCGTTTAGCAAATTGTATCTTATATCTTGGGTATCCTAAGTTTCTGGGCTAATATCCACTTATCAGTGAGTACATATTGTGTGAGTTCCTTTGTGATTGGGTCACCTCACTCAGGATGATGCCCTCCAGGTCCATCCACTTGCCTAGGAATTTCATAAATTCATTCTTTTGTAATAGCTGAGTAGTACTCCATTGTGTAAATGTACCACATTTTCTGTATCCATTCCTCTGTGGAGGGGCATCTGGGTTCTTTCCAGCTTCTGGCTATTATAAATAAGGCTGCTATGAACATAGTGGAGCATGTGTTCTTATTACCAGTTGGAACTTCTTCTGGGTATATGCCCAAGAGAAGTATTGCTGGATCTTCCAGTAGTATTATGGCCAATTTTCTGAGAAACCTCCAGACGGACTCCAGAGTGATTGTAAAAGCTTGCAATCCTACCAGCAATAGAAGAGTGTTCCTCTTTCTCCACATCCTTGCCAGCATCTGCTGTCACCTGAATTTTTCATCTTAGCCATTCTGACTGGTGTGAGGTGGAATCTCAGGGTTGTTTTGATTTGCATTGCCCTGATGATTAAGGATGTTGAACATTTTTTTTCAGGTGCTTCTCGGCCATTCAGTATTCCTCAGTTGAGAATTCTTTGTTTAAATTTGTACTCCATTTTTTAATGGGGTTATTTGAATTTATGGAGTCCAGCTTCTTGAGCTCTTTGTATATATTGGATATTTGTCCCCTATCAAATTTAGGATTGGTAAAAATCCTTTCGCAATCTGTTGGTGGCCTTTTTGTCTTACTGACAGTGTCTTTTGCCTTACAGAAGCTTTGCAATTTTATGAGGTCCCATTTGTCAATTGTTGATCTTACAGCACAAGCCATTGCTGTTCTATTTAGAAATTTTTCCCCAGTGCCCATATCTTTGAGGCTTTCCCTCACTTTCTCCTCTATTAATTTCAGTGTCTCTGGTTTTATATGGAGGTCTTTGATCCACTTAGACTTGAGTTTTGTACAAGGAGATAAGGATGGATCAATTCGCATTCTTCTACATGATAACCAACAGTTGTGCCAGCACCATTTGTTGAAATGCTGTCTTTTTTCCACTGGATGGTTTTAGCTCCCTTGTCAAAGATCAAGTGACCATAGGTGTGTGGATTCATTTCTGGGTCTTCAATTCTATTCCATTGATCTACCTGTCTGTCACTGTACCAGTACCATGCAGTTTTTATAACAATTACTCTGTAGTACAGCTTAAGGTCAGGCATGGTGATTCCACCAGAGGTTCTTTTATTGTTGAGAATAGTTTTTGCTATCCTAGGTTTTTGTTTTGTTTTGTTTTGTTTTTTTCTTCTCAACAGCCTTTATTGCAGGAACACCTCGATGCTGCTACGGGGACCCCGAGAACCCAGGGAGGACTCCTTATATACACCCCAGCACTGGGGAGGGCTATGTGTCCTCCTGGGATCGGTCGGCCTGTTGACACTTCATTAGCATGCACCCACTTAGGAGGGGTCACGGCAAGTGGTGACTAGCACAGGCGCAGTAAGGTTGTTTACGGCCACAGTGGACCAGAAACCGGAGGCGGCGGCTGTCTACATCTCCCCCTTTTCTGTTTAATAATGTGATGCTGGACTAGGTCTAGGCAAGTCTGTCCATCAGCCATGGCTCCTGTCTTAGGTCGATCCTTTCATGTCACAGCCTGACCCATCCTAGCGTGATCCTATAGCCTCCAGGCCCCGTGTCTTAGGTTGGTCTGTGCATAAGGTAAGTTGCCCGTCACTGGATACCGTGGATCTGTGTGACTACAACTGCCAGACAACCTAGGGTGAACTCTTCATTTTTTTAAAGAGGCCAGCCGAACATTGGGAGAGGCGCCATCTTTAATCGTCATCAATGCTCAATACACCACAGCCTTAGACTGAGCATGCTCTCGATTGAGTTGACACCATAGCCAGATACAAAAGACACAACCCAGGAGGACCACTGCCCCCACCAGGCCAACATTCCCGCCCATTCCTTAAAAAATGAGAAGGCATTGGTGATCCAGGAGGTGAAGTCCCCCAAGGTGACGGGGTCCAGTCGAGTACCGTAGAGTCTGGCGATCTGGAGGAGCAGCTCTCTGGACAACTGCTCCACTTTAGCTGACAGATTCGCCTTGATGGTACTCAGATGAGAGGTGACTCTGTTCAAGAGACTGAGAGAGATTAGCTTGCAGAGGGGTCATACACAAACCTTTCAGAGGGAGCAGATCCAGAAGGAACTAAGTGTTTTGGAAGAGGATATTAAGAGAGTGGAAGAAATGAGTGGCCTAGACTCTCCTGTCAGTGAAGAGAGCACAGTGCCTCAATGTGAAGCTCCTTCTCCGTCACACAGTAGCATGATTGACAAACATATCCTAGGTTTTTTATTTTTCCAGATGAATTTGCAAATTGCCCTTTCTATCTCAGTGAAGAATTGAGTTGGAATTTTGACGGGGCTTGCATTGAATCTGTAGATTGCTTTCGGCAGGATAGCAATTTTTACTATATTAATCCTGCCTATCCATGAGCACAGGACATCTTTCCATCTTCTGAGGTCATCTTCAATTTCTTTCTTCAGAGACTTGAAGTTCTTATCATACAGATCTTTCACTTCCTTAGAGTCACACCAAGGTATTTTATATTATTTGTGACTGTTGTGAAGGGTGTTGTTTCCCTTATTTCTTTCTCAGTCCATTTATCTTTGTGTAGAGAAAGGCCATTAATTTGTTTGAGTTAATTTTATATCCAGCTACTGCACTGAAGCTGTTCATCAGGTTCAGGAGTTCTCTGGTGGAATTTTTTGGGGTCACTTATATATACTATCATATCATCTGCAAATAGTGATATTTTGACTTCTTCCTTTCCAATTTGTATCCCCTTGATCTCCTTTTGTTGTCCAATTGCTCTGGCTAGAACTTTGAGTACTATATTGAATAGGTAGGAAGAAAGTGGGCAGCCTTGTCTAGTCCGTGATTTTAGTGGGATTGTCTCGAGTTTTCTCCATTCAGTTTGATGTTGGCTACTGGTTTGCTGTAAATTTAGGTATGGGCCTTGAATTCCTGATCTTTCCATGACTTTTATCATGAAGGGTTGTTGGATTTTGTCAAATGCTTTCTCAGCATGTAACGAGATGATCATGTGGTTTTTGTCTTTGAGTTTGTTTATATAGTGGATTACATTGATAGATTTCCATATATTAAACCATCCCTGCATCCCTGGGATGAAGCCTACTTGGTCATGATGGATGATCGTTTTGACGTGTTCTTGGATTCAGTTTACGAGGATTTTATTGAGTATTTTTGCATCGATATTTATAAGGAAATTTGGTCTGAAGTTCTCTTTCTTTGTTGGATGTTTATGTGGTTTAGGTATCAGAGTAATTGTGGCTTTATAGAATGAATTGGGTAGAGAACCTTCTTTTTCTATTTTGTGGAATAGTTTGAGAAGTGTTGGAATTAGGTCTTCTTTGAAGGTCTGATAGAACTTTGCACTAAACCCATCTGGTCCTGGGCTTTTTTTTTTTTTTTTTTTTTTGGTTGGGAGACTATTGATGACTGCTTCTATTTCTTTAAGGGAAATGGGACTGTTTAGATCATTAATCTGATCCTGATTTAACTTTGGTACCTGGTATCTGTCTAGGAAGTTGGCCATTTCATCCAGGATTTCAAGTTTTGTAGTAGGATCTGATGATGTTTTGGATTTCCTCAGGTTCTGTTGTTATGTATCCTTTTTCATTATTTTATTTTGTTAACTAGGATACTGTCCCTGTGCCCTTTAGTTAGTCTGGCTAAGGGTTTATCTATTTTGTTGATTTTCTCAAAGAACCAGCTCCTTGTTTGGTTGATTCTTTGAATAGTTCTTTTTGTTTCCACTTGGTTGATTTCAGTCCTGAGTTTGATTATTTCCTGCCATCTACTCCTCTTGGGTGAATTTGCTTTTTTAGTTCTAGAGCTTCTAGGTGTGCTGTCAGACTGCTAGTGTATGCTCTCTCTAGTTTCTTTTTGGAGGCACTCAGGGCTATGAGTTATCCTCTTAGGACTGCCTTCATTGTGTCCCATAAGTTTGGGTATGTTGTGGCTTCATTTTCAGTCAACTCTAAAAAGTCTTTAATTTCTTTCTTTATTTCATCCTTGACCAAGTTGTCATTGTGTAGAGTATTGTTCAGTTTCTACATGAATGTTGGCTTTCTATTATTTATGTTGTTCGTGAAGATCATCCTTAGTCCATGATGATCAGATAGGGTGCATGGGATAATTTCAATATTTTTTTATCTGTGGAGGCCTGTTTTGTGAACAATTATATGGTCAGTTTTGGAGGAGGTACCATGTGGTGCTGAGAAAAAGGTATATCCTTTTGTTTTAGGATAAAATGTTCTGTAGATATCTGTTATATCCATTTGTTTCATAATTTCTGTTAGTGTCCATGTGTCTCTGTTTAGTTCCTGTTTCCAAGATCTGTCCATTGGTGTGAATGGGGTGTTGAAGTCTCCCACTATTATTGTGTGAGGTACAACGTGTGCTTTGAGCTTTAATAAAGTTTCTTTAATGAATGTGGCTGCCCTTGAATTTGGAGCATAGATATTCAGAATCAAAAGTTCATCTTGGTAGATTTTAACTTTGATGAGTATGAAGTGCCCCTCCTTGTCTTTTTTTATAAGTTCGAGTTGGAAGTCAATTTTATTTGATATTAGAATGGCTACTCTAGCTTGTTTCATTGGACCATTTGATTGGAAAACTGTTTTCCAGTCTTTCACTCTGAGGTCTGTCCTTTTCCCTGAGGTGGGTTTTTTGTAAGCAACAAAATGTTGAGTCCTGTTTGTGTAGCCAGTCTATTAGTGTATGTCTTTTAATGGGGGAATTGAGTCCATTGATGTTAAGAGATATTAAAGATAAGTAATTGCTGCTTCCTGTTATTTTTGTTGTTAAAGTTGGGATTCTGTTCTTGCAGCTGTCTTCTTTTAGGTTTGTTGAAGGATTACTTTCTTGCTTTTTCTAGGGTGTAGTTTCCGTCCTTATGTTGGTGTTTTCCCTTTATTATCCTTTGAAGGGCTGGATTCCTGGAAAGATATTATGTGAATTTGGTTTTGTCATGGATTACTTTGGTTTCTCCAACTATGGTAATTGAGAGTTTGGGTGGTATAGTAGCCTGGGCTGGCATTTGTGTTCTCTTAAGGTCTGCATAACATCTGTCCAGGATCTTCTGGCTTTCATAGTCTCTGGTGAAAAGTCTAGTGTAATTCTAATAGGCCTGCCTTTATATGTTACTTGACCTTTTTCCCTTACTGCTTTTAATATTCTATCTTTATTTAGTGCATTTGTTGTTTTGATTATTATGTGTCGGGAGGAATTTCTTTTCTGGTCCAGTCTATTTGGAGTTCTGTAGGCTTCTTGTATGTTCAAGGACATCTCTTTCTTTAGGTATGGGAAGTTTTCTTCTATAATTTTGTTGAAAATATTTGCTGGCCCTTTAAGTTGAAAGTCTTCATTCTCATCTACTCCTATTATCCATAGGTTTGGTCTTCTCATTGTGTCCTGGATTTCCTGGATGTTTTGACTTAGGATCTTTTTGCATTTTGCACTTTCTTTGATTGTTGTGCCCATGTTCTGTATGGAATCTTCTGCACCTGGAATTTTCTCTTCCATCTCTTGTATTCTGTTGCTGATGCTGGCATCTATGGTTCTAGATTTTTTTCCTAGGGTTTCTATCTCCAGTGTTGTCTCATTTTGGGTTTTCTTTATTGTGTCTACTTCCCTTTTTAGGTCTTGGATGGTTTTGTTCAATTCCATCACCTGTTTGGTTGTGTTTTCCTATATTTCTTTGAAGAATTCTACCTCTTTAGCAGTGTTCTCCTGTATTTCTTTAAGTGAGTTATTAAAGCCCTTCTTGATTTCCCCTACCAGCATCATGAGATAAGATTTTAAATCTGAGTCTTGCTTTTCTGGTGTGTCGGGGTATCCAGGACTGGCTGAGGTGGGAGTGCTGGATTCTGATGATGGTGAATGGTCTTGGTTTCTGTTAGTAAGGTTCTTATGTTTGCCTTTTGCCATCTGGTAATCTCTGGAGTTAGTTGTTATAGTTATCTCTGGTTAGAGCTTGATCCTCCTGTGATTCTGTTAGCCTCTGTCAGCAGACCTGGGAGTCTAGCTCTCTCCTGAGTCTCAGTGGTCAGAGCACTCTCTGCAGGCAAGCTCTTCTCTTGCAGGGAAGGTGCATAGATATCTGGTGTTCAGACCTGCCTCCTGCCTGAAGATGAAGGCCTGAAACAGGGCCTGTCCCAGAAGATGTGTTGCCTCTACAGTCTGCATGCTCACCTGCACAGACTGGTCTCAGAGGGACCTGGGACACAAGATGGCTCCCTCACCTGCTCAAAGCCCTCCTGGGCAGACACCTCTCCTCTGGCGGAGAAGGTGCCTGGATGTCTGGAGCCCGAAAAGGGGTCTGTCCCAGAAGCTTGTTTAGCTTTTGCAGTCTGCTCACTCACCCTTCACAGTCCAGGAGCTGACCTGCAGGAAATGTTTCTTATCCCTGCCAGTTAATCCAGGTTCAGAGGTGCCTCTCAGAACAAGGGCAGAGATTGTGAATCTCTGGAAATCTGGAAAGAAGTCTGTTGCCTATGGCTGACTCCAACTGAATTATATAGTAAACTTAAAAAAAAAAAAGCAAAAACAAAAAAACCAAACCACTGCAGCTTGTCATGAGCCTCTCAGCTCCTCACAGTGGAGCCAGACTCCCTTTTGTATTAAGAAGGTAAATGCTTACCTAGCATCTACAATTTTTTTTAAAAATGGAGGTGGATATTTTAGTTTTGATTAGCTTGTTTTGGTTGTACATCCTAATGAGATTGTGTGCATTATTTAAAACATTCATACAATGTGCACCAAAGAAATTCAACCTCCCTTCCCGTGCTCCTGCAATGCATCTGTGTTGTCTAACTACTAATTTGTTATCTAATTTGTTAGGGAAGGTCCCACTTCAGTCACTGTAGCCACATCCTCATTCTTTTCAGTTTTTCCACCTTATTCACTCCACAGACAGACCTATAGAAAAAGACCTGCAACCTGAGCTCTAAAGACTATTTTGTACTCTGTTTCCCAGCATGGAGACATTTGGAACAATAAGCAACAGCTCACAAAGACAATCAGGCACATAGTAAAACAAGGCCGACGGACATTAAGGGAGTATTTACTCACTTCATATCCTCTTACAACAAAATAATCCAGAAAAAAAGCAAGCCTTCATGAAGAGGTCAAGAAATTGCAAGGTTTGTTCTCTGTTCGCAGGAATGTGAAATGGTCCAAACTTGGAAACAGTCTGAAGTGACTCCCATAGTATTCAACCATTACAGTACCAAAAGGAATTGCAAGCAGGTCTCAGAGTGATCTGTATTTCTATGGCCAGAGCATCATTCCCAATAGTCAGGAGGTGGAATCAGACAGAGTGACCACAGACAGATGAATGAAAAAGCAAATGAGAAACAAATGCTAAAGCATATGCTCATGGGTAACTTTTATTTATTTGTTTTTTCCGAGACAGGGTTTCTCTGTATAGCCTTGGCTGTCCTGGAATTCACTTTGTAGACCAGGCTGGCCTCGAACTCAGAAATCCGCCTGCCTCTGCCTCCCAAGTGCTGGGATTAAAGGCGTGCGCCACCACACCCGGCTTTATGGGTAACTTTTGAAAGCACTATGTGTTGTGAAATAAATCCAAGCCCTAAAGAACAAATACGACATAATTCCATTATACAAAATAAGTCTCATAGTGAAGTTCAGAATGATAGAAAACGAAATGATGACTTGCAGGGGCTGATAAATGCACTCAGAGTTTCTCCTTCGCAAAGTGAAGAGACCTGGAGATGGCTGATGGTGCTACAGTATGAATGTACTTAATGTCACTGAGCTGTGCATGTAGAAAAGTAAAAGGGAGGCAGGAGGGAGGACATGGGGTGGGGGGGAGGGATAAAGGTTCTTAGTAAGTACCCACTGGGATACAATTTCTACTTCAGAAAAACCTGGGACACTCCTATCACAGTCACTGCTACTGTCACCATTTTACAGAGATGTGAATGGAAGTAGACGTGGAATGAGTAAAGTGTTTGCTCAAAGCTACACAAACAGGAAGTGGCTGGCCCTGGCTGCACATTCAAACTGTCTAGTGAGGGACTTCATAATGTTTCAAACTATATTCTGTCACTTCATAAGCTGGACTGTTTGCTGTGACCCAATGTCAACTTGCAATACCAAGCAAATTAAGACCTTTACTTATTTAAAACTTTTATGGTTGGTCTGTACTTCTGGGATTATAGAAAGGGTCATTCTCTGTCTCTCAGAGTCGTACATTTATGTACCACCATGAATTATATTTACAGTGTTTTTATCATAATGTTCACAGTTTAATTTATTGAAGTTATATATACTTCATGTGAGGTTTGTCTAAGATTCTTGACATATTTGCTATCACATCCCCCACATCGTAACATCCTGATTCTCACTTAAAGCTAAGTAGTTAAGTCATACAACTAGTAAAACTGAAAGTTGCTTCTTAATGTATTCAAGGCCAATATGTATCCCATAATGCCATACCACTCTCTGTTGCCCAACTTTTAATATGCTTACAAGTCACTCAGTTTCCTAATCCTGAGTTTGGCCTTGACTCAAATATCCTTTTAGATACTAGCAATGCCAAGTTATCTTTTATGCAATATATATATTTTGAAAATCTCTTTTCAAAGACAATATTGTTATCAGTTATCTTACCAGCAAGAGCTAGAAGGTGGGACTAATGAGCTCTCACGTCTGACATCTCCTAATCTGTGATTCTCTTATGTAACAGGGTAAAGACTAGAAGCCTTATACAAAAGGTGGAGAAGGAAAAAGGGGAGCATAATTTAGAGGCAGTGAGCTTCCTTAAAACCTTGATGTCTTACTAGAGCCTAATAGGTCTAGCTTTAAAAGTTCAGCCTCTTGGTTTTCACATAACATACCCTTGACTGCGTTTATTATTAATGATCTATGAGGGATGAGGGGGAAAGTCATGTGAATGGAATCCAGAAGCCAAACAACAGCCTCTCAGAAGCAACTGAATCTCGTCCAACTGCAGCATAATTTGGGGAATGAGCTAAAAAGCAGCGCTGCAGAAAATCCGGAGCATTAAATTTAGAGATTTAATCTCTAAAAAGTGTCGCTGGAAATTAGATGGAGAGACAGGTAGAGTGGCGCAGTGTTAAGGTGTGTTCACGGTTTCTGTGTAACCCTGAACTTTCAATCAGTTGGGTCTGGAGGCTCGGAGGCAGATCTCCTTCTTCATCTACTGTTCCCTGGCTCCCTGGTGCTGGCAAACTAAGTCAGGTTTGTGAAGGGTCAAATGTATTGAACTTCTGTCAGACTTTCCAGGGTGGGTAAAAGTCAATGATTTTCATCTTAATCCCAAGGCTACGGTGTGTTCAAATTGGGAAATCTACTCCATATGTTTGTGATATTAGTTCACAGAAGTCCTAAAATGTTTCTTGAGTTTTCCAAGTTTCCTCACCTTTGTAGATTTGCCAGGTTTGAACCATTACAATTATGTATTTGACGATTATTAGCTGACACTAGTGGCCTTTGTGACAATCTAGTCTTTTCAAAGCACTTTTAAAACTTCAGTCTCTTTTACATCCCATGACACTGTCCCCTGTGCAGACACAGTAGCCTAGAGAGGTAAAGGTCTTCAAGTGTGCCCAGTTCTCTATGCCCACAGCTGGGGACTAGACAGAGACTACCCAACTCCAAAATTCAAGTTCTGTTCATCACTAGTTCTAAATCCAGATTTTTTTTTTGATGTGAGAATAGATATTATGTCTAAAATACGGACTATGCCCTGGTTTGAAAGGACAGAGAGCCCTGCAATGCTCAGCCTAGCACATTTCCCAGGTGACCTTGCAGAGATGGTAATATCAGATGGTTGGTAACTTATACAGCAGAATCTATTTATGTTGACTTTTGAAGCTGTAAATTAAATCACTCTGGGTGAAAGAAAATATAAGCAGTTTGAATTTGAACCCAAAACTTTTTTTCTACATGGGTGCTGGTACTTTGAGTGTGGCCCTCATAGTTAAACAGCAACTGCTACTAGATACTGAGCCATTTACCAGCCATAATTTTAAAACAACAACATTTAAAAAATTACTTTGACTCCTTTTCCTTTACATTAAATTGTTCTTTCAAGTGTGGTAAATATTTCCAAAGTTTCTAGAATATAAAGTGCAAACTGTTTCCCCCATAGCTGACATTTGCTCGCTTGGCAAACACTTGAGATCACTTTTTTTTAAGCCAACATGGAGAGATGATGTTGCTTGATCAAGAAAGCAAGAGAGATTTACAGGGCCAAGCTGACTTGCTGTGACTCACCAGCTCCTGACTTTGTTTGCATGAAGTTCTGTGTTATCTGTTATCTGAAGAAAACAGATATCTGACTCACTCTGGGAATATGCTAGCAGAACCTCCATCTAGCACAATAGAATATCACCAGCCATTCTCAAGGGCAAGAACTAAAAAACATGACAGCTAAAAGGTTAGAAGAGCAGAAAATAGTTTTAAGCATCTAGTCTATGCCAGATCCTGTGGCCAGTATTTCACAGAAGGCTAAGGTATTTCTTCTGGGATCTCCCAAACCTTCTTGGCTTTTTAGGTTTGGTACATTTGAACCATTGCAATTATGTATTTGATGCTTATTGTTGAACAAAGGGTGACCTTTGTGACATCACCTCCTACATAGGAAATGAAAGCTTTAGATAGAGCTAAGCTCTAACTCTAACTCCTTCTCATTTCATTAAACAGTGGACCTACATTTTAAAATGCATATGAAATACTCACTTAACTGGACTTCCATGCCCTAACAGCTATGATGAACGAATTCTTATAGAGTAATTCACACAGACATAGAACTTACCCAGTAAACATATTTTTTAATGAGGCTGACCAAAGCACACTCACATGGCCATTTAAACAGGTAAGGTGATCATTGTATTTCTTCCCTTTCCAAACAAGGTTTCCATTCATTTAAGAAATATAACATGCCAGGATGCATGTTGGCAGGAGATAAGACTTGCCTCAGAGCCAATGCTGGGGAGGGGGTGAAGGCACAGGCTCAGAATGTAAGTAGAAAGACTGGGATGCAAAATATATTTTATCTCAAAGAAGCATATGCCTTTAGGTCTTTTCCTTGAAAGTATTAAAGCCCAAGAGGCTGGGAGAGTACTACAGAGTCTTTCCTTATTTTCTTCATCAACATGAAGTGATTTATCTTTCTCACATTCTGCTTTAAATCACAACTAGAAAATGTTAGTCAAATAACCATACGAACAATACCGAGTAACTATTACAAGTTAGTTAGTGAAGTGTTATCTATTGAATTGCTAGGAGGCCATTAATATTGAAATGAGCAGCATCACCCAGTTCATTTGAGCCTACTATCTTTTAAGCTAAATATACTGACATACACATTTTGCATGTTTCTTTGTGTAAGGAAGACATTGAAATCATTGACAACAAGTTCTCAGTCTCCCCGCTTGGTAATCTTCAGTTATACCATCTTTGTCTTCCCATTTCACAAAGATGCCACTGGCCTAGGAATGTCAAAATCTACCCTAAGACCTTTATGGAGTCCTTTTCGCAAGTCAGCTCCTAACAGGATCTCCATTCTGACTCCTACACCAGACTCACTACAGCTTTCTGTATCTGAGAATAAATTAGCTCAAACCTGCCTTACCCCAGTGTGCAGAACCAAACAACAGGGAGGCATCACTCTTGTCATCCACCCTGAGCTTAGCAAGATGTGATTGCTGCTCTTACTCACTAGTATCGAACTGCCACACAGCCTTGGCTGCCTGTCAGTTATTTCTTCTGTTGGACTGGCATCTGGTCACCTACTCGCTGTGATGTACCGCAGATGGCTGGGATCGTCCCTGCCCCTGTCCAGAAGAATTACACTGCAATAAACTTTACTTTAATGCCTGTCAGCCAGCAGTCCTCCTGGCTATCACTTGGCAATTCCTACCATGTGATTTAATGAGGATGTTTCCTAAGTGGTTCTGAAATAACTTCCTTAAAGACTTAAGAATGATGTCTCTGACACGTAGAGTCTGAGACAGCCATTCTGGCAGCACTCTCTGAATTCACCTTTGGTCTGTGATTTGACTTGCATGTTATAGCCACCCGTACCTCATAGCACATGTTTTAGTCCTTTATGTAATTTCTTTTCATTCTCCCAAATAATCTTCAAATATGTATAAAGTTAGAATAAGAAAGAAAAAGCCAAGTACAAGGGGCTGGAGAGGTTGATCAGCAGTTAGTACCTCTTTTAGAGTACCTCGGTTCAGTTCCTAGCACCCATGTCAGGTGGCTCAAAAATGACTTACAACTCCAATTCCCTCATCTGGCCTCTGCATGCACAAGGCACACAGATATACATACACACAAGCAGGCACTTATACAAGTTAATAGAAGCTTAAAATGTACAAAAACAAATTAATTCATATGCAAATTAGACAAAAAGAAAGTGTACAAAGACAGTTATGAGAAAACAAGGCTGAAAACCAATAGTGTCATTCAACTAATTTTTACAAGCATTCCTCAACATTCCAGCATCTTGTTATAGGCACATTATCTCCAGATAGTTCATGCTCACCTTACAAAAGACAAGGCTACCATTCAAAATGTTCCTGTGGTTTAATCAATAACTGTGAGGTTAGTTCTGAACCTCTTACCAAATGGGTGAACAAATCATAATCTTGATCAGCTCAGTACTGCAAGCAGATAATACCCCTCCCACTTGCAGATAGGCTAGGAATTCCCACTGCTAGCAAAGCATAGTAAATCAGCTTGTTAATCCCAGTGCTGGAGAAGACTGAGGCAAAAACCCAGCTGGGAAGGCTAAGGCAAAAGCCCAGCCTGGGCTACACGGTGATCTCTGGCCTACCTAGAGCTACTGATTGAGGTCTTATTTCAAAACAAGGGAAGAAACAATGAATTCCAGTTCATACATAGGAAAATGCACTAGATGTCCATGAAGACTTCAATTAAGATCTGGTCTTAACTTAAGGATTCCTGTGGTTGGTTTTTATGTGAGTGCTGTTCTTTTATAGGCCATTGTTTGAATTATACTGAACCCACTCAGCTTCCAGAATTAGACATAATGTTCAAGCCCTCTCAAATAAGGAACAGGTCCCAAGATCATATAGAACAGAAAGAAATTCTAAAAAACTCCCCCTTCAATCAATTCAGAGACTGAAAACAGAATGCTATTTATTGTTTTCAGTGTATCACAGATTCTAGGTGCTACGAAAAGATGAGTCTTATCATCTCTTCTCTTAGCAAAGTATGGCATTATGGTTCAGTTCAATAACAAATTATTCTAGGTATATCACTTAAAATAAATTAGTAAAGGCGTTTTCATTTTGATAGAAAATTTGAAAAGCCCAAGGGAGGAAATAAGTCCCATCAAAATAGCAATAACCTTCTGGATGCCATCAGAATCTAAAACACATGACCTCTGAGAAGTAGCAAGGATCATGGCAAGGCTGCCTGGTGAGATGTGAACCCATCAAAGAAGCACTTACAGCAGGAGTTTGAACCTAGTAGGTAATACAACCCCTGTTAGAAATACCCACCAAGATAGGAGGAAAAGAGGATATACCCTAGTGTGTTCCTTTTTCTGAGGTCAGATTTCCTACTAATGGGTTCAGCTTAATGGAACCAAAGGTTCATGACAGAGATCAGTGCAAGGAAAATATAGGGGATGGAGCCAAGGACCAACAGCCAACCTCAGCATAAAAGGCATCTGTCCCTTCGTCTTTATCGTGCTATCACTTCCAGACCTCGGCATATCTCCGTCTCTGTTTTTCCTTCAATTGATTCTGTCTCTTTGTAGTTTGTGAGCTTAGCTCTACCAAAGGAAAGGAGAATTTAGGTTTGTTTGTCTGACTCAACCTACAGCAGTGCTATTATTAACATCACTGTTATTGTTAGCAATTCAAGTAATTACATTTTATATACAAGTCATTCGTGTTACACTGATTCCCTTTTGTGAAGACTGTATCCCATCACCCAAATATAGCTGATGCCAGCTGGCAACGGGTTATATCTATAGCCTTGGACAGAGGAATGCCACTTCAGCAGACAGAAATAAGTTCTACTTAGATATTTGGGATCTTATGCACTCCACTACTTAAGGCCACTTATAGCCAATAGCTGACCCTTACAAATGGTAAAAAATAGCCCAGCGTCCCTCTCTACATAGAGCAAATCCTTGTTTTATTTGTTCTGTAAGATACTATGGGAAGAAGAATCAGAAGCTAGATGCTTTCTGAAGCCACATCTTTGCTGTTTTCTTTCTCAGTTTTCCCTCAAATCCTCTCCGAATTCTTCAGGAATCACTCCCTAGATGAAACAATTGTACAGGAATTCTAAAGACTCCAGTCTAAGGATTTCCCTCGGCAGATATTAGGATTTAGGGTTCAATTGTCATTTATTTCCTGTTGGAACAGTTGGAATAGCTAAAGTCAAACTGGCTACAGGAGCAAAGACTAGTAATTTCAGCTTTAAAGACATGGAGATCATGAGTGTGGTTGAAAAATAAAAGCACAGAAGCTGCAAAGTAGCAATGTGTCCATCAATCTTAACAGCTGATATAAGCCACAGTTAGTTGAGAGCATCGATCAGTACTGAACGTGAGGACTGCCAAAAGGAGAGGATCGAGGATGTCATCTGGAAACTGCACGTATGCCCAGAGAGAATGCGAAGCATACTGTCATTGAACACTGTCATATGCTTTGTGGATAGATTTTGTCATCCCAGTGACAGCATATCTAGCAGAAAAGGTCTCTAAGGAAGGCAAAGGACAGGTCTTTATCTCTTCTGCTCTCCTGAGACCATAGGAGCAAGTTTCAATTAAAGACAATGGAAAAATGAGAGCATCTCACAGTACTAGGAACAAGGAGTGTCTATCTTACTTCACAATATCATGTTTTGTATCACCTCACACTCAAAAAGGGAAATGATTAAAAAAGAGAGCCATAGCCACTTTGTAGGCATCTGCCTTGCCTTTCCTTTTCATGGCCTTCTCATTATGCTCATGGAAAGCAGCCTAAGAAAGGACTTTGTAAGCATCAGAGCAGTATATAATTATGTGGTGAGAAAAGACTACTATTAATAGTGTTCATGCACATACGCTCCCACAGGTACACACTAAGTGTTTTAGATATAGTCACCAGAAATCAGTTGGTAGCAAGTGGTCTGATGATCTGAACATTGCCTAGCACAGCATTCAACACAAAGCCAATTCCTAAGACTCACAGCAGAAGTCAAAGTGGAACAGCACCCTGGTCATAAGGGCATTCATTAGGTACAAGGAGGTCACAGACATGTTAGAGATGCTAGGGTATTGTTGCCAACAGAGCAGTGCTGTCTAGTGGCTGTTGCTACATGACATTTATATTCTATGTGCAAGGTTTTGAAATTAAAAAAAATACATAAAAGCCATTTAGACAACTGATAAATAGCATAGGTTTCTGGGCCCTAGCTCAGTTTTTCTAATTAAGATGTTCAAAGGTGGAGTCCAATAATTTTGACATTTTTAGTAAATGTAAGGCAATACTAATAGTGGTATCCATGGATGTCCCTATAGAAACATCCCTTCCTGGGAAAACTTAATGATGAGATATACAGCTTACTGATAGCCAATGAAAACAAAGAAGTGCAAAAGCTCTGTGATTTCTCACAAAGACTCCACCTCCTACAGGATGGGGAGTGGGTGCAGGGGATTTGATCCAGAGTGTCCAAATCCCAGAGAAGCCTAATTATGCAACCCAGGAAGACTGGTAAAGACACAGTTGGGACAATTGGGGTTTTTCCATTTAAGAAGAACCAGCTGAAACAAAGGTCCATCAGGATCTTGAAACTTAGAATGCCTCTCCACCTTTGAAGTCTATATAAAATGCCCAAGCTCCCTATTAAGTGTTCAAATCCCTTCCTTAATTGGAGACAATGAAGAGGCCTTCCACTATACCATATTTGTACCAACACCACTGATGGATCCATAGACACAGATGGCTAAAAGTGTATAATATGACAAATCTCAGCTCAGCAGCTGTTTCTAAGAACTCTAAACAGCTCCAATCTGGAGATACCCATAACCATTGCTCCAGAGCATATACACTTTCCTTCTAAAACTCTAGTCCTCTAACCTGTTACCCCTCCTTCTTCCCTTCTGCCATTGATGCATTTTCTCAAACCTGTGTGTGAGCAGCACACTAGGAGACACAAGGCATTCATATGCTATTGAGTCTGTGGCCTGAGAATCTAAAAGAACTATCTTAATTCAACTTGAAGAAGTTCAGGGAAATCTTTCATGGATCTGTCTTGAATTACATATTCATGTCTTACACGAAAAACTTCACCCAGATCCAATAAAGGACATGTTATCAGTACTTGAAGTTAAGTTCTCATTTCTGCAGCCAGTGAGCCAAAAACTACTGTGAAAAGGAGTGGGGCAGGATAAGGTATGAAATGAACAGGACGGGCAGCAGTTTAGAGTGTGCACTAGCCTGCAAAATCCATATGATAAAGCAAATCGAAGACCTAATTGCTCATTCCCTGGCATTCGTTGTAAAGATAAGAAGGGAAACAGATGATGGGGAGTTAAGTACCAAAGAGGGCCCTTGGAACTATAAGGTTTGATTTCATTATTATTTAAATCAGGCAGCTAACCTCCTACAGAAAAGTGACTCATTCAAAGCCACTATCAGGTGACAGGGACCAGTAACTCCTAACTCTGCTAATTGTAAAGCCCTCTCCAAAGCTCATTAATGTAGGGGTGGTTCTTCTGCTAAGGTCCTGTTCCCCAGTTGGTTCTTGATCTGTCCATACAGAAAGCCATTGGCCACCTGCTGAACGGAAGGGACAGGAGGGACTTCTGTCAAAATGGAGTGGTCACACAGGCCTCTCCTACAGGTAGGTGGTCAGGGAAGTTTAGCAACTGAAGTTTAAGGCAGGTGGGAGAGACTGAGATAAGAAACTGATAAGGGCACACTTTTTCAGGTGGCAGATAGTAGTTCAAAATTGTGTCTTAAGACAAGTTGAAAAGGAACAACTGTGTATCTGTGTCTTTTATCTGAGGATTCAAGGGAATCAGGGAGGGAGCTGGTATTATGGTTACTTACCAGGGCAAAGGTGGGCAGAGGGTAAAACTACATTAGCAATATGGAAAGTCTACTGATTATGCCCTGTTTTATCAAGGCTGCTCTAACTTTGAATCACTGCCTTAGCTTGTACAATTTTTCAAGGGGAAGCATAATAAATAAACAAACAAATAAAGTAAGTTTAAAATACTATTGGAGTGAGCAACACAAATATTCAAAATTAGTACTGAAGAGTCCACGCTTTGAACCTAATGTAACACACACTAAATTAATTGTATAAGTAAAGTTTAATTACTTCAATTATAACCTGTCTTAAAATTACAAAGCTGAGATATGTTTATAAGAGAAAGAGCAGGGGAGAGGATTTCATATCTAAACATGCACAGATAACTGAAAAGGCATTTAGCATATAAATAGAGCCATATATGATAACCCAGTGCTAGATGCTAACAAAAATAAAACCTGTTTACTCTTTTTTATTAGATATTTTCTTTATTTACATTTCAAATGCTATCCCCAAAGTTCCCTATACCCTCCCCCCACCCTGTTCCCCTACCCACCCACTCCTACTTTTTGGCCCTGGCATTCCCCTGCACTGGGGCATATAAAGTTTGCAATACCAAGGGGCCACTCTTCCCAATGATGGCCAACTAGGCCATCTTCTGCTACATATACAGCTAGAGACACGAGCTCTGGGGGTACTGGTTAGTTCATATTGTTGTGCCACCTATAGGGTTGCAGACCCCTTGTGTGCTTTCTCTAGCTTCTCCACTGGGGGCCCTGTGTTCCATCCTATAGATGACTGTGAGCATCTACTTCTGTATTTGCCAGGCACTGGCATAGTCTCACAAGAGACAGCTATATCAGGGTCCTTTCAGCAAAATCTTGCCAGAATATGCAATAGTGTCTGGGTTTGGTGGCTGATTATGTGATGGATCCCGGGTGGAGTAGTTTCTGGATAGTCCATCCTTTCATCTCAGCTCCAAACGTTGTCTCTGCAACTCCTTTCATGGGTATTTTGTCCTCTATTCTAAGGAGGAATGAAGTATCCACACATTGGTCTTCCTTCTTCTTGATTTTCTTGTGTTTTGCAAATTGTATCTTGGATATTCTACCTAAGTTTACTTTTGATCTTTTTGGGATTCTTAGTTATGAGGAGATGGGTCTCCTTTCTCAGAGTGCTTGATCTATCACAAAAAAAAAATTCAAAAATAGAATTAAAACTCACTTTCCAGGTTGTATGGTAAAAACTGCTGCCTTGCACTTAAGCACAGGCAGAATAAAAACCAAAATATTCAGCCCACTTTATTCTCTTTAGAACTGAAGATTTCAATAACTGTGTGTCTGTACTGGAGTTTGAATATCTGTTGGTAGTGGTCACACATTTGGAATGTAGATCTCATTTTGGAGGAGGGTGAGTTATGTACATGCATATGCATGTGTGGTAAGTGCATATGAGGGTGCACAAACATAAAGAGACCAGAACCGGATATGTGTTTTTGCTCTTGCTCTCACTCTTGTCTCACTTTCAAAGAGGTCTCACTCTCCACGCTATTCCCTTGAAGCAAGTTCTCCAACTGAACCAGAAGCTCACTATTTTCTGCTAGGCTGGCTGGCTGGCAAGTTGTAAAGATCTGCGTCTCTATCCCTCAATGCTGGGATAGCAAGTCTATACAAACATGATTAGCTTTTTAAGTGAGTTCTGGATATTGAACTCAAGTTCTCATACTTGCAGATCAAGCATTCTTATCTATGGAACTATCTATCTCACCAACCAAAAGAGGTGGCTTAGGAAATTAGTATGGATAAAAAGAAATCATGAAAATTCTGCCTGTGTCATGTCAACATACAAGAAAGAGGTTTAGGGGATGAGAAGCAAATGAAACTGAGAAGGAATTAACTAAAGGAACTAAGAGAACAAAATTTCAGAATCTCTGTTTTTTTAAATTTCTTCTTAACCCCTACTTTAATTTTCTTTAAGAGATCAACTATGTCATTAATGTCATAAGATAAAAATGGAAATTTGATCTTTAGATAATATAAGCACAATTTTAATTGGAGGGACTGGGAAAATGCAAGGAAAAGCCATGCAGACTCTCTCTTATGTGATTATAACAATGAAAGGGGAGGGATTGACAGAACATCTCCCCCTCTCTCTGTTCCTCAGATCCAATCCCCCAGTCTCATCCTTAGTACTGCAACAGAACACCAGCAGCAGCCTTCCCTTCCCTCTGTCCACATCACCTGTGTATTCCACTAGACCACGCCCTGCTAACCTCCCTCCCCCCAGCTCATCCCTGAATCCCAATCCCCAATTCCATCAGGTACCTTCTGCTAAACCAAAGGTCATGCTTGCTGGAAAAACAGGTAGGATGCCCACTTACCTTCTCTTCTCTGTGCACTCCCTCAGACCCAATAGCCCAGTCTAGTTAGTCCCAAGAACTAAAACAAAACACCCGATGCAGCCTTTACTCACCCCTTCCCAAATATCGTATAGATCCCACAAACAATTCCCTCCTCTTCCCCTTCCCTCAGCTTGTTGCTTTCTCCCAGGCCCAGTTCCAGCAAGCACCTCCTACTAACTCAGCAAGTAGACTGAAGGCAAACCCTCATCCAATCCCTGGAGTCTCAATTCAACTTCCATAGCTAGAAATCTGCTATTGTCTCCCTTTCCTGTCTGACCCCACCAACAAGAGATCACAAAGACTTCTCCAAACTTTTCCCCCTAATTCATCCTAGTATCCTAACCTGTAATACCAGCAGGCATTTCCCTTGAAGATATCAACTGAACAGTTCAGAAAAACAAGCAGCACGAAGCCATCATATTCTCTGAAAATCCAGAGAAGAAACAAAATCCAAGGAACAAAACACCTACCCAACAAAGACAAATGAGGAAACCTACACAAAGAGCTTTAACCAAATCCAGATGCCTAGATGCCACTGTAAAAGCACAATCAACAATTTCCCAGGGAAATATATTCTCAATTAGAGCCCAACTATCCTAACAAAGAAGGCCATGAGTATCCAGCATAACTGAAGCACAAGAACAAGAAAACAAACAAGCCTTAAAACAGCTCTTATTAATATGATAGAGGTCTTTAAAGATGAAATGAATAAACCCCTTAAAGAAATCCAGGAAAATACAGTGTTTGAAAATAAATAAAACTCATCAAGACCTGAAATTGAAAATAGAATCAATTAAAAAAAAAAACTGAAGGAATTCAGGAAATGAAAAATTTAGGAATTTGAAAGGGAACTACAGAGACAAGATTCACCAACAGAATTCAAGAGATAGAAAAGAGAATATGAGGCATTGAAGATATGATAGAAAACCGCATAGATGCATGGGTCAAAGAAAATGTTAATCCCGAAAAACTTCTGATATAAAACATCCAGGAAATCTATGAGTCTATGAAAAGATGAAACCTAAGGATAATAGATATAAGGGAAGGAGAAGAATCCCAGCCCAAAGGCCCAGAAAATATTTTCAACATAATCAGAGAAGAACGTTTACTAACCTAAAGAAGGACATTTATATGAAGGTACAAAAAAAGATATAGAACACCAAATAGATTGTACCAAAAAAGAACCCCCCCCACACACACACACAATAATACATTAAACTTTACAGAACAGGGCTGGAGAGATGGCTCAGCGGTTAAGAGCATTGACTGCTCTTCCGAAGGCCCTGAGTTCAAGTCCCAGCAACCACATGGTGGCTCACAACCATCCGTAATGAGATCTGACTCCCTATTCTGGAGTATCTGAAGACAGCTACAGTGTAATTACATATAAATAAATAAATATTTTTTTAAAAACTTTACAGAACAAAGAAAGACTATTAAAAGCTTCAAGAAAAGCTATATAAATGCAGACCTATGGAAATATACCTGACTTCTCAATGGAGACTCTGAAAGCCAGATGTGTTGCAGACTTTAAGAGACCAGAGATACCAGTCCAGACTGGTTTACCTAGCAAATCAATCAAAAGTTCGGAATACCCAAGATACAATACACAGACCAATGAAGTTCAAGAAGAAGGAAGGCCAAATTGTGGATACTTCAGTCCTTCTTACAAGGGGAAACAAAATACTCACAGGAGGAGATACAGAGACAAAGTGTGGAGCAGAGACTGAAAGAAAGGCCATCTAGAGACTACCTGACCTGGGGATCCATACCATATAAAGTTATCAAACCCAGACCTGATTGTGGATGCCAAGAAGTGCTTGCTGAAAGGAGCCTGATATAGCTGTCTCCTGAAAGGCTCTGACAGAGCCTGAAAAATACAGAAGTGGATGTTCGACGCCAACCATTGGACTGAACACAGGGCCCCCAATGGAGGAGTTACAGAAATGACCAAAGGAGCTGAAGGGCTTTGCAATCCCATAGGAGGAGCAACAATATCAACCATCCAGATCCCTCAGAGCTCCCAGGGACTAAATAAACCCCCAACAAGAGTACACATGGAGTAACCCATAGCTTCACCCTCATTTGCAGAAGAGGATGGCTTTGTCCTACATCAATGGGAGGAGAGGCCCTTGGTTCTGTGAAGGATCAATGCCTCAGTGTAGGGGAATGCCTAGACATCAAAGAAGGAATGGGTTGCTGGGTGGGTGGGTTAATACTCTCATGGAAGCAGGGGGAGAAGAGATTGGATAGAGGATTTTCAGAGAGGACATGAGGAAAGGGGATAACATTTGAAATGTAAATAATGAAAATATCTAATAAAAAACAAAACACAACAACAACGGGAAATAGGGAAATAACGCCCTTCACAATAGCCATAAAAAATATAAAATAGCTTTCAGTAATCCTAACTAATCAAGTGAAAGACTTGTATAGCAAAAATTTCCAGTCTTTCAAGAAAGAAATTGAAAAAGAAATTAGATGATGGAAGTATCTTCCATGCTCAGGGATCAGTAAAATTAACATTGTAAAAATTGCCATCATATCAAAAGCAATCTACAAATTCAATGCAATCACAATCAAAATGCCAACACAATACTTTATAGACCTTGAAAGCACAACACTTAATTTTATATAAAAAAACAAAAAACACAATATCTAAAACAATCCTGAAAAATAAATTGCAAGTTTATACCTAATTTCAAGAGGTATTATAGAGCTATAGTAATAAAAGCTATGTGGTATTGTGATAAAAACAGACACATTGATCAATGGAAAAGAATTGAAGACCCAGACATAAATCAATAAACATATGGACATCTGATTTTTAATGAAAAAAAAATCAAGAAATACACACTGCAAAAAAAAGAGCATCTTCTATAAATGGTATTGGTCTAACTGGATGTCTATTTGTAGAAGAATCCGAATCGATCCATGTTTATCACCCTGCACAAAACTCATCTAAGTAGATTGAAGTCTTCAACATAAAACTGGATACACTAAACCTTACAGAATAGAAGATGAGGAATAGCCTTGAACAAACTGCCACAAAAGACAACTTTCTGAGGTGAATACCAATAGTACAGACACCAAGACCAACAATTTAAAATGACAATCATACTATAATCCATAGACCCTGATGGGGGGCATAGGCATCTCTCTGGAAGAGCAAAATACAATAGATTTTATGGCAGACTAGGGGCAGTGGGGATGGGAGCTGGGATCAGGTGGTGGAAAAATGGGTCAGAGAGAGAGTGTTTGAGGAGAGACAGCTGGAGCTGGGGGGAGAAGTTAGGGATGCTGTGGAAACCTAATACAACGGAAGCTTCCTGGAATCTATGAACTTTATCCTAGTGATGACTTCTAGTGATGGGGGTTTGAGTCTCAACTAACCATTATAGCCATGTGAGGTTTCCAGTGGCAGGACCAGGTTGCATTCAATTGAATTGTTGGTCAAAGAGTTCCATGAAAATCCCCACACAACCCAGGCTGGGATCCATTGCTGAGGACAACACCCACACAACTCATTAAATGTGGAACAGTCAAGCTGACACACAAAGGTACTCGGCAAGCTACTAGAAAAGCAATGTGTACACTAATCCAATCACAAAACCTTTGACTAGAATCTGTCTTGCCTGCATAATATGCTAGGACAATGGTGAAACAGAACTTGTGGCAATAGCCAACCAATGCCTGATGTGACCTAAGGCCCACTTCATGAGAAGAAACCTACACTTGACATTATTTAGGTAACCAAGAATTGAAGAATAGATAGCCTACAAACCTAGTGTAAAATCAAATGCTACTGGGAACAAATAAGCACTAAAAAATGATTTCTAATGCATTCTGCTGTACTCATAGATCTGTGCCTTATCCAGTCATCATCACAGAGGCTTCTTCTAGGAGCAGATGGGAACAGATGCAAGAACCACAGCTGGACATTATATAGAGTTAAATCCCTCCCCTCAGAACTTAGAGAATCCTGAAAAACAAGAGGCAGAAAGAGTGTAAGAACCAGAGGAGATGGAAGGCACCAGAAGATCAAAGTTTTCTGAACCAACTAAGCAGCAAGATTCAAATAAGCTCACAGAAACTGAAGCAGCAGGCACAGGGCTTATGTGGCTATATATAGGCCCTGTTATATATATACATATGTGTGTATATATATATATATTGGCTTAGCATTTTTACATGTCTCTGACTCTTGTGCCTGCTCTTGGGACTCATTTTCTCCTCTTGAGTTGCCATAATGATAAACTGTATAATCACATCTGGATTCAAAGACAAATTAGGATGTGTATATCAAGGAAGAGCAAAAGTTAGGGTTGACAGATTAATGGAGTTAAGTTGAAGCAGAAATACAGAGACTAATGTGTAAAACATAGAGGACTTTAATTTGGAGTTGATCCAAAGGATCTGTGATTGTCAGCAATCAACATGCAATTGAATGGGATGGATACCTGAAGTAAAAGAATAAACAAGACTGTGGGGAAAGAAGTCAAGTAAATGGGAGGTGGTGTTGGAACCTTTGATAATATGAGTGTGTAAGTTGCAATTAATGCTGTAATCTTGGAGCCACAATCTCAATGCTCCAGGGGTTTAAAGCAAACTCTTCCACCACTAAGTCATGCAAAGTCATGACTTAGCAACGGTCTCACTGCGTGACTTGGGAAGTCACTTTAGAGTTCTATATCTCAATGTACTTCATCTTGAGTCACTATCAAAAGGAAACCAAAAGCAGGGAAATAGCACATGGTCTCTTAGCAGCTTTAACTCTTTCATTTCAGCCTGGAAACAATACAGAAAGCCTCACTCCCTTCACCAAGTAGGTGGCAACATGTAGCACATTTAATGGGTCCTCCTGGCTGCCATATTTTGGACATTCTCTCACTGATAATTATTTAAGAATTACATTTGAGTGAGTGATAGCATGCCCCATGGGGCTGAAGGCATGGCTACAATAAAAGTTGAGAGTTACTATGATTAGTCAAGATGTGGAGGGCTCATTTGCTAGAAAATGGCTTCCTGTGACACTAAACCCTATCAGAAATCTATGCAACTGATAGCAAATACTGAACATAGGGTGAAATACTCAGTAATCTAGCACTTCCCTAAGGCAGTAAATTTGAAGCTTTGTGTAATGAGCTGTTGATGAATCTGATTAATACAGGGTTAACTATATTCCTATGTGGATAACTAGGTTCTAAAGAATGAAAGTATGGGAATAATAAAATTTTACTGAACATAATTTATTCTTTCCTTGATGATTTAGAAGACACCTTGACCTCCCAGAGTGACTTAGAGACATGCCTGTGAACATCAATTAAAACTGATCTACGGATGTGCAAGGCAATAACTCATCCAGGCTTTTTGCATGCTGGGAGCTCAAGCAGGGAAGCAGGAAGAGAAACGACAGCAGGAAGTCAAAGGGTCTTGTGATGGAGAAACTATCCAAGTAGCAGAACCTGTTCTTGAGGGTAAAACCAGAGATGAATGATGACATTCAGGGAGTTAAGGGACCTCAAGTTTCAATCAGGGTTGACAAATCCAGGACATACCATCCAGGTGCTACAATCACAAGGCCAGAAAAATCACCGCACTTATCATGCAGAAAGATCATGTGTCTCTAGTTTATTAGGTCAGTTAGCAACAGGCACGGAGTGTCTAATTGGTATTGTCTAATTAGCATTTCTTTGGAAGTCATGGTTTATAGATACAGGGAAAGGGATTTCATAGGACCAAATAAGCTGCTGATTGCTGTAAGATTCAGGACAAACTTGTAGTTTCAGCATGAAAGGCAAACTACCATTAAGCTCAGACAGAGAGGCATAAAATCTCTCACTTAACAAACCTCTTGGATATTAGATTTATGTGTGGGTCTCCAGTTTAGAGTCTAAGTGCCTGGGATACAGTGGGGCTCCTACTGATGGGAAAGAAAGGAAAAGGGGAAATGGCCTGGTTGGCTGTGGGTATGTCTTAGGTAAGAGAGCATCTTTCTGGAAGAGAGGGACATATTAGAGAGTAAAGGAACTGATATGAAAAATAAAAAGCAAAAGAAGTTGTGATTTAGTCTGTTGGAATCCCAGTTAGCAGCACTTCATGTAGATGCTATAAGATCACCCCCACACTGTGGGAAATATCTTAATGTTTTATAGTCCCCACTTTTTTTTTTTTTTTCAGACTTAGTATCCATTTATTTATTTCTTTTTTTTTTTCCATTTTTTATTAGGTATTTAGCTCATTTACATTTCCAATGCTATACCAAAAGTCCCCCTTACCCACCCACCCCCACTCCCCTACCCACCCACTCCCCCCCTTTGGCCCTGGCGTTCCCCTGTACCGGGGCACACAAAGTCTGCGTGTCCAATGGGCCTCTCTTTCCAGTGATGGCCGACTAGGCCATCTTTTGATACATATGCAGCTAGAGTCAAGAGCTCAGGGGTACTGGTTAGTTCATAATGTTGTTCCACCTATAGGGTTGAAGATCCCTTTAGCTCCTTGGGTACTTTCTCTAGCTCCTCCATTGGGAGCCCTGTGATCCATCCATTAGCTGACTGTGAGCATCCACTTCTGTGTTTGCTAGGCCCCGGCATAGTCTCACAAGAGACAGCTACATCTGGGTCCTTTCAGTAAAATCTTGCTAGTGTATGCAATGGTGTCAGCATTTGGAAGCTGATTATGGGGTGGATCCCTGGATATGGCAGTCTCTACATGGTCCATCCTTTCATCTCAGCTCCATACTTTGTTTCTGTAACTCCTTCCATGGGTGTTTTGTTCCCACTTCTAAGGAGGGGCATAGTGTCCACACTTCAGTCTTCATTTTTCTTGAGTTTCATGTGTTTAGGAAATTGTATCTTATATCGTGGGTATCCTAGGTTTTGGGCTAGTATCCACTTATCAGTGAGTTATAGTCCCCACTTTAATAGTGGGACAAGTGTTCTCACAAGGACAAGAAAAAACAGGTTGTTTATAATGAAACTCAATCCACAGAAACATGTCAAACAACATTTTTAGTCTAATAAAGGGTTAATTTCAATTGTGTATTGTCTTATCTTCCTTGATTCTATCCACATAGACATGACTCCCCAGCCAGCTCCACAGAGGAGAAACTGCACTTGAACCAGATGACTGGGGTAAAAGAGAGTCTATTCAAGAAATAAACACTGGAGCAGCAAGGAAGATGTACCATTTAAGGAACTAGAAGCCCTCGAGGCAACCGTGAGAAGAGAGCAGAGAAGAAAAATGCAGAGAGTGATTCGAAAATAGAAGACCCAGCCTGGGGAAAGATTGCAGACAGATTGATAGGAATCTGTATAAAAGGCCCTAGGAATGAATTACAAATCACACCTATCTTGGATGAGATGGGTCCCTTGATTACAACATGTACTCTGAGAAAGGCCTTCCCAAGACAAACCAATGGTCTGGCTATGCAACGAAAAATGGGACATTATCAAACACACATGTCAGAAACAGTGGGATTGTTAGTAGTATCAAGGTATATTTTGCCCAAGGGCCCTGTTTTATATGGAAAGAGCTCCGGTTGTTTGTGTTTTAATTTTTTGTTGATTAAAGTAAAACAAAATAGACATATAATTTGCCTTAAATCATTAAGTTCAAGTCTCAAATCTTCTATCCTGTTTGCACATCTATCAAACATAATATAAAATAAAGAAGGTTTTGCAGAGAGCTTGGATTAGTGTTTGATCAACTCAAGTAGCACAAAGCAAATTGGCCCCGAAAACAACCAGACTGATGAGAAAACTTAATTAAATCCCCTAAAATTTCTAAATCCATTTACAAATTGAAGTACGCCACTTCATATGCTTGATTGGATGCATTTTTCATCTTAACAACCAAAATGATTCCAAATGATGAACAAATCTTTGAAGTTTAAATGAATTAAACTTACAAATGTAGCAGAATTAAAATTCTCCTAAGCATTCTGACATTGATTACAAATTTATTGGTATGCATTTCAACACCAACAAAAAACAAAAACAAAAAAAATCTCCCCAGATCAGTTGAGTATATAAATTGGAAGCAAAAGATTGATTTCTCGGGTTCTCCTTGGGTCTTTCAAATTCACCACTGAGTTAGAGCTAAGGCAACAAGAGAATTCTGTATAAGTTTAGCAACACATCTCCTGGAACGTTTAAAAGTCCTGCACCAGGCCAAGGTATAAAAGAGAGCAGAAAGGAGCCTTCCCTTCAGTTTCTGAGCTGGTCCAGGAGATGAGGTCACCTGGGCCATCAATTCCTCATTTCATCCTCCCCTTTCTTTCTTCCTAGTCACATATAACAATCGAAAAATCATGTTTTAATTTTCAGTCTCATATAGAAGTTTTCCAACCAGATAGAACAAAGGCAAACGCAAAAGTAAAAGTAAACAACCTAGGAATGCCAGGAAACAAGTCTATTCTATCCCAAAGAACCGATTTGGCCTAAGAGGAAAACAGATATAAAAACATGGATCTCAATGTTTAGGAGGTTTCTCGGTGTGGACATTTGGCCTCACCTCTATTTGATGGGTGTTCCAGACTTTGTTTACTATTACCTAAATATATCAGACAGTGAACAAGTGGGTGATGCTTGGTTTTCAATCTGGAGACTACTCTGCATTCTAGGGTTCAGACTCCAGTTGGTCCCAGATTGGCATGGTTGATAGAAGTGCCTGATAGGTAACAGACAAATAGGAAGGGGACTGATTTTTGTCCTCTAACTGGGTTCCTCTAACCACATTCCAAGGACCATTAATGGGTAGGGATCGTTCAAAGTTGGGTCTCCTGATGGACTGAATCTAAGATTTGTCTCCTGAATTGTTGGTTGGAACATGTTTTTGGGGTTCCAAGCTGAAGTTCTGGTTGGGACTCTAGATTCAGATTCTAAACAGTCCCAGATAGGTCTTGTGGGGAGTGGGTGAGAGGGTAAGCAGTAGGGGAGAATAATGTATCTCATTGACTAGAAGTTACTACCTGGATCAGTGGTAAAAATCTCACTATAAAACTGATATTATGTTCTTTCAGAAACTGGCATGAGCAATATGGCAAGTTGGTGTAGCTACACATTTTGAACTGAAAATGAAGTGGCAAAGAATATAAGGATAAAAAGAAAAGGGATCTTTGAGACAGGTCAGAAGGTGAAGGTGTATATTGAGTCAGTCTGACTACCAAGTTTGATTCTCAGAACCCAGACAGAGGTTAAATAAAGGAAAAAACCAACTTCATAAAGTTGTCTTCTGACTTCTAAGCATATTCCACAGTACATGCGTGTACATGTATACATACATAACACACACAGTAACACCAAATTTCTTTTAAAAAGATAAATCCTGTATGTCCATCACATAAATATTACTTGATGGCTGTAAGCAAAGCCTGTCTTAACTTTACCTAACTAGTCAGTGTGTGGTGAACTTTAGAAAAAAAAATGCAGTTAATGGTTAATGCTGAAGTAAAATAAACAGTTGAAATTTGAAAAAAAAAACACGATCATATGGACAGAGACACAGGCATGAGGTAGAGGGGGGAGGAGGGAGCTTGGCACCAATCTGCTGCCCTTGATAAACAACCCTTGCCACTGTGCCTCCGTCTACAATGGAAACATGAAAGTGGATCCTGTGGTAAATAACGAAGAGAGAAATACATCAGTTAGCATTCATTTCAAATATAGTTTCTCCTCAATGTAAAATATTTTTCAGTGTCCAAAGGAGGCAAGTATTAGCTAAAAGGGGGAAATTTTCTAATAACTGGGACCATCTTGGTTACCTTTCTTGCCTGCTGCTAATTAACTGTGCTATTGTATTTTCTCATCAGAGTTAACTAGTGCTCGTGACCCAATGCTGAGTTTGGGAAATAATCCCTCTGTTGCCAAATAAGAGGAATTTGACAACACAACATTGTAATATTATATAATGTTATGTAATGCAGTCAAAATATTTAAATGTATGGGGCATTTTCAATGGTATGGCTGTTAAGCTTGAGCTTTGTAGATGGCTGCTTACAGTCTCCTAGCTAGGAGCATCTGCACCATGTGAGAACTTAACTAGAAATTCTCATTATTCAGTCCTCCAATCTGCTGATGCAGACATGCTGAGGGGCTAGAGAACAATGCTGTAACGTAATTTACAAATAAATCTTTAAAAATTGATATTTATTATTATTATTGTTTTGTATACATGGATGTGTGGAGTTCAGAGGATGACATTTGTGGAGTCTGTTCTCTATTTGATTTTTACCTAGGTTTGGGGAATCAAACTCAAGTCATCAGACTACCACAGCAAGTGCTTGTACTTTCTGGGCAGACTCCAAGGCCAAGGAATCTGATTCATTAAGGACTCTGATGCTTTATCCAAGTTCTAGAGTGATTTTTCCAAAGCCTATGAGAGATATACAGAAACATGGGATCAAACAGCATAAAACATTATTTTCTGGAGTTTATTTCACTTATGCAAATGCCTGCAAGACTGATCTATAAATTGTAGAGTCATCCAAAACGCTTGGAAATATTATAATAACTTCCATTTTAAAAATATATCCATCCATTTACACTGAGCATTTTTTAAATTTTTATTTTACCAATATGAGTATGTATATCTCTGTGAGGGTGTTGGATGCCCCTAGAACTGGAGTAATAGACAGTTGCGAGCTGCAATGTGGGTGCTGGGAATTGAACCTAGGACCTCTTAAAGAGCAGCCAATATTCTTAACCACTGAGCCATCATCCCAGCCCCTACACTGAGCATTCCTTATCAGTATAATCATGTTAGAATGTCTCCACTCTAATGGACTTGGTGTCTAGAACAAGGAAAACAAATAGGCTTTTAAATGGCAACATCATCTAACATACATCACTAGAAAGAAAGATGCCTACTGAAAACAAGGCATTTAGCATTCGTTTCCAAGTTTAGGGTTTTTAATCAAAAAGACCCTTTTCATAGCTCCATGAGTAAGAGAACAGCTGAGCTGATGTTCTAAAGCAAAGTTAAAGCTAACATGTTTGCTGTGAGTATATTTACTGGAGATGCCAGGGAATTTTTCTCCCCTGGGATTCAGATCAGTTTGGGGACTTAGAAACATTCTTAGAACAGGGTCCCCAATGAAAGAGCTAGAGAAAGGACCCAAGGAGCTGAAGGGGTTTGTAGCCCCACAGGAGGAACAACAATATGAACTAACCAGTACACCCAGAGCTCCCTGGGATTAAACCACCAACCAAAGAAAACACATGGTGGGATTCACGGCTCTAGCTGCATATGTAGCAGAGGATGGCCTAGTCGGTCATCAATGGAAGGAGAGGCCCTTGGTCCTGTGAAGGTTCTGTGCCCCAGTATAGGGGAATGCCTGGGCCAGGAAGCAGGAGTGGGTAGATTGGGGAGCAGGGGGAGTGGGGGAGGGGATAGGGGATTTTCGGAGGTTAAACTAGGAAAGGGGATAACATTTGAAATGTAAATAAAGAAAATATCTAGAAAAAAAAAAGAAAAGAAAAAAGAGAAAAGAAAAATTAAATAAATCATTTTCTTCTAAAAAAGAAAAAAAGAAAAGAAGGAACATGCTTGGAAACATAAACCTAAAGATATTTATTTGTCTTGATTTAGATTTAAGCAGTCGTTTTGCTCTACGAATTAATAAATTTATCATGAGGAATCATAGAAGCCCACAGCTCACCTTTAGTCACTTTTTCACCACTAAGATTAAAGAAGAGACTCGGGACAGAGTTTAACAAAGGTGCCCAGAATGGATTCTGATGCCTCTGTAAAAACTGTGAGAATCAGTTCTTCATCAGAATATAGTGGATTCATTAATACAACAATTCAGTCCCAAGGAAGAGTCAGGGGCAAAATTTCCTGAAATAGTAAAAACTCTTTTACAGCTTGACATATGTCAGTTGAAAAGAAGCTATCAATGCTTGTAAATGTAGTATAAAAAATTCTTCTAGGTTATATTATAGTCAGCTCTTTTTCCACACATCAAAGATTTTGGCAAGCCAAGGGACAGGTCACCAAGTTGATGAAAATTTGTAATTCATGATACTCAAGGAATCACTGGATTGATGATCTAATCTTGAGTTGGAAAGGATAAAACTCTTACTACTATTTGAGAAAAGATTCATTGAACTACTTTTTGTACTTTTAGCTTCATAAGCTAAATCTACAGCTATGTGGAAAAATACAGGAAAAACCGCTTAATGAACTATCAAGTATTTTCACTAATAATGTGAGCTCTCTTAAGTTAAAGTAAACTAGTTCATAAAGTAGGAAGTTACCATTCATGCAACATCCAAATAAATAGTGGGTGATGGAATCCATAGAGTTTCTTCACTATATGAAAATAAAAAACAGAGAAAGAAAACAAGGCATATAGGAAAAGAGATCTGTGCCTCTGGGGAAGTTGATTCATTTCTCACTCTTCAATATTCTAAGGTATGAATTGGATGAGGGGTAGTTATATTTCAAGATATCATTAGTTGTGAGATAAGGCTATCCCCACCATTTCTGATATATAAAGACCTAATGAACTTAAAACAAGTTTAACTCATAGCAAGATTAGCACACATGTGATGATGAACACCATAGCACCTGTTTCACAGTCAGCTGCTTTGTAGTAAAGGAATCTCTCTGATGTACTTCATCTTAATTAGAATTATAGTGGTTTTCTATTCCCTTTCTATCACTATAAGAAAATATCTTCACAAATGCAACTTAAGGGAGAAAGGGCTTATCTTTGCCTGCAATTCATCACAAAAGGGAAATCATGGTGGCAAGCACTTTAAGCAGCTGGCCTCATTTTATCCACAGTTACCAAGCAGAGGAAGATAAACACTACTGCTCAGCTTTCTTTCTCCATCTTGTATAGTCCAGGATCCCAACTCAGGGAGTATTCTTACCCCAAGTTGTTGAGTCCGACCAGTGGCTCACATGTCTGGGTTCTAGCTTGGGAGGCATCTTGGAATCTGAAAGAAAAGAGGGAACCTAGGCAGGCACAAGAAAGGGTGGAACCAAGACATTAGTCTGATCAAGGTTCAATTTTGCTATTCAGAGACACGGGGTTATGAAGAAGGGGGAGGAGCCCATTCCTGCCAAATCATTCTTGGAGTCCAGTTTCAGGTGACCACGTGTTGGCTCCGGATCAGCTAAATGGCAGGTAGTAGCAGTGGGAGTGGCAGAACGATAGGGTGGCAGGCTCCAACCTGATGCTTTCCTAGTGCTAACAGTCAAACCTGATCAGCCAGAATTCAGGCTGAGGAGGGGAGGTTACATCTCCTCCCTGTTGTTAATATAAAAAAGAAAGGCTGAGCTGAGGCATAAAATTTATTTATGTTCTATAGTTCTATCTGAATTCTTAGGGCCTAATGAAGAAACCTGTCTCAGTGGAATTTCCTAACTTTTCTCATGGTAAACCCTTATTTGGTTAAGACTATCCTTTCTGTCCTAGTAAACATTTTGTAGACTAGCCCTGAGCTGTTGGCTTCGTCTTTTGAAATGCTAAGTTACTGAATAGGTAACTTCTTTGCTGAACTTTTACTGAATTCTAAGTTGTCAGCTTCATGGTCTTACTAAGACGTTGGAACTCTGGCGAAGACTTAACTGTATCAGGATTTAATTTTTAAAGGCACTATAGTAAGATAACACTAAAGGAGAGTATGTGGACCCTCCTCAACAGCCTTGGGTGACAGGCAGGGAACAGAGAGGAGGGGGTGATGACCAGCTCCTTAGCACAAGGCCATTTGGCTTGTTAGGATGGGAGACTGTGAAGGGCTTGCCCTTTTCATGGTATGGTCTCCAACCTCTCTCCCCCCTTAGGATTAAACTAAATAAGGCCACACTTAACTGAGGTGATCAAATGATCTTCTCATCCTTGGATGAGTGGGCATGGCTGGGGGAGCATTGACCCGATTCCTCCCGAGGGCGCTGTCACAATGCACAATCATGGCTCTTGGTATCTTTTGGGGAGGGGAGGCAGAGCCTTAGAAAGATACTTTTGGTTGTAACTGGAACTAGATACCAACCTCCATCCAAACAGGGTGTGTCTCTCAGGGAACTCAGAAATGTCAAGTTGGACCTTCCCCTGCAGTGCTTAGCCTTATACCCAGGCACGTGCCCATACTGTATTCGTATTATCACGAACCAGCATGCACAGTTCTGAGTACTGCGCAGTTCCCAAGGGAGAATTGTCAACCTCAGATACAGCAAGGCCTCTACAAGAATTATATCACTAGTAACACCATACTTTGTGGCTCTTAGGCTATATTAGGAGCTGGAGGTCACCCTCCTCATTCCTAATATTTTTCACAGCCTGAGGAACCAAGGGGACCTTGCAATAGCAGCAAGGTTGGAAAACTGTAGACCAGCTAAGAGACTAAGCCCGTCTTATCATTATAAAAAACAACATTCTTTTAATATCTGAAATTTCTGCCTTTCTGGCCCTAATAGCAAACCTTAATCCTAAATCAGACCAAAATCCACAATATGTGCTGGAATGCTTTTAGAATGAAAATTAGTAGCTACCACCTGCACACTCTTGGGGGTGGGGATGCATGCCCACCGCAGTCAGGCTGAAGGGTGTCAGGCTGAAGGGTGTTGATTGACCTGCTTGAAAGACAAAATCCAGACAGTAGAAGGTAACAATGCAAAGCTTCTTTGGGGGAAGTCCAGGTACTTTATTCAGTTGCAAATTAGCAAGGCTCAAGCTTAGTCTCCAGCCTCCTAGTGGGCCATCACACTCCATTTTCTTCTTGTGAAAAAACACAGACCAAACCCCTTCCTCAGATTAGAACCATATCTGGACCCTTTCAATCATTAGTTAGTGGGTCCCTCCACTATACCATGGCATAAGAATTAGAAGTAACTGGATGCCAGTGTCGATCTGCTGCAGAGTGACCTTTAATATCAGTTTGCAAATAATTTACAACAGATAAAGCAAAGGCAAGATGTGCCTTTGGTGACTTTGGGGGATATAACTGCTCCTGTTTTACTTAAAAGGCCAGAGACTCTCTGGAAGTGGAAGCTGTGCTCTAAATTAACTTTGCTAAGTAATTAAGAATTTTAGCTATCTACAATAGGAATCTTTAATATTGGACTTAATATTAGACCAGTCCAAGATTGAGTTAGAATAACTGGTCACATTGAAGAAAAGAGAAAAATCATTATGACTCTATTAAATGACTAATCTTACTAAGTCAGAATATACAGTCTCTGATGTTCTTTTGCCATAAAGTTAAAAGGCTTGAAGCTAGTCCAAACTGGAAAAATGACAAGCAAGGATGGGTCAAACACATGTACCCAATTTAGCTTCCTTGTCACTTCAATCAGGGCACTGAGTCAACTCACCTGCCAGCTTGTCACACGAATTAACCATCATGTTTCTGCAGTGTTCGGTGGAGAGAACCTATGCTTTTTCCCTTCCCTAATAAGGAAGCTGTTTAGGATTAAACCATATGCCAGTAAGTAGATCCTTTTAAGATACTATAAAGCATTATTAAATTTTTTGACATCTAAATTTCAAAATTCTAAAATAAAAGTATGACTTAAATAGTGTGCACGGGAATGCTCTAAATAATATGCACAGGGATATAATTTCACCCTTCTTTGTCTTTTAAGAAGTTAAAGCTTTAAAGTTTTACAATATCTTGTCCTTAGAATTAACACCTTGTTGACAAACATTTCAAATACTTTCATGTAATAAGGGCAGTGACTAATTGCACTTTCAATTGTTTCTCTTAAGGAGCAGTTGTAACTAGAAAGCTTGAAAAGTTATTAATAGTCACATATGCATAATTTATTTATTTATTAACTAGAAATAAGAGTATTTATTTGCAGCAATTTATTAAGTAAAGTCCTCAAGAATTAACACTATTATGTGGAAACAAGTAGTAACTGAGGACACTAAGAGGAAAGAATTATACATGCACAATTTTCAAGAATACTAAAATATTATCTTAAGCCATAACTGCTTTGAATATACAAAGAACGAGGTTATATATCCAGTCTATCTTATATGTGCGACTGCCTGAGATATAAATCTAGCATGGCATTGTTTTAAGATGTCCAGGCAATCCAGAACAATTTATTAAATGTCTAAAAACTGTCTTCTTAAAAGGACAGCATTTTTTCTATGAGTTGTATATGCATAAGCAATTGCAAATTTGAGAATTAATAGCATTTGAGGGATGAACAATCTTAAGCAATTGTGAGCTCTGGGATATAACATTGACTATTAATATACAAATTAAGGTTTGATTGTTCGGCATTTTAAAACACCATCTACAGCACACAACTAGATTATCTGTGCTGAAACAGGGGGAAACCCAAAAGAATAAGCATGTGATCTAATTCACATCTACTTACTTTCCATAGAGGGGTTGTTTTCAAACACAATAACTGGGATGTATGCATGCATGAATTTAAAGAAGATATAAAAGCATGCATAAAAACAATTTTTAACTTATCTTTGGGATATTGATTGTCAATCTATTTAAAATAATGGTATGTAATAGGTCAATTATTAATATTTTGTAATAACCAAATTAATTGCTGTATTGAACAAGGAACATACACTTAGTCACGTTTTTAAGACACAGTTTTTGTTATAGGTTTTCTAAAAATACACGAATATACTTTACGACTCTTTATTAGTACTACAGTAGTTCTAATAGGATGTTGAAAACTGTGTTTTGAGGTGAAAGCCACCTCGGCCTAGCCTACCCTCGGCCTTGTTGTGGTTCTGAGGTCTTGGGCCTGTCACCCACAGGGTACCTCAGAGGGGCCCGTATGCCCTAAGTCCTCCTCGGCCCTTGGCATGCAGAGTCACTCTGAAAAGGACTCTGGATTTTAACCTGTTGCTGAGCCCTGCATCTCTGAAATGGAGGCAGTGTGGGTGATGTCAAGCGGCAGCTCTGCCATCTTGTGTGCTCCAAAGCCCCGCCCCACAGCAGCCAGCAGCTAGCTGGCTCCACGTGGGCAAACGATTGGCTGGGAAGATGAGAAAAATGACCTTACAATAATGTTTTCTCTTGTCAAAGAATTGTTGAGGGCACATTTAATAACCAATAACTAAAATAGGCAGCTAAGATTTAATTACCATTGATTATAATTGATAACAATTATAAATGCTTTTCTTTATTTTCTGCAAACTAATTTGTGTTGTTTGCCAATTAATTTGTGTCTCACTAAATAGCACCTGGCAAAGGCTTAAGTTTTTTTGTGGTGAGTTTAAGGGGAGGTCTTAGCCAATTGACATCTCCTGGACGCTTTTGAAAATAAATTTTGAATTAAATTAATTTTTCTTCCTTAGATTTTCTGGACCACGATTTTCTACTATAACTAAAAATCTAGGTATTAAAAGATATTGCCTCTGAACTAAAAGCTTCTTGTGTGAGAGCAAGGATTTAAAGTAAACTTCCCTTGAGAGTCATTAGCTAATAAAATACTTCTACTTAGAAAACAATGTACACTGAAAGATTAAAACTCTTGGCTTCTTGTATTGGAGAAGAAATGATAAGAATTTCTCACATAATGTAGATCAATATTTAGCCATACCAGAGGCAAAATATTCCAGTTATTACAAACTCACTAGAAGCAAAACCTTTACAATCATTAAGAAGCAAAGGAGAGAGAGAGAAAAAATAATAAACTTTCTGATCTATAATAACTATATAAAAGGTAGGCAAGCCAGATTGTAATGCCTTGATAAATTTTACAGTCTGATTGACTCTATATAAACTATGAATTTGAACTTTATTAAAACAGCATCTGGCTAGATCTGGCAACATTAACTTTGGGAAAGCAAAACCTGATTTCAAAACAATTAATCACTTTAGGAATCAACATTAAAACTTCACTATCACATTACGAAATTTGGCCGCCAATTTATACCTATGGATGCTTGACAGTGTAAGTCTTAATGCTTTATTAAAGAGACATTGCTTTAAATTTTACCTTTAATTCTACTTTCTAGGATAAGAATCACATTAAATATTATCTCAACTAGAAGTATCTTTAGAGACCGAGTCTCTTGGCCTGCCTTATGCCACCTGTTGGAAAGACTCTAAACCTGAGTTACCAATTTAAAGCTAACTTTCTAGTAACCAGTGTTACACCTTTTTGATCATACCCAATAACTTATAAGCCAATACTCTACGATGAAGACACGCAGAGCATATTACACCTCTAAGACCAGTAAAAAAACAAATGAAGCAGTTACACTTAGACCAATCAGAAAATATTAATTTTTCCAGCTATAATTATAAAATAAAAAGGTACTTTGTCATTTGCCAAACACAATAATCACGATTGCAGAGAACCCTCCAGGAAAAAACCATTTATCAGCTTTTTTCCGCCCCAATACCATGAGGCTGTAGATTCTCTTTTTTCCTTTAAAGAACAGTTTCTCCAGCAGGGGTCCTCCTGCTGTGTGCCTCTTTCCTGGTTAAAGCGTGTGGCCACCAGATGAACCACCAGATAAAGCTTTAGTCATCTTTATTTTCAAACATGAAACATAGAACATTCATTCATTCAGACTGGACATGAACATACATGAATTGAACACGTGAACAGATTGGTGCACCAGACATTAGACAAAACCTAGACAAAAACACAAAGAGGGCAGAGAATTTCTGCTGTAAGGCCCAGAGAGAACAAAGCAGGGCACCCCTAAAATTTCTCTCTGCTTCTGGGATATTTTCCTCCCGCATGATGCAGTTTCTGACTGCGGCCATCTGCCTGATTATTAAATCCCTTTTATTAAACCCTTTCTTTTCTCACGCCTAAAAAAGCAGCTTCTGGAAGCTGTGGCTAACTGCCTGTTACGTTCCTAGATCCTGAGAATTTCACTGCTGAACCTAAGTGAATCTAGCACACAGTTTTAGCACCGTTCTAGCTTAGCCCCTCCCCCCCCCCCCCCCCCCCTTGTACCAACCTTCTCCGGTACAAATTTTCCGTATTTTCTTCTTCCATGGAGCTCCAAACCAGCAGTGCTTCTTCCATATGTCTTCTGCCATTTCCCAGTCCCGCATTGGTTCGCCAATCTGTTGAGTCCAACCAGTGGCTCACATGTCTGGGATCTAACCTGGGAGGCATCTTGGAATCTGAAAGAAAAGAGAGAACCTAGGCGGGCACAAGAAAGGATGGAACCAAGACATTAGTCTGATCAAGGTTCAATTTTACTATTCGGAGACACGGGGTTATGAAGAAGGGGGAGGAGCCCATTCCCACCAAATCATCCTTGGAGTCCAGTTTCAGGTGACCACGTGTTGGCTCCAGAACAACTAAATGGCTGGTAGTAGCAGTGGGAGTGGCAGAACGATAGGATGGCAGGCTCCACCCCTGATGCTCTCCTAACAGTCAAACCTGATCAGCCAGATTTCAGGCTGACGGGGGAGGTTACACCAAGTCAAGGTGAGTCTTCCCACACTAGATAACCAAACCAAGTTAATTCCTCTCGGGTGCACCCAGAGTCTTACCACATAGGTAGTTCTATATCTTATTAAGCTAAACGTTAGCTAGCACTCACAGTTCTTTTGGAAGACAAAAGCATACAGACACCATGAAATTAGTCAAACTTCCTCAAGATAGTTAGTTTTAATGGTTGTGGTACATTATATATGAAACTTGTCCTGTCTCTAAGTCTATTCTCAATTGTTGTGACATAAGTCCTGAGACAAGGCAATTTATCTTGGCAAGACATTTATAGCTTGCATTTGGAGGCTGGAGTTTTAAGACTAGGTGGCTGAGTGGGGTAAGGCTCTTGATTTGCATCATAACAGAGCAGAAAGTGGCAGGGTACTGTGTAGATGCAGTAAGAAGGCACCACATGTAAAGAATGGCCCACTTTTATAATGCATTCACAATACCTATCAGTGCTGAGAACAACAATGACTCCCTTATTGACCTGACATTCCCTTACTCTGCCTCTAGATTCTACTGTCAGTTTAACATAGTGAAGACAGATTTCCAACACATGAAACCTCTGAGACACATTCAAATCACCCAGATACGGAAATTGGTAGAACAAACGGGGTTATGACTGAGTAACAGAGTAACATCTGTTATTGTTGGTCACAAGGCAAATAAAAGGTGGTGAGAAAACATATTAGAGGCTGAGAAAAAAATATAGCCTGTGTTATGTATTTCTGTTATATTTCATTGGAATAAAATCCATTATTGCATAGAAGTCAACTCTTAAACTTGGTTAACTTAGAACTTACATAAAGTGATTTCAAAACAAGGATTTTGCTAGAATATCTATCTGCACTGTCTGTTTATTTGTTTAACTTTTAAAAATAATGTACTATAACAGTAAATTGAAATAAAATTGGGATCCAACTCAAAGGGAGGCCCCAAGGCCTGACACTATTACTGAGGCTGTGGAGCACTCATAAAAATGGACCTAGCATGACTGCCCTCCGGAAAATCCAACAAGCAGCTGAAAGAGTCAGATGCAGATATTTGTACCCAACCAATGGAGAGAAGCTGCTGACCCCTGTGGTTGAATTAGGGAAAGGCTAAAAGAAGATGAGGAGGAGGGCTACCCTGCAAGAAGACCAGCAGTCTCAATTAACCTGGACCCCCAAGATCTCTCAAACACTGGACCACCAACCAGACAGCAAAAACCAGCTAATCTGAGGCCTCCAACACATATACAGCAGAGGACTGCCTGGTCTGGGTTTAGTTAGAGATGACTCACCTAACCCTCAAGAGACTGGAGGCCCCAGGGAGTTTAGAGGTCAGGTGAGGTGAGGGTAATGGTTGGAGACATCCTTGTGGAGACAAGGGGTGGGGAGGAGGTATACGATGTGGAAGAGTTGTGGGGTGTACGAAGGGAATAAAATCTGGAGTTAAATAAATAAATAAATAGTGGCACATATAAATAAACTCTTATTTCAAGCCATTCTAGTAGGGTTGAAGGATATAAATTATGAGCTGGATATGGCAGTGTCCCCCTGTAATCACACCATTTAGGAGGCTGCGGAAGAAGATCTGAAGTGAAGCAAGCTTAGTCTACATTGATACTCAGTCTCAATGTATCAGGGACTGGATGCCACTCATTGATAGAGTCCTTGACTGGCACACGCAAGTCCCAGAGTTCAGTCCTTAGAGCTTCAAACAAAGTGGAAAATATTAAGAAATTTTTGAGTAATAAAGATTAGACTTGATCTCAATATCAAGACCAAATCTTAGGCATGATTTGAGCACCCCACTTACTGCTTAGTGCTTTAAAATTACCCATGTGGCATCATTTTGTTGTGGGGCTACCAATTCTCTTTATTAAGGACAAAAAGGATATGTATACAGCCCACTTTGAACACTCTATGCACAAAGGGTTCAAAAACTCTATTAGTGGGAGAATCACAGCTTAGAAAGAATTTTGCAAACATGAAGCTATTTGGGCACTAACAAAAGTTTCATAGACTGTACTAACAAAGTGCCATCAACCAGAAGAAAGAAAGATCTGGGCAACTTAAAACTTATAAAAGTATTTTTTGAGTACCAAAATTTTGCCACAATATTTTGATGGTAAGTCTGTTTGGTACATTAAGGAGAAAATACACTCTAATGTTCTCTTCAGCTATGCCATGAAAATGGGAAGAGGGAGAAGGAGGAGGAGGAGGAGGAGGAGGAGGAGGAGGAGAAGGAGAAGGAGAAGAGGAGGAGGAGGAAGAGGAAGAGGAGGAAGGAGAAGAAAGAAGAAGAAGAAAGAAGGAGAAGAGGAAGAGGAAAGAGAAGAACAGGGAGAGGGAGGGGAAGGAGAGAGGGAGGGGGAGGACTGCTAAAGCTAAAGCTAAGCTGGGAACTTATTACTGAGCTCAGAGCACTCAGAAGCCAGAACTAAGTTATCAAGTAACATGGTGTTCCATTACAGTAGGAAACCCTACTTGTTCTATTTAGTAGAAAGTAAGTATAGGACTATAAAGCATTCATTTACATCTAATAATTGTCTTTAAAAATCTATTTAAAAACATTCATTTAAACAGATCTTAATTATATGTAAGCTTCACTAGAGATAAAAGTATTTTGATATAAGAATGGTACTTATTTGAGATACAACATTAAATATGCTGATTTATTTGTTTATAGGTAATTTATTTTCAGAAAATTAAGCAAATTTAATACTGCAAAACCTGAAAATACATTATCTCACTAAAGTAAGATTTAATTGGCCTAAGTAAGCAGAAGTATACAAACACCATCACTTTCAAGGAAAATGTTAGTTGGATTTTCTCATCTTTATCCTCACCTGGGGAATTAATCTACTTACATTTAAATTTCTAAGCATTTAGTTAAATCTAACACTCTGCCACTTGTTTTTATATGTTAATTGAGTGTTCTATTACAAGAGGATATCAACGGGTGAGGTTCTAGACCAATAACATAAAGTATTTCATCCAAGGTAGCCACATGAAGAATATTTTATTCCATATAAAGATCATGAGTTCTCCAGAAAGTTTGTGATGGTTAGAAAATGATCATTTTGCTGAAATTATTTTAGTTTGCATTTACATTCAAATATGCTTTCACGAAATGCTAAAGCCTCTATAGGCAGGTAAAATCCTAATTTTGAAGTTGTATTTTACTCTTATCTTCTTCTGTCATTTCTGTTCCATATCATCAAAGCTTCTTTCAATGCAAACTTTTGCTCCACTGTTTTTCAGTTTCATTATTTGTCCCTCCCTAAAGCAATTTGCCTGTGTAGTACTAGAGGCAGCTCATCCTCAGTATGGCTGCCCTTGTGTGCAACTTGTGAAGCATCTTAAAACTGAGATTTGAGTGTGTTTTAAGTTGTAAAATTATTTCACAATATCTGTGCCTTCATTTTGTATATTTCTTAAAATTTCTGTCTTTGTGTCCCAGCTCTCCTTTTTGTGTCTCACTGTAGTGGGTTTACATTGATCTCACTTCCTAGTTACAAACTCTGTGCTTCCCTTTGCTTAACTAAATGTGTGTGTGTGTGTGTGTGTGTGTGTGTGTGTTATATGTACACCTGTGTCTTCAGTGTCCTGCTGTCACTCTCTGTCATAGTCCTTTAACATAGGCTCTCTCACTGGACCTGGAACTAGATGGCAACTAACAAGCTTCAGATATCTGCTTGTCTCTAATCCCCATTGCCTGGGGACTACAGGCATGTGACCAACCACACCCAGATTTTAATGTATTTGCTTGGGATTTAAACTCAGGTCCTCGTGCTGTGTAGTGAGTACTTTTATCCAGTGAACTATTTGCCCAGTCCCACTACTGATTTCTTAATTTCAGATAGTAGCTCAGCTAGAGTCTTTCGGACATTTCAAGTCTCCAATGAAATTTTCAACTTCTTTCTTCTTATGTCATAGTGCTCACTTCCTGCATGTGTGGGTTGCACTCCAATGCCCATGATTTTTTCTTTAAAATGCATTTGCCCAGCTTGCAGCTGCATTTGGAGAATGTCTTAATGTACATAGAGCACTCTTTATGGCTAGAACCAGAAATCTCTGAGTTCTGTTTTTTCTTAGTTGTCATAATGCATGCCTACTTGGTTGCCTTGTAAGTTGCTTTACATCTGATTAAAAAGGGGTTTTGTAATTTCTTGTCTGGTGGGTTACCTAATCACTAATTCTCAAACTTGCTTTTTCCTTTTTTATTGGCACATGGACATTGCTCTTAGAGATGGGCATCAGAAGGCATTTTCATGCATTTCAAGCAAACTTGCCCCTCTCATTTCATTGTTTCTGACATGATTTTGTACTGTGTCCTTCCTTCATTCTAAGATTATGACAGCACACATGTGCGACTACCTCACTGCTGTGCACATACCTCTCCGGTTCTGTATATTAACCCTTTCTTATCTTAATATTTTACTTTCAGAAAAGTGAAAAAAAAACCTTTTATGTCTAAATCTAATATCAAATCCACATAAACACATCTTGATTTTTGTAATTTTATACTTAATATTTGTCATGTCTCTGATGTTATCCTTGCTTTTAGCACCTGGTTACCTTGAATGTACTAATCATGGATTCTTAGAATTCTTAGCTATAATATGTAAATATAATATGTATAATGTATAAAAAAATTATCATTATGTCTTCTGGATCCTCAGCCTGATTCAAGAGTGAAGAAAAATGGTCATATTGGATCATTCTTACCCTTTTAGAATCAGCACTGAACCTGCGAGCCAGAGCAGCTCTGTCTGAGTGACTTATAGGGACTCTTAGATTGTTTTTCTTCATTTTTTGTCATATTCTCTGTTCCTGTAGCATGTTTGACCATGTTGCTGTTGTTGTTGTTGCTGCTGCTGTTGTTGTTGTTGTTATATGCTATATATTATATGAAAGAAAAACCTGGGCAGATCACTTGACGCTCTAGATTCTGTTTCCTGGGTTTGTGCTTGACTTTTCTTCTCAAATCCAGTCAGAAGCTCACTTTTGCTTGGTTGAGCATTTTGCTGATTCCAATCCAAGTTTAGATTGTTCAGGATCCTCTTCTATTTGCTCCTGACTTTTTCTCCCTGTGTAAAATGATACTGAACATTGGAGAACCCCACACTGTAGTTTTGGTCTCAGGCCCATAGGTCTGGCACACTTTGATAACCTCTCAGCTGCTACGTGCATACTAGTTGTAGTATGAGCTTTAAAAACTTAGTCAATAGGAAAAGCATGGCTGCTCACACACAGACTGATCCTAAGAAGACAAGAAAGATTCTATTTGTCCATTATTCTCTAGTTTACAGTCTGGCCAAGGAACCAGACTATGACCATTATGTTCATTATAGCTGAGGCATGAACAGTGTGGGGTGGAGGCTGAAGGGAAATTACTTACTATTGATAGAATCCTAAAGGAGTTAGAGTAGAGAGTCATGTTGGGAGAACCACAACAATTAATCATTATTTAGCTAAAATAATTTCCATCCATGCCTGTGGCTCTGGAGTAATAATTAATAAGTACCTCCATTTACTCTCAAAAGCATCTCAATTTAAAATATAAACTAAGTTCATCCTGATCATAAATACTAGTTAAACTAGACAGGGAAGAGGTTGATAGCATTCCGTTGGGGGTGAGGGGGCTGCTTTCAAGGACAAACAAAACAAAACAAAACAAAACTGCTGAAAAACACAAAGGAAGGAATGAAGCATGCAGCCCTATAACTAGCTTGACAGTGAGAAATTTTGTAGCAACACAGAGAAAGGGTTTAGAAGACAGAAACTGCAGAATGGGAGGCCTTGTAGGAGGTTTTATAGTTGTAGGGAACCAAAAGGCATTTGGCAGAGCCAGAGAAGAACTAGGAGGCCAGTGTAGAACTCCAAAGGTAAGATACCAGCAGCATGGATAAAGACACAGGGGATACAGAAGAAACAGGTTCCAGAGAGTGAAGTCTGAAGTAAGGTCGAATCACAGTTAGTGACCAGTGACATGGAGGGAAGCAAGGATGGCACCACGCAATCCAGCTCAAAATTGTGTACCAACGTTTCTAAGCAGTTTTACTGAAGAAAAAGTGTGTGTGTGTGCGTGTGTGTGTGTGTGTGTGTGTGTGTGTGTGTGTTTGGGGGGGGCACCAGATTTGGAAGTCAAATGTCTTCTGGGAGCTCACTGATGAGGCCAGACTAGTTGATCAGAGAGCATTCTGTCCCTGTCTTCCAAGTGCCAGTAACACTGGTGCCCTGTGCTGTGCCCAGGCTTAGAAGTAGATGCTAGAGATCTAGAGTCAAGGCCTCAGACTTGCACAGCAAGCACCCTTCCAACTAAGCCATCTCTTCTGACCCCAGAAAGAGACATTATATACATGCTTTCTGGTGTGAAGAATTCATCCTCCTATTGTTACATTAAAAAAAAAAAAAGACTAAGGGAGCTTGGAGGAAAGAAGACAGAGTAATAATTTTATTCTACTTTTGAAACAGTAGCACATGGGCATGTATATTCAGAAGCCCTGTTACAAGAGAAATGCACACCTTCAACCCAGAGGCATAGTTCTTTCTGTGAAAACAGCCTCCTAGATTCCTTCTCTCTAACAAAACAGAGACTAGATGAATTAAACACAGGACATTTATTTCTCCTGGTCTTGAATTCTGGAAGTATAAGATGAGGGAATAGTTGCCCAATGAGGCTCCTGGCATACACAGACTGTCTTCTGTTGTGTTCACCAATGATGGGAAGGGAACTCTTCCCTCTCCCTTCCCTTCATCCCCTTTTTCCATCTCCATCTCTCCAACGGACATTCTCTGCCCCGTCCCTTTCCTCCCCTCCTCGCCTTCACCTTCAGCCTTTGTTTCATATTGTTTGTATTTTAGGCCATCGTCCCTCCTTTATGAAGTCATGTCACATCACCCTCATTGCCTCCTAACAATCTAGCCCAGTTGCAGTCACAGTGACATGCTTCAGGATGCACCTTTGTGGTTAGGGACACAACTCAGCCCACAGCAGACACTTGTCACCATCTTGCTTTAGATCCTTTAGTTGTTGTCCAGATGCTGAGGAAAGCTGATAAGCCAAAGATCCAGAAGCCAGAAATTGAACAAATTCTTTTGAAAAGGCAAGAGGAAAACACAGATGGTTATGCTTTAGCAACTAAGAAAGTGGAAAGAGCGAGGTGGTGGTGGTGGTGGTGGGGGGGGAACATAGCCAGAAAGAACATTAAAAACTCAAATCCATAAAATCTTAGTAGCATCAGGAAATCCCATCATCTTCTGCTGCCTGCTTTCCCCAGTGGTGTACTTGACAGCTGGGTGATATTTAGGTGCCTGTCCTCTGTGTCTTCCTCTAAGCACAGACATCTGAACTAGCTGCCTCACCACAGACCTGCAGAGTAGAAAAGTTGCTGGATCCTGGATACCACATTATTTTGCCTAGTCATTTCATCCCGTGCAAGGAGCTGTCCATCTCTACTGATGTATATTATACACCTGACACATTTCACACATTTTAGCTGAACACGTCCATGGATTTTAGTATGTACACAGGACTTTGTTATCATCATTAACCTAGCTTTTGAACATTGAACTAATTTTTGAACATTGTAATCAGTCTTTAAAAATGTTGCTTACAACCAGAGACCTAGGAGACTCTCAGGAATCAAATGGAGGAAATTTAGATAAAATGCCTAACAGTAGGGAGAGGGAACTTATAGAGCCCACCTCCAGCAGGAAGACAGGGCATCAAGTGAGGGATGGGGTTGCCATCCCACAGTCACATCTCTGACCCAAAATTGTTCCTGTCTGAAAGAATTACAGGGATGGAAATGGAGAGGAGCCTGAGGAAAAGAAGGTCCAAAGAGGGATCCAGCTCAAGGGGAGGTCCCAAGGCCTGACACTATTACTGAGGCTATGGAGCACTCAAAAAAAGGAACCTATCATGACTGCCCTCTGAAAGACCCACCAAGCAACTGAAAGAGTCAGATGCAGATTATTTGCACCCAACCAACGAACAGAAGCAGCTGATCCCAGTTGTTGAATTAGGGAAGGCTGAAAGAAACTGAGGAGGAGGGCGATCCTGTAGAGGTACCAACAGTCTCAATTAATCTGGACCGCTGAGATCTCTCAAACACTGGACCAACAAACAGGCAGCATATATCAGCTGATATGAGGCCCCCAACACACATACAGTAGAGGATTTCCAGGTCTGTGTTCATTCAGGGATGATGTACCTAACCCTCAAGAGACTGGAGGCCCAGGGAATTTAGAGGTCAGGTGGGGTGGGGGGTGGGGACATCCACGTGGAGACAGGGGGTGGGGAAGAGCTGTGGGATGTGGAGCAGTTGGAGGGTGGATGGGGGCAATGGAATATGAAGTGTAAAAAGTAAATTAATTTTTTTAATAAATGCTGCTTACAACTGCTCTCCAAGGACCCTCTCAGGTTCAACCATTCACTATATTCTCTACCTTTCTCATTACTGAGACCAAACACCTGAGCTGAATACCTTCAGTGAGGAGGGGCCTGTATGGAGTCAGAGTTGGAGAATGCAGGCCATTGTGGTGAGGAGGACACCATGCCAGGAGCATGAGGCTGCTTGTTCATATCTAGCAGGACCTGAAAGCAGCAAAGAGGGACTGCTGGCACTCAACTAAGTCTCCAGGCCATCGGATACTGGCACTCATATTAAGGGTTGTTCTTTTTTCTGCTAAACCTCCTCAGAAAACATCTCATAGACACACCCAAAGGTATACCTCATGAATGACCGTTTTTTTCTAACCTATTCAAGCAGACCATGAAGTCAGATAAGCTCAACAATAAATCCAGTTTCTAAATCTAATTGTTCAAAGTGATACTGGGAATCTTGAATGCTTTTTAAAAAGAAAAATTAAAAACCTTTAATGTGAACCTCGACAGAAAGAAGCCAATGAGTTGAGCTGATATTTTGCATGTGCATTCTGCTAAGACTTAGATATGACAGGGAGGTGAGCACCCTGAAGAACCCCCAATTATAAAGCAATTCCAGCAGTTCTGTTTATAGAGTCTGATGAGATGTCAACTGGTTAGACCCCTCTTCCAGTTTGCTAAAATAAAAATCAGCCCACAACAAGAGAAAGAGGGAGGAGAAATGCTTAGGATATCTTCCTCTAAAGGAGGTAGAAATAAGACCTAAAATCCTAGTATAGGGTCCCCCTGCCCTCCTACTTCAGGTAGGATTAAAAGCCCACCACCATCACCTTACACACACACACAAACATACACACACACACACACACACACACACACAATTGTTCTGCAATGTTCCCTGAAGCATGGATTAGGTGATGTATGGTTTTGAGTCATTTTCTAAAAACTGATGTGTATGAGTGTATGTGAACTGTAGAGGAATTTTAACCCAACAAAATGGCTCTTCTGTCAAGGAATCACATCCAGAGACCTAGGTCTGTGTGATCTGGCTAGAATACAGACAGGCCCTTAGTACATACCTTTAATCTGTGTGTCTGGCTGAAATACAGACACACACTTTTAATCCCAAACAATTCTATCTGTTTGATGGGCAGACAAAGTGATGAATCAGAGAAAGATTTGACAGAATGAGTCAGAGATAGAATCAGCTTTCATGATTACATCATGGAAAGGGAGACTACTAAAGAGTAATTCAGGATAAGAGCTGGAGTTGTGTTCAGTTGAGTTAGATACAGTTCAACCGAATGAGTAGAGTTCAGTTGAGTTGGGTGTATTTCATTTGAATGAGTTGATTTCAGTTGAGTTGGGTATACTTCAGTTCAATGAGTTGACTTTGGTTGAGTTGGATATATTTCAGTTGAACGAGTTGAGTTCAATTGAGTTGAGCGTATTTCAGTTCAATGAGTTGAGTTCAGTTGAATTGGGTGCAGTTCGGTTGAGTGACTTTAGTCTGTACAGTTCTGTTCAGTTCCAGTCACTTCATACATTCAGTGCAGTTAGTGCAGTTCAGTTTATAGAGTTCAGAGACAGTTTTTCCAAGCAGAGCAATTTAGTCAGAGGCCATGAGAAGCCAATTTGAATCAGTCAGCTTAGAGAGGAGTCTGAGCTAGAACAGTTAAGTTTAACTGACCAGCTAGAATTCAGAAAGAGCTAGAAAGAGTAAATTCAGCAGTAAGTCTCAGAGGCTGAAACATTCTAGGCTGAGCTTAAGCACACAGAGGCTGAAAACTGAAGTCTTTCAGGTCCAGGTTTTCAGATTAGATTGTACAGAGGCTGGAAACTGAAGTCTTTAAACTCCAGGTTTTCAGAAGATTAGATTTTACAGAGGATGAAAGCTTCCAGACCTATGTCTAAGGACAATTAGATAGAAATGCTCTGGGCTTAGTCCAAGCCATGCATTCATAATGCTTGGGCACAGTTCTCATCTCATCCCTCCATCTGAGGAAATAAAAATGATTTTTAGAGTCAACATAAACATGGTTGCCTGTAAAGGCCAGAAGCAGGCATCAGATCCCTAGGAATTGCAGTTAGAGGTGGTTGTTTTCTGCCTAGCAAGGGTATTGAAGTACAATACAATAACAGCAATCACGCTTAACTGCTGAGCCACTTTTCCTGCCCATTTCTCTATTCTTGTATGATCAGTAGATCATCAGGCCACAACCTCAGTCACCCATTTTCTAGAGTTTAACTTGTATGAGTCTCTGCCAGTGACAAGACACCACTGAAGAGTTTGTGTCTGTAACTTGATAATTGCATCAATCCATGGATGCAATAGATTCGAAGAAGGCTGATAGGAACGTTGAGGTCTGCTCTGTTCCCAGCATAGCTGTAGACATTTTATTCCATGTCCACCAGCTCTTTCACATTATTGCTGTAATATGCCTGCCAGTCATTGACATAGAAGTAACTTGACTCAAAGCTGGGTCACACTAACCACATAACCTGTTATGCTCTGTATGTTATGAGATTTGTTAATCTTAAGATATTCTACAGCTATAAACTTCACATAGAACTCATAAAATTAAAGGTTGATATGAACTGTTATGTCTAAAATGGCTTGAGTCAGGGCCAACCACTGAGTAGTACTTCAAGCACCTGAGTATTAGCTCATTGACGTTATCGCAGTTTTAGCCCTGAGAAATGTCCAGCATTCAGCTTTTAGTGTTCAAGCCTGAGCTGTTTCTGCAGTGGTTGAGACTTGGGGTGTGCATTCAATAAACCATCCCTATCTCACTGAGATCAATGTTTCTCAGTTTGTGTGAAGACTCCTGAACCCCAACAAGGCACATGATATCAGTTTATCCAAGCACTAGGACAAATCTCCTTTTGGCAACTTAAAACCTTCCCAGTCAGATTTTTCACCTCCTACTATAGAATAGGGCTTGAATCCATTCACAATTTAGTTGGCTATATACATAAAGACCATGAAACTATCAGACTAGTGGTTCCATCTCGCCTGGGAAATGTTTGTGCTAAGATGCAGACACATAGGTCCATTGGTGATACTCCATCCCAGTATCCTGCATGTTCATTATTGGCATCACTAAAGCGTGCCAGCACAATGGTCCTAAGAGAGGCCCATTGGTCTTGCAAACTTTATATGCCTCAGTATAGGGGATGCCAGGGCCAAGAAGTGAGAGGGGGGGTAGGGGAGTTGGGGGAGGGTATGGGGGACTTTTGGGGTAGCATTGGAAATGTAAATGAAGAAAATACCTAATTATTCTAGTTCATGCTCTGGCTTCTGTCTCCATGTTCTGGCATTGTCACTTCAGCAATAGGCATTTACTTTTTTTTTTATTTTCATGCACCTATGGTGATACAAGTACATATTGGTATATCTTTTAAAAATGTGTATCTAGACTCTGTTTCTCTCCTATGGAATAGTCTAGCTGTTCAATTCTGTGAGATATACAGTTCTTGGTGAATTTTTACAATCAAGCTATTTGTAAAATTTCTGTTCTTAGGAAGAGTTTTAAGAAGGTACATTTAAGATGCCTGTCAGAGGAAGACCAACAGAGTCTTCTCTGGACACTTGGGGGGCTCCCAGAGACTGAAAAATGAATCAAAGAGTGAACATGACCTGGACCTAAGGCCCCCTGCACATATGTAGCAGATGTGCAGCTCAGTCTTCATACAGGTCTCCCAATGACTGCAGTCGGGGCTGTCCTTGAATTTGCTTCATATTTGTGGATTCTGTTCCCCTAACAGTGCCACCTTACCTGGCTTCAGTGGAAGAGGAAACACCTAGTCCTGCACTCACCTGGTATGTTGGGAGGGATCCTTGGGGAGGAAACCCAGAAGCAGACTTCACCTCCTCAGAGAAGAGGAGAAGGGAATGGAGGGAAGATCCATGTGAGGGGGTACTGGAATGAGTGGGGGTGCTGCTATTGGGATGTACATTAAGTAGATAAATTAGAAATAATAAAAAATAAAGTGCTGTGGGTTTGAAGACTTAGTCTAACAATTTGATGTATGTTAATTTGCTATATGGGGAGAAATTTCATATAACCATGAATTTGGTAGCACAGTACTCACTTAATTTGTTCTTCTCTATTGCCAATTTTTGCATTTCTGTTTTAGGTTTTGGTTTCATCTTCATTTCCACATATGTAGAATGTCAATGCCATGGACTCATCTTGCCTCACCCCTCAGTACAAAGCCATATGAAATAAACGATCTCTGTGTTGGAGGCCTGGACAGTAGCTGGGGTAATGATGACATTGCACTGTGGATTAAGAACCCACAGGGCCAAGACTCTTGTATACTTAGGGAAATGGTCTCATTTCAAGTGGGTTTAAACATCCTTGTGAGGATCCCTATTGCATTTTTTTTGTAAAGATAGGACCTATTAATCAGTGTTCTGTTGGTAGATCCTTGATGGAGTTGTCACTTCTTTTGTGTTATGCTTTTATTTATTTTATTATGTTCATGTTCACATGTGTGTACACACACATGTTGGGGGGCACATATCACAAAGTACACACAGACATCAGAAGACAATTCTGGGGAGTCAAGTCTCTCATTTTACTATGTGAGACCCAAGGAGTTGATTCAGGTCATTAGTCTTGATACCTTGCTGAGGCATGTCTCCAATTCAGCTGTCTACTCTTGAAATCATACCAGTGGTTTGACAGAGAATCTGCATTATCTTACAATTCAACTTAATTCTCATATGTCAGAGAAAATATTGTCTCTGACTTTTCTCTGAATACCTCCCTTATGTCTCATAACTCTCTTCTTTATATTCTTTTCCTAATTACAGTTGTGATTCTACTATTATATCATATATACTATATTTGCTTTTTAAAATATTTTTATTTTATTTTAATTAGGTATTTTCTTCATTTACATTTCCAATGCTACCCCAAAAGTCCCCCATACCCTCCCCCAACTCCCCTACCCCCCCTCACTTCTTGGCCCTGGCATCCCCTATACTGAGGCATATAAAGTTTGCAAGACCAATGGGCCTCTCTTTCCAATGATGGCCGACTAGGCCATCTTTTGATACATATGCAGCTAGATACACGAGCTCCACGGGGTACTGGTTAGTTCATATTGTTGTTCCACCTATCACTAAGAGGAAATTCACATTCAAAGATTCTGGGGCTCATCCGGCTATGGTGTAGAAATTTTCCATCTTCTAATCATCTATCCAATTGTAATCATGTTACATACAAGGAAATCTTCTGGCAAGAATGGTAGAACTGTGCAGCTCTTTCAGCCTTTCTTCACCTTCATTCTTCTGGATTTCCATTCATGTGACATTGTTACAATTGGAAGTGTTTAGAAGCATCAGAGGATGAGGGGAAAGTACTAAACAGTGTCCAGATGAAGTTCAAATTAGCCCAGAGGAGCCTAGTTAGAACCCAGGTAGTGATAACATTAGCTGTTCTAAGATGGTGCTGCAGAGAGAAGAACTCAAACAAGCATAGCTGAAGACAGTTTTAGTGGACATGCCGTTTCCTCCTTAGATGCTAACACTTTCTGGACTGACAAGTTCACAGAACTTAAGGACAGTAAAGTGCACAATACTTGCAGGTTTTTTCCTTCTCAGGAGAGTGTAAAATTTTACTCATGGTTGCTACTGGCTTTCATAAATTATACCACGATTTTCATGTTCTTGGTAGAATAATATCTCACACCAAGAGTCTACATGAAATGCATTGAGTCACAATGTTTCTGAGATGAGTTGTGTTACATCTTATTTTCAAGAAACACATATAACTTGTGACAGATATTGATGGGAATATCTTAATGCTTTTACTATGTTTGCTATTAATCTTCTCAGACATATTTTAAATCATTAGTTTTTTAGTACCCCAAGCAGAGTCCCTTAATTGATAAGTACATGCTGAAAAGGTATAAAACTAACCAAAATGTTTATAGGAATGGGTCCCTACAGCAGTATAGCATCCCATCTGTTTCTGTGCATTTCAGAATAGATAGAATGGAAACTTAGCATTGTCTGTGGACCATTTTACATCTCAGGATCTTGACATGAGTGGCAATCCTTTTTCCATCGTAATTTAGGCAGGTGAGAAGTGCATGATAGAAAACTAGGCGATAGGAATTATTTAACCCGAGTAAGGATGGCAGTCCAGATGAGGCAAGGTAGTCCTTATCTTCCTCAAATTCAAGATGAAGCTAATCACCAAAAAATATCTCTTATTAAATGTACTAATAGTTACTATTCTCCTGTATTACTTTAAGTGTTAAATAAAGATTTTGGAGATACTTAGGAAAGAAAATACTCAGCCAAATATACATTTTCATGATTTTGAAGAAGGAACATATAGATATTTTATTTCTCTATAAACTAGATAGAAGACCCCCACATATATCTTTGATATGGAGCTCATCCAAGATGGAGTGTGTTGTCACAAAAATAGAATTTGATTCTTGACAGTAAATGTGGTTTTGGCCAAAGGACATTAGAGAAGCTAGTGTCAGCTCTCCCAGAAAGGACCTTCCTGTGACTTTGGTGTCATCTCTGGGGTACCACTTGTGTGTCTTGATTTTATTAGTTCACTGTTTTCCTTTTCTTATTTTCAGTCAAATGTACCTCCTGTCTACTATAAGGAAACAAACCCGCAGAAATGATGAGGACCCCACTTGGTGGTTTTGATGTGGACAGACCAGGGATGCTGTGATAAGATCTTCAAAATCTCAAGAGATCTTCATTCTGTGCAGGGAGGATATCACCCAAACTATTGTGAGGAGACATTACTATCTCTTAATAGCATTGTGTTGTGCAGCTGATTACAGCACCTTAGAGAAAGCTAGAGTGACCAACAACCCCTTAGGCATGAGGGTATCTATAAGCATGCTATATTATACTCTCCCAGGAGAGGACATATTTCAAATGAATTTGTCTCTACCAGGGTCACAGATTTCATGAATAAAAAAAAAAAAAAGTAGTGAAAGGCAGGAACTTACCAGGTTGTAATGACTTGACTTCTTTTAGTACTGTTAATAGCCTTATGAATTTTGCAGCTATCTCTCTGATTTTAGAAATGAAAGCTCCAACATCAGGAACTGACTCCAGATCCGTAATGTCTGCTACTGCTTGCATCAAGGTGTTGCTCCAGCCAATCAGCATACCTATGGTTATGTTCAAAAGGACCTCAGTATGTGTCCTTCTTACCGGTATAGCAGCCTTATTTATAATAGCCAGAAGCTGGAAAGAACCCAGATGCCCCTCAACAGAGGAATGGATACAGAAAATGTGGTACATTTACACAATGGAGTACTACTCAGCTATTAAAAAGAATGAATTTATGAAATTCCTAGGCAAATGGATGGACCTGGAGGGCATCATCCTGAGTGAGGTAACACATTCACAAAGGAACTCACACAATATGTACTCACTGATAAGTGGATATTAGCCCCAAACCTAGGATTCCCAAGATATAAGGTAAATTTGCTAAACACATGAAACTCAAGAAGAATGAAGACTGAAGTGTGGACACTATGCCCCTCTCTAGAATTGGGAACAAAACACCCATGGAAGGAGTTACAGAGACAAAGTTTGGAGCTGAGACGAAAGGATGGACCATCTAGAGACTGCCATATCCAGGGATCCACCCCATAATCAGCTTCCAAACGCTGACACCATTGCATACACTAGCAAGATTTTATCGAAAGGACCCAGATGTAGCTGTCTCTTGTGAGACTGTGCCAGGGCCTAGCAAACACAGAAGTGGATGCTCACAGTCAGCTATTGGATGGATCACAGGGCTCCCAATGGAGGAGCTAGAGAAAGTACCCAAGGAGCTAAAGGGATCTGCAACCCTATAGGTGGAACAACATTATGAACTAACCAGTACCCCGGAGCTCTTGACTCTAGCTGCATATATATCAAAAGATGGCCTAGTCGGCCATCACAGGAAAGAGAGGCCCATTGGACTTGCAAACTTTATATGCCCCAGTACAGGGGAACGCCAGGGCCAAAAAAATAGGAATGGGTGGGTAGGGAAGTGGGGGGTGATTTGGTTTGTTTTTGCTTCTTCCTGTAACAACCTGCAGCTTGGCAGAGCCAGTTGACTCTTTCAGTTGATTTGATGAGAAAATTACACTCACCTGAATCTCTTGGTCTTGTGCTGTTTTATATGGTACACGGAGGGAATATTTGTAGCATAGCCAGAGGATTTTGTCTGATAAGACTGGACCTGAAGCATACCTTTTATCCTGGAAATGATCAGAACACTCAGTGAATTCAGGATGGAGACAATGAATTAATGAGCAGCTACATAATATGTTTGGTCTGTGGTTACTACTACAGGATTAGTGTAGTTAGTGAGTGAGATCTGTAATCTCACTTTTCCCCCTCCTGTTTTATTCTACTAGCTTCTCTAACTAATTATTGTCTTGTTTTTGCATACTTTTTAAGGAGTTGTTATTTGAAAAGAATAAGGAAAAAAGGAGACTACAAAACATTTGGTGTTTTAATGATGCTCTTAATGGCACACTGAATACATATCTGTGTTTGGGAATCCTTCGCTTCCTGTTATTTCAGTTATCAATGAGTTTTTTTTTCCATTTTTATTAGGTATTTAGCTCATTTACATTTCCAATGCTATACCAAAAGTCCCCCATACCCACCCCTCCCACTCCCCTACCCACCCACTCCCCCTTTTTGGCCCTGGCGTTCCCCTGTACTGGGGCATATAAAGTTTGCAAGTCCAATGGGCCTCTCTTTGCAGTGATGGCCGACTAGGCCATCTTTTGATACATATGCAGCTAGAGACAAGAGCTCCGGGGTACTGGTTAGTTCATATTGTTGTTCCACCTATAGGGTTGCAGTTCCCTTTAGTTCCTTGGGTGCTTTCTCTAGTTCCTCCATTGGGGGCCCTGTGGTCCATTCAATAGCTGACTGTGAGCATCCACTTCTTTGTTTGCTAGGCCCTGGCATACATCTGGGAGACAAGAGACAGCTACATCTGGGTCCTTTCAGCAAAATCTTGCTAGTGTATGCAATGGTGTCAGCGTTTGGAAGCTGATTATGGGGTGGATCTCAGGATATGGCAATCACTAGATGGTCCATCCTTTCGTCACAGCTCCAAATTTTGTCTCTGTAACTCCTTCCATAGGTGCTTTGTTTCCTATTCTAAGAAGGGGCAAAGTGTCCACACTTTGGTCTTCGTTCTCTTGCGTTTAATGTGTTTAGCAAATTGTATCTTATATCTTGGGTATCCTAAGTTTCTGGGCTAATATCCACTTATCAGTGTGTACATATTGTGAGAGTTCCTTTGTGATTGGGTTACCTCACTCTGGATGATGCCCTCCAGGTCCATCCATTTGCCTAGGAATTTCATAAATTCATTCTTTTTAATAGCTGTGTAGTACTCCATTGTGTAAATGTACCACATTTTCTGTATCCATTCCTCTGTTGAGGGGCATCTGGGTTCTTTCCAGCTTCTGACTATTATAAATAAGGCTGCTATGAACATAGTGGAGCATGTGTCCTTCTTACCGGTTGGGGCATCTTCTGGATATATGCCCAGAAGAGGTATTGCTGGATCTTCCGGTAGTACTATGTCCAATTTTCTGAGGAACCGCCAGACTGATTTCCAGAGTGGTTGTACAAGCTTGCAATCCCACCAACAATGGAGGAGCGTTCCTCTTTCTCCACATCCTCTCCATTCATCCAGATGAATTTTTCATCTTAGCCATTCTGACTGGTGTGAGGTGGAATCTCAGGGTTGTTTTGATTTGCATTTCCCTGATGATTAAGGATGTTGAACATTTTTTCAGGTGCTTCTCTGCCATTCGGTATTCCTCGGGTGAGAAATCTTTGTTCAGTTCTGAGCCCCATTTTTTAATGGGGTTATTTGATTTTATGGAGTCTACCTTCTTGAGTTCTTTATATATATTGGATATTAGTTCCCTGTCCGATTTGGGATAGGTAAAGATCCTTTCCCAATCTGTTGGTGGCCTTTTTGTCTTATTGACGGTGTCTTTTGCCTTGCAGAAGCTTTGCAATTTTATGAGGTCCCATTTATCGATTCTCGATCTTACAGCATAAGCCATTGCTGTTCTATTCAGGAATTTTTCCCCTGTACCCATATCTTCGAGGCTTTTCCCTACTTTCTCTTCTATAAGTTTCAGTGTCTCTGGTTTTATGTGGAGTTCCTTAATCCACTTAGATTTGACCTTAGTACAAGGAGATAGAAATGGATCAATTCGCAATCTTCTACATGATAACAGCCAGTTGTGCCAGCACCATTTGTTGAAAATGCTGTCTTTTTTCCACTGGATGGTTTTAGCTCCCTCGTCAAAGATCAAGTGACCATAGGTGTGTGGGTTCATCTCCGGGTCTTCAATTCTGTTCCATTGTTCTACTTGTCTGTCGTTATACCAGTACCATGCAGTTTTAATCACAATTGCTCTGTAGTACAGCTTTAGGTCGGGCATGTTATCAATGAGTTTTTAAACCTTCCCTTTATTTCCTCAAAAATTAAAGAATACAATTTGCTGATTATAATAGAATCAGTCATTTTAAAAATCAAGAATAATATTTTTAGAAATATTATACAGTGAAAAACTAAAATACAGATATATAAATAATGTTTATATATAATTAATATTTATTGATACTGCACTTTATTAAATGTATTACTTAAAATATGGCTTATTTAAATTTTGCTCTGAGGAAAATTGTGATTAATGAATTACAAGGGACCCCAACAAACTGAGATACTGTCACTCAAGACTGCAGAATGAAAGAATTTCTAGCAGTTAATTAGGACACCATGAGTGTACTTATTCCACATATGAGGGGCTTGCCTTGCAAGCTCACTATTGTTTGAAGTTCTTGTCTATGTTGACACCTTAACTGACTTGGAGGGGACAGTATTGACCTTCAAAGCTCCTTCACCATAAGGCAGGCTCTAGTTACACTTGGAAAACAGTTTTCTTTAGAGAGAAGCTCGCATCTTACAATGACTCCCAAGTTTGGGGATTTCTGAGGAGTTATTATTCTTACAATTGTCATTACCACTTTTCTCCTCCTGCATTATTTCTTTCATTATAGTTCTGATTAATTCAAGCCATCCCCTACAACCATCCTGCTTTCTTGGGTATCTGCTTTGCACTAAGTGAAACATGCTGATGGAAAGTAGCCCCCAGCACCCAAAAGAGGAATGCAGAGAGTGTTCTCAGGCATGGATTTTAGGGCTTTGTGTCACAAGTGGAAACATTTTAATTAAGAAAATAATTAAAAATACCAAAATCTCTTTTAGATGAAAAAAATCACTTAAAGACTTCTCCCACCTTAAATTTATAGATTTATTAAATTGTTCCATTTTTCTAGTTTTATCTCAGTGGCAGAGAGCTCCGTGTGGCTGTGAAGGTATATATTATATGATGTTTACATCAAAGTGCTTCTCCACTGAGCTTCAGTACTGCCCAGATATTGTTTGACAACTCCTCTTTGGAGAAGCCAGAAGTTAACGAGGTACTTACAAACTCATTGAATATTTCTGGAGTGAGGTGATTGGTGTTCTCAGGCCACGTGCCTGATTAAGCAAGTGCTCGAGAGTCAGCTGGCATTGCCCATTTATTACTTGACACATGGGCACAGAGACCACATTCTCCCAAAGAAGCAGGTTTGACAATAGCAGCAGCAGGAGTGCCCCTGCCATAAAGAAAAACGTGACATATATGGTCTACTCATGTGAAGTTACAAGCAACAGACTGTCTAGGAAGGTCTTGTCTAGACACAGAGCCCTCACTTGCACAACCTAGTACATTTGAGCTGGCTTGGGAGAACAAACATCATCCACTGTGAAAATTACCTCAATCCTCTATCCTTCGTGCTGTGATGAGACATGTGCTGTGCTAGGACCTCAGCTCTGATCACATGCACCTATCCAATTTGTGACAATGAGTTGTGCTGATTTTATCACCAAGGCACTTTTGGCAGATAGACCCTAAAACATTGGAAATTTGTCATTGCATGAGGAAGGATCAAAGGATTTTTGAGCATTAGGGGTGCTACCCAGAGGACTTTCAGAAATAACTATATGAGGACCAAGAAGGAGTGTGGTAGATAAAATGTTTGCCATAAAGACTGAAGACGGGAAAAGGAAAAGCCTTGTGGGAAGTGAAGCCCTTGGTAAGTCCAGCCTTCTTATGAGGCAGGGAATCCCCAGAGAAAACTGGATAGGAAAACTAGCCTTCTAGGTAGATTGGCATTATAGTTGAGCTGCATCAGTGGATAAGGTGGATGATCTATTAACGATGATTCCTGACATAAACCTCTAGCCTCCAAGGATCACACATGCATTAGAAGATGCACACATAATTCACATGCATACACATGGAAATGAAAATGTGCAATTCCTCCAAAAAACACAAGCAAGGAAATACAAACCAAAACTGAAAACAATGTTGGAAACCCATGAGACTAAGAAACTAAGCTCCACAGAACCTTTAATAGATGGAATTTGAAATGTCCAAACTAAAGAGAGGGGATTGCCAATGACTGAAGTGTGGGAGGTAGCTAATCTCACATACTCCAAATAATTAAATACATCAGAAAAATTATTCAGTTTGAAAGTTATTAACCAAGTATTATAAAATCAAACTCAGACTCCTGTCAAAATTCAAAGCATCTCAATTTTTCAAAGAATATGATGATTTCATGATTTTAGTTTATACTTCATAAACACAAACAGACACACACACCACACAGAGCTTCTATTATTTATTGAAGAGATGTATCAGTCTAGATATATTACACTTTTTTGTTTTACATTTCATGAAATAAATTTAGTTGTAATAAATTAAGAAATTTATATTTTTGAATAATTATTGTCATTTTGTATCCACAGCCTTTTCTAAAACCTTTCCACGTAGCCCTCCTTGCTTTCTTTCAAATTCATGGCCTCTTTCCTCATTAATTATTGTTACAAACATATATTTACCAATTCAGTTTTTTAAAATGTATTATCAATAAAATAAAGGCACAAATTTGGCATCAGCATGCTTTTCTTCTTACAAAATTATTTGGTTTGAGGCAAGTTCTCAAGACAGTAAAAGACACATGTCAGTATTGTTCACTTTAGGATGAGATTGAGAGCTTCATTGGGTTGATTCAAGTCAGTTAGTCTAGAACTAAGACCGGAAAAGTTTACCTGTTTTCTTTTGGAGTTGTGACAAATTGGACCTATATTCCCCTGTGGTCTCATTCCAGATAAATTCTCATTTGAGATGGGTCATTTCTTGTCCTAAGGCTGCTCTAGACATTTGAGATTGTGCTAAGCTCTCCCAAGACTCTGAACAAGAGGTGTCAGTAATATGAATATCTTGTTTTCCTCTTGTCCTCCCTACTTCAGTTGAGACAACACAAAGTCAAGAAATTGCTACATTTCTCTGGAACAAGGAAGTTTTCTATTAGAACTGTTGAGTTAAAAGTCGTATGTGCCATGTGCCTATTATAGCAAAGATTAAAATTTTTCTGAAGCACTGCATGAAACCAAGAAAGTACTGTATCCAAGTGTAGCTTAGTTTAAAGTGATGAATTCTTTCAGGAGAAGCAGAAGTGAAGAAATACTTACAGGAGCATGGTTGAGTCAAACACAGCTGCATCCCTTAAAATTTTCAGCACTGTGGATATCAACAGTGAGGAGAGCTACTTTTCTTGAATCCTTCCACCAAACAAGCTCACACCACCTATGTAGTCCTCCAGACCACTCCCAAAGGTGTGTAGAGATGGCTACAGGAGGAAATGACACTTGAAATCCCAGATGAGGGTCCTGTGATCTTGATTCTTCCAGTAGTGTTGACAGTCTCATCACCATTAGCATTGTCCCAGACACATATATATTATTGTCCTTATTTCTACACATGGCCTTCAGTTAGATCATAAATCAGCACTCGCAGATGTCATGGCAGAGGAATGCAGCAATTTCCTAATGCTTCATCCTTTTCCCTCAGGCTCTTACACTCTGCTGCCAACTATTCAGCAAAGTTTTCTGATCAATGAAATGTGTGATAAACTCTGTTTTGACTCCTTTGTGAGCTTTGGAACACCATGTCATAGTAAGAATAATAAAGTGATGACATTATTTTACTTGATATGACTCTCTCCCAGTAACCACCAACCTCTGTGGACTTGGTCTTGCTACCTAGACTGACATCAGCTGTCATGTATGGTATAAATGTATTTTGGGTTTCCATTGCTGTGAAAAGACACCATCACCATGGTAAATCTTAGAAAGGACAAGATTTAATTGGGGCTGACTTACACTTTCAGAGGCTGAGTCTATTATCATGGCAAGAAGTATGACAGCTTGTAGGCAGACATAGTAGGGGTGGTGCCAAGAGCTCTATATCTAGATTTGAAAGTAACCAGGAAGAGACTGACTCTTCTGGAGGTACCCAGCAGGAAGATCTCAAAGCCCACCTGCACGGTGACACATTTCCTCCAACAAGGCCACATCTATTCCAACAAGATCACACCTCCTAATAGTGTTACTCCCTGGGCCAAGCATATTCAAATCACCACAACATGTCACATTTATTTAACAAAATAATAGTGTAAGGTTAGGACTCTCCCATCCACAGATTTTGACAAGGCTTAGAATACAAAATGTGGGTTCCCTTCAAACAAGTCTTTAACCAAATCAGAGAGTAGTTAGTTGGTTGTATCCATGAATGTTGTGCCACTATTGGAATAGCAGTTATATTTTGCCTGGATTTGTGATTTTTTAATAAGCATCTTAGAAAGTCATTTCTTGACCCTTCACCCTAGTATCTAGTATATTTTGGCCTTAACAAATCAGAAGGCACAGTGCTGGTCCCTAGCGCAGGCCTACACTTATTTATCCATACACCAAAACCAAAGCCTATTATGTCTTCATCAGGAGGCTCTCCACTTTTGTTTTTGACATATGGAAGAGCTGTGCATGTTCTTTGTGGAGGGCCTTTGAGGCCTCCTTGGTTAAACACACACAGGACAATAAGTTCATTGTTACTTGTTAGTAACATTATGGCCTTTGTGCTTTTACTATCTGTATTGTATAATGCCAATTTTCAGATGGGGTGGGCATTGACTCTGAATATTTTTTGCTGCTTTGTCTACACAAGTGAAGTTCATTGAAGATTGCACCATGCAGGACTATCCTGCAAACAACAAGGGTTACAAAAATGTACAAAGATCCCATTGCTGTTCGAACCATTTCCTCTAAGTGCCTTCAGCAGGTTGTGGGTGAGTCACTACTTATTTAGCTCTTGAAAATACATTATTATTCTCCATAATCCACTTGGCTTCCTCATTCTTAGCCATCTAAAAGGGCCAACCAACTGGCAAGATCCAGACATCCTGTTCTGGCCAAGGGCAAATGGGTGATAATACACATTGACATTTGCTACACTCCCTTGTTTCACTGGCTCTACATATCTGATCTACTCCGGGATAGTTTTGCAATGGCTTCCTGGTGACACATCCTACAGCTGGGTTTTCCTAACAGTTTTCATTTTGGTTATGTACTAAGCTCAACTTACAATTGACCTTCTCAGAGAAACTCTCCATCATTGGTATACATCATTTATAACAGCATGCCCTTTCAACCCAGAGAAGGTATTTGCAGTGAAGATATGCACATAAGAAAGGTTCTATCTAAAACCCAAATAAAAATCATCATTGACCATGTTCAATTAGTCTCATTCTGGGAAGACAAGGATGGCTCAGCATATGCTAGTCAACCAAATAAACAGGTCTAGGTACTGAAATCAGATGATCATTTTAATAGGTGTAGAAAAGCTACTCTTCAGGATTAATTAATCAAGCAATAAGAAAGGTTCTATCTAAAACCCAAATACAGATTCACTTCTACATTCTACAAGACATGTAAAGACACATAGAAACCAAGGCTTCTCAAAGTAGCCTATGAAACAGAAAAGGAAGAAATCCTAACAGACTCATTCTATGAAGCTTATACTATTCTCTCACCAAAACCAGACAAGGACACAGCAAGAAGAACAACTTAAATATTATTCCTCTCATAAGCATATAGGCAAGTTTTCTGTATAATATGACTAATGATAACTAAATTCACTAATGAATTTTAAAAATCATCATTGACCATGTTCAATTAGTCTCATTCTGGGAAGACAAGGATGGCTCAGCATATGCTAGTCAACCAAATAAACAGGTCTAGGTACTGAAATCAGATGATCATTTTAATAGGTGTAGAAATTAGAACCTAACGGAGAGCCATGTAGAGGAAATAAGGAAATGAGGAATGGAAATGGCAAAATGTCACATATCTTCTCTTTATGTTTAAAGTAGATTTAACTGTACACAACTATGTGTATATGCACACATGTGTTTGACATGATTAGTAGAAAGAAGAATTTGTTTCTGTATCCCAATGAGCTGAATTTTATCCCTGAAACCCACATAAATGTGAAAGGAGAGATCAAATTCTCCACATTTGATGTGAAAGCAAAACACAGAAAGATATTGCCAGAGGACAGAACCATAAAAGAGGGGAGAAAAGATGAACACATGTAGTAGAAAAGCAAATGAGACCTAGAAACAGGGAGATGTGCACGAGAAAATGGCTTAAAGACACCACACATTTCTGTACTAACTTAAAGGAAAACATTACAAGAAAAAGTGGTGCCAACATGATACATGTATATATACTGTCTACTCAGAAAAAAACAAAAATAAAGTGACTATTAGTATTGATAGATGGGATTTTCACCATGAAATTCTTACCTACAAAGAACACAGAACATTGCACAAAAATAAAGCAGGTCTGTTCAAGATCTGGAGAGATGACTTAAGAGCACTGACTCTTGCTAAGGACCCAGGTTCCATTCTTGGAACCCATAGGTTGGATCACTATTGTCTATCTCTAGTTCTAGGGGATTTTATGCCCTCCTCTGACCTTTGTGGACACGAGGAAGGCCTATGGTATACAGATATACTACAGGCTATAAACACTGCTACACACACACACACACACACTTACTTTAAATGGTGTGCCAAGCAAGAAGACATTTAAAAATCTCAAATATGTATACAACAATCAACAAATCCCCAAATACACAGAGAAAGAAATGCAATGAGCTAAAAGGAGAAAAATAAAATCAAGACTTATGTCCTGTAAAAATCCTATTTCCAAAACCGAGACAGGGAGGTAAACCAGCATCAGTGCTGGAGAAGACACCATGTAAAGACAGACCACACTTCAGACCCAAAACAGAGCTCAGCAATCTGACACACATTGTAGTCTCAGACAATCATGATGGAAAACTAGAAATCAGTAGAGGAAACCTGTACCAATTAATCAACACACTTCTCAGCAACCCAAATGTGATGAAGGACGTTTCCAAAGATAAAACTTCCAAAAAGCCCTGGTTAAAATAAAAGACAGGGACACTACAAGATGCAGCATGAGCAGCAGTGGTAGGAGAATCTGGAAGGAGAAATGGAAAGGAGGGAGGTCTGAAGTTAGCCATCTATGCCGCTGTGGAGAAACTCGGGGCACTAGAAAAAGGAAAGAGGCAGGAAGATCATGCAGAGTCGTAGAGAGCCATGAAACAGAAAGCCAGGAGAACACACTGCCCTTTCTCTGAAAAGCATCAGTGCAGCTCATGATATTCTAGGAAGAGTGACAAGATGGAAGGACACAGGCAGCAGCTGTGGTGGGGGAAGCATGGCATCCCTCCCTGGCTCCTGTATTCAAGATCCAGAGCCTTCCTGCTGCTGTCCTTTAGGATATAAGGGTCAGTTACCATTTTCTTGTCAAATTCATTTAGGACTGGTTGAGCTAAAGATGTTGAATGGCCAGCTATTTAAGGGCAAACAGCAACAAGATGGGAGGGAATACAGAAAGGAAAAAAAAAAAAAAAGCAGATGGAGTAGGAATTAAGTAAAGAGCTATAAGTAAAAAAGTCACCCTGAACATACTAGGAAGCCAAGCATGGCTCAGTCCTAGAGTTCTAAAAAGTACAAAAGGCTGAGGTGAGAACACTGTTGTGAGATCGGGGATAGCGTGGGCTATATTTTTGGTTCAAGGCAGCTTCTGTTACAGACAGAGAGACAGAGAGACAGAGAATGCTAACACATTTTAAATCAGGATTGCCAATTAAGATAATATTAGCAAACAGCTTTGTGAAAAAGAAACAAAATCAAACATCAGAGTAAAACATGCAAACAAACAAAAATCAAAACTAGGAGAGATGAAACAGACAACTGTATTATACAGTTTTAAGACAGGCTGTGTTTCTTTGTACTATATATTGTAAAAGCCCATCTTGGCAGCTGAAGCAGGAGTTAAGGCTAGAGAAGTGTTTTTGTGATAATAACTTGCTCTTGATAAACCTTTATAGCAAACTGTCACCAAGAGCTTAGATGCTTCCTCTTATTTAGTCTCTAACTAGGTGGTGTAGGGAACCTGATTTGATGCCCCAGATAAACATCTCTGGTTCCTTATAATGTGTTCCTCTATGCCACAACTACACCTGGAACCTCCAACCCTGATACCACCGTTAAAAACAGTGTCACCTACAGAGAGTCACCCAAAGTTGGCCAGAGTGACGATTATTCTCCTCTCTTCAGAGCCTTAGGGATCTTCAATTAGAGACATTTCTAAAGGAAGTAAGTTGACTTAGAAGCCTGGTTTTCACCTCTATTGAGTCACTTATCAGGAAAATACACACTATGCCACATAGTTATACTAATATGGAAAGCCACAGCAGATCATAAAAGGTCTCATCGCCTGGAGTTATTCATTGGAGCCATTATGACAGTCAAAATACTGTTTCTCATGCCTATAGCACAGATCTCCAAAATCTTTCTAAAATATTTTGGTAGGCATGCAAATAAGAATTTTATCTTGGAATGGGTTAATAAAATAATGACAAGAAGAACAACAAAACAACAATGAAATGACATGAGAAAACTAGTTAGCTAGTTTGGATTTCTAGGGACAAATGTCTAGTTTCGTGAGTTCTTTACACATTTTGGATATCAGTCTTTTATCAGATGTGGAGTTGGTGAAACTCTTTACCCACTCTCTAGGCTGCAGTTTCGTCCTATTGACAGTGTGCTTTGCCTTACGGAAGCTTTTCTGTTTCAGGGGGCCCATTTATTAATTGTTGATCTTAGAGCCTGAGCCTTTGGTGTTCTGTTCAGGAAGTTGTCTCCTGTGCTAATGTGTTTGAGGCTGTTCCCTACTTTCTCTTCTCCTAAATTTAGTGTATCCAGTTTTATGTTGAGTTCTTTGATCCACTTGGAGTTGAGTTTTCTTCAGGGTGATAAATATTAATCTATTTGCATTTTTCTACGTGCAGACATCCAGTTAGGCCAGCACTATGCTTTCCTTTTTCCATTGTATAGTTTTGGCTTTCTTGTCAAAAATCAAGTATGTGGTAGGGTTATCTCTGGGTTTTCAATTTATTCTATTTATCAATCTGTTTCTGTATCAATATGATACAGTTGTATTTTGTTTGCTTGCTTGCCTTTGCTTTTGTTGTTTGATTTTGTTTTGTTTTTATCACTATTGCTCTGTAGTTCAGCTTAAGTTCAGAGATGGTGATACATCCAGAAGTTCTTTTATTGTTCAGCATTGTTTTAGTTATCATGGGATCTTTGCTTTTCCATACAAAGTTGACCATTTTTCTTTCAAAGTCTGTGAAGAATTATGTTGGAATTTTGATAGGAATTACATAGAATACGTAGATTGCGTTTAGTAGGATGGCCATTTTTACTATATTAATTCTATGGATCCATGAACATGGGAGATCTTTCCAACTTCTGATATCTTCCTCAATTTTTCCCTTTACAATAGTCACGAATAATATAAAATATCTTGGTGTAACTAATGAAACAAGTGAAAGATCTGTTTGGCAAGAACTTCAAGACTCGCAAGAACGAAAGCAGAAAAGACCTCAGAAAATGGAGAGAACTCCCATGCTCATGGATCTGTAGGATTAACAATGTAAAACTGGCCTTCCTGCCAGAAGCAATCTACAGATTCAGTGCAATCTGCACCAATAAAAATTAAGGGCTGAGAGACACTCGTCCCACCAGAACTCCGGTAGACTGCTGCGGGACCGCGTGGAACCACCTGGAATGGGTGTAAGGCCTCACAGGCCACACAACCCCTGCTGAGGGGGGGGGGGGGGGGGGGAAGCAGTCTTGCCTCCAACTCTCAGGCACCACAGACTACTGGGTACCATGGAAAAGCTGGTTTGGGGGTCCCTGGGCCTCACAGTGGCCCGGGACGACTGGGTCTCGCTCTCCATCATCCCAGACCACTGTATGTCTCAGAAGAGCTGAGAACTGGCCCTTGGACAGACTCTAGCCCAGGGGCCAAAGGGTAAGATAAGGGGAGAGCTCTAGCAGGTTACTGTGGGGGACAAAAGAGTCTGACTAGCTCAGGCTGCTAGCTGGGCGGGCAGTTTGGATTGGCTGGTGCCTTGGCTGGAGCTCAGAAAGACCTCCTGGCGGGAGGTTAAACAGATGCATGGCTCCTTAGAGGGAGACCTGCTCCATGGCTCCAGCATAGCCACATGGAGAGAGGAGGGAAGGGGAGGGAAGAAGGAGATGGAGAGGTAAGAGACAAAGAGAGAGCAAGAGCTTGCGAGAGGAGGGGCCGAGCAGCCCCTTTTATAGTGCACTGGGCTACCTTGCTGTTGCAGGGTAACTGTGGGGAGGAATATACATGGTTATTGCCAGGTAACTGTGAGGGTGGAGTCTGGGCAGCCTACATGACTGAATGCCACAGAATGATGAAGTTGAGGGCTCATGGTGTCAGGCATTTGTGTCTGGGGGCATAGCTCACTGTTCATCCCTTGTAGGATTTTTCTGCTGGGTCTCTGGAGTAAGCCTCGCTCAACCAGAACACAGGCTGCCTTTGGAGGTCCCACAACCTAGCTCATGTTTGCCACAGAATCCCTCTGTAGTTTATTGCTGCTGGGACATATGTCAACTCAGTTATCACCCATGAAAAGGCGGAGAAACAGTTCGGATTAATATTGATGTTCAATTAACCAGTGAGAAAGTTGTAGGATATGACCAGTTGAGCCAGGACTCAAACTAGAACTTTGAAGCCTAAACACAGTAATCTATCTGTTCAGCATATCAGACCACTTCTCTAAGTGAAGGGCTGACTGCAGAGAGAATCTGACAGAGGGAAATATTAGATGGTTCTAGTTCCCTGAGTTTTATTCACAGAACAGAACTACCTTGACTTCCAAAAAAAGCAGGAAAGGCCACAGAAGAACTGACAGAAATCGATTCACTGAATGCAAACTTGTTTTCTGTGTGTTTCCAATCAGAAGACCGATGATGTGTAGAAACATTCTTTGATATAAAATAATGTGCCACTATGGAACTTGGTTTAATAACCCAGATACCTCAGTGGAATGCCTGGAAGAAACAATATTGAAAGGCAATCTTGATGGTAAAAATCCTTGGCAGACAGGACACACCTTGCTCTAGGATGCTTTTGTCTCTAAGCTTCCCCAGCTCTTGGTCCTTCCAGCCACACAGGCATGATGCACAGGACCAGACTGTAGCTGCTGCTCCACATGTTTGGCTTGAATTGAAGCTAATGACGCTTTACCACTTAAGACTATACACACTATTGACATTTCTTAAAATACAATGAAAACTATCTATTTTCAGTCTGTGAGCTCTAGATGTCTCAGAAATTCTTAAAGCAGGACACATGGGAATGGGCAGTAGAAAATAAAGCACACTGCCATTTTAGGGACTACTAGATACCAAATATGGATTTCTCTCTCTCTCTCTCTTATTCTTCCTCCCCCCTCTTCTCCCTCCTCCTCCTTCTTCTTCCATCCCTCACATTTTCTTTGTCAAAATTTTAAGCCTAGAACATTATTCAACTTTATGGAGAGTTGTCAAAAGTATTCTGACCCTCTCAATTCCCACATTTTAAAGCTAACATTTAAATGTGTAAGCAATTTTTATTAAACCAATCTGATAACATTTCCACATAATCCCAATATACCACCTTTAGAAGTAGAGACACGATTATGGATTTTTTAATAAATCTATCTGGGTGCTTTCTAATGCTAACCTACAGTGGCAAAACCACCACTCTTGGAGTTAGAGTAATATATCAGAAACGTAAACTAAATCCCACTATTCTGGCTGATTCTCTCAGGGGTTCAAATGAAACCAAAGTTGTAGAGGGATTTACTCGATTCCATTAAAATTGATTCCTGAAGTTTAAGAACGCAGTCTTGGATAGTTCCCAGTTGTATAGGGCTTTGGATGGCAGGTAGCACTTAAATACATAATGACTGAACAAATAATTTGGCTGGAGCTCGGGGCAGGGTGGGGGTGAGGGAACTTGTGTGCTCACAATCAGCTTGAAGAACAATGCTAGCCAAGAGTGTTAGTGACTTGTCTCTTTGTTGTGACCACAAATACCTTACAAAAATCAAGGAGGAAGGGCTGGGTGGCATATACCTGCATCCCAGCTAATTTGGGAGGTTGATGAAAAAGGAACACAAGTTCACGGGGAGTCTGGACAACTTAGTGAGATGCTGTCTCAAAATTTAAAAGTGAAAAGAGGACCGTGACATAGTTAAATGTAACCATTAGCCCCTAGGATGAATCTTCAAAGAAAATGCTAAGGAAAAGAGTCTTTCTTTATGAAAGCACATCTTCTCTGATATCCCATTCCCCAAAGTGTGTTCCACTGATCATTGCAACATAAACTCCCTCCATTCCTATGATCCAAACTCTTACTCTTTTCTTATATTCCCAAATTGCCCCATATATATATTTCAAAATAAAACTGGAATGCATGTCTTAAAACGTTTTACTCAATCTTTATTTCAAATATAGTTTTTATTTGTTTGTTTGTATTAAGATAGGGTCTCACATGTATCTCTGGCTGTCCTAGAACTTACTATGTAGACCACCTGCCTCTGCTTCCTGATTGCTGGTAGTAAAGGCATGTGTCACCATGCCCAACTATTAATTTTTAAATAAGACATGAAGAAGACAATTACTAAATATAGACTTCATGAGTGATACAGAGTTAAACATGGGATTTCAAGTTCCTGGTCAGTACTCAGTACTCTGTAACTCCATCTGGGCTGACAATAAAATAAGTCCATGGCGTCTACATCTTATATTGATCTTTAAGACTAATCAATGTATAATTAAATAATCAATCCTAATAATTTGTAATAATCATTTCATTCATTTACATTTCAAATGATATCCCACTTCCCAGTTACCCCTCCACAAACTCCTTATCCCACATCTACTCTCTCCCTTCTCCCCTTTGCCTCCCTAAGGGTGCTTACCCACTCACCCTCTTCTGGCTCACCGCTCCAGAATCCGCCTCCCCTCGGGCATCAAACCTCTACAGGACCAAGGACCTCCCCTCCCATTGCTCTCAGGCAAGGCCATCCTCTGCTCCATATGTATCTGGAGTCATGGATCCCTCCCTGTATACTACTTGGTTGGTGATCTAGTCTCTGGGAGAACTGGGTGGTCCAACAAGCCAATGTTGTTCTTCCTATGGGGTTGCAATCTCCTTCCACTACTCCAATACTTCTGCCAGCTCCCCAACAGGGCCTCTGAACTCAGTCTGATGGTTGGCTCCAAGCATCCACATCTGCATTGGTCAGTTGTTAGCCGGACCTCCCAAGGAGAAGCCATATCTGGCTCCTGTCAGCAGGTGCCTCTTGATCAGAGCAACAGTGTAGGGTTTGGTGTCTGCAGACAGGATGGATCCCCAGGTGAGGCAGTCCCTGGATGGCCCTTCCTTCAGTCTCTGCTCCAATTTTTTTGTCCTTTCTTCCTTTGGACAGGAACATTTCTGGGTTAAAAACTTTTGAGATAGGCGGGTGCCCCCATCCCTCGACCAGGAGCCATGCCTGTCTGCTGGAGGTGGTCTCTACAGGTTCTAACTCCCCGCTCTGCACATTTTAGCTAAAGTCATCCCCACTGGATCCTGGGAGCCTTTCTTTTCCCTGGTGTCTAGGACCTGCCAGTGGCTATCCCCAGTTCCTCATCCCACCCCACCACCTGCTCTATATTTTTATTTGACTTCCTGACCCTCTGTACCTCTCTGCCATCCCCTCCAGTACTGAAACTGCCCCCTTATTTTCTCCCTCTCCTTTCTCCCTACCAAGTCTCCCTCTTCCTCCACCTCCAGTGATGATTCTGTTCCCCTCTCAAGGTGGAATTGAAGCATTCACACCCTGGTCTTCCTTCCTTCTATAATCTGTGGGTTGAATCAGGGGCATTGTGAGCTTCTGGGCTAATATCCAGTTACCAGTGAGTGCATACCATGTGTATTCTTTTGTGATTGGGTTGCCTCACTCGGGATGATATTTTCTAGTTCCATCTGTTTGCCTAAAAATTTCATGAAGTCATTGTTTTTAATCACTGAGTAGTACTCCATTGTGTAAATGTACCACATTTTCTGTATCCATTCCTCTGTTGAAGGACATCTGGGTTCTTTCCAGCTTCTGGCTATTATGAATAAGGCTGCTATGAACATAGTGGAGCATGTGTCCTTGTAATATGTTGGAACATTTTTTTGGATATATGCCCAGTAATGGTATAGCTGGGTGTTCAGGTAGAAGTATTTAATTTTCTCAGGAACCAGAAGATTGATTTCCAAAGTTCTTTTACCAGCTTAGAGTACTACCAGCAATGGAGGAGTGTTCCTCTTTCTCCACATCCTTGCCAACACCTGCTGTCACCAGAGTTTTTGATCTTAGCCATTCTGGCTGGTGTGAGGTGGAATTTCAGGATTGTTTTGATGTACATCTCCCTGATGACTAAGAATGTTGAACATTTCTTTGGGTGCTTCTTAGTCATTCAAGATTCCTTGGTTGAGAATTCTCTGTTTAGCTCTGTCTCCCATTTTATAATAGGGTTATTTTGTTCTCTGGAGTCAAACTTCTTGAGTTCTTTGTATATTTTGGATATTAGCCCTCTATCAGATGTAGGACTGGTAAAGATCTGTTCCCAGTCTGTGGGTTGCCATTTTGTGCTATTGGTAGTATCCTTTGCCTTACAGAGCTTTTCAATTTTATGAGGTACTATTTGTCAATTGTTGATGTTAAAGCATAAGCCATTGGTATTCTGTTCAAAAAGTTTTTCCCATTGCCCAAGCATTTGAGGCACTTCACCACTTTCTCTTCTATTAGATTCACTGTATCTGGTTTTATGTGGAGGTTCTTGATCCACTTGGACTTGAGCCTTGTACCAGGAGATAAGAATAGATCAATTTGCATTCTTCTACTTGATGACCACCAGTTGAAACAGCACCATTTGTTGAAAATCCTGTCTTTTTTTCCACTAGATGGTTTTAGCTTCTTTGTCAAAGATCAAGAGACCATAGGTGTGTGGGTTCATTTCTGGGTCTTCAATTCTATTCCATTGATCTACCTGTCTCCGTACCAGTACCATGCAGTTTTTATAACTATTGCTCTATAGTATAGCTTGAGGTCAGTAATGGTGCTTCCTCAAGAAGTTCTTTTATTGTTGAGACTAGTTTTCACTATCCTGTTTTTTGTTTTTGTTTTTGTTTTTTTTATTCCAAATGAATTTGCAAATTTCTCTTTCTAACTCTATGAAGACTCAAGTTGGAATTTTGATGGGGATTGCATTAAACCTGTAGACTGTTTTTGGTAAAATGGCCATTTTTACTATATTAATCCTGCCAATCCTTAACCATGGGTGATCTTTTTATCTTCTGAGGTCTTCAATTTCTTTCTTTAGGGATTTGAAGTTCTTGTCAGACAGATCTTTCACTTGCTCTGTTGAAGTCACACCAAGATATTTTATGTTATTTGTGACTATTGTGACAGGTGTTGTTTCCCTAATTTCTTTCTCAGCCTGTTTATCCTTTGAGTAGAGGAAGGCTACTGAATTGTTAGAGTTATTTTATATCCAGCCACTTTACTGAAGTTGTTTATCAGCTGTAGGAATTCTCTGATAGAATTTTTGGAATCACTTATATATACTATCATATCTACTGCAACTAGTGATATCTTGGCTTCCTCCTTCTCAATTTGTATCCCTTTGATCTCCTTTTGTTTTCTAATTGCTCTGGCAAGAACTTGGAGTAATAATTAAATAGGTAGGATGAGACTGGGCAGCCTTGTCTTAGTCCTGATTTTAATGAGATTGCTTTTAGTTTCTCTCCATTTAATTTGATGTTGACTATTGGTTTGCTGTATATTGTTTTTATTATATTTAGGTTGAACCTTGAATTCCTAATCCTTCCAATACTCTTAGCATGAAGGGGTGTTGTATTTTATCAAAGGATTCTTTAGCATCTAATGAAATGATCACATGGTTTTTCCTTTGAGTTTGTTTATATAGTCAATTACATTGATGGATTTCCATATATTGAACTGTCCCTGCATTCCTAGGATGATGCCTACTTGACCATGGTGAATCATGGTAATATGTTTTTGAATTTGGTTTGTGAGAATTTTGTTGAGTATTTTTGCATTGATATTCATAAGCAATTGGTCTGAAGTTCTCTTTTTTAGTTGGGTCTTTGTGTGGTTTAGGTATCAGTGTAACTGTGGCTTCATAGAAAGAATTGGGTAGGGTTCCTTCTGTTTCTATTTTATAGAATAGTTTGAGAAGTATTGATATTAGGATTTCTTTGAAGATCTGGTAGAATTCTGCACTAAACCCATCTGGCCCTTGGCTTTTTTGGTTTGGAGACTTTTAATGACTGCTTCTATTTCCTTGGGGGTTATGGGACTGTTTAGATGGTTTATCTGATCCTGATTTAACTTTGGTACCTGGTATCTGTCTAGAAAACCATTGATTTCATATAGACTTTCCAATTTTGTTGAATATAGATGTTTGTGGTAAGCTCTGGTTTGTTTTTTTTTTTTTTAATTCTTCAGTTTCTGCTGTTGTGTGTCCCTTTTCATTTCCGTTTTGTTTATTTGGATACTGTCTCTATGCACTCTAATTAATTTGGTTAAGGGTTTGTCTATCTTGTTGGTTTTCTCAAAGAACTACCTCCTAATTTTGTTGATTCTTTGTATAGTTCTCTTTGTTTCTACTTGGTTGATTTCAGCCCTGATTTTGATTATTTCCTCCCCTCTACTCCTCCTGGGTGTATTTGCTTCTTTTTGTTTTAGAGCTTTCAGGTGTGCTATAAAGCTAGTAGTTTATTCTTTCTCTGGTTTCTTTTTGGAGGCTCTCAGTGTTATGAGTTTTCCTCTTAGCACTACTTTCATTGTGTCCCATAAGTTTAAATATGTTGTACCTTCATTTTCATTAAATTCTAAAAAGGCTTTCATTTCTTTATTTATTTCTTCCCTGGTGACATCATCATTGAGTAGATAGTTGTTCAGCTTCCATATATATGTGAGCTTCCTGTTATTTTTGTTATTATTGAAGACCAGCCTTAGTCCATGGTGAACAGATAGTATATGTCAGATTAATTCAATGTTCTTGTATCTGTTGAGGTTAGTTTTGTGTCTGAATATTTGGTTGATTTTTGAGAGGGTACCATGAGATGCTGAGAAGAAGGTATATTATCTTGTTTTAGGGTGAAATGTTCTGTAGATAGCTGTTAAATCCAATTGTTCCATAACTTCTGTTAGTTTTACTGTATGTCTGTTTTGTTTCTGTTTCCATGATCTCTCCTTTGGTGAAAGTGGGGTGTTGAATTCTCCTACTATTATTGTGTGGAATTCAATGTGTACCTTGAGCTTCAGTAATGTTTGTTTTACAAATGTGGGTGCCCTTGCATTTGGGGCATGGATGTTCAGAATTGAAAGTTCATCTTGGTGAATTTTTCCTTTGATGAGTATGTAGTGTCCTTCCCCATATTTTTTTTTATAAGTTTTGGTTGAAAGTCTACTTTATTAGATATTAGAATCTACTCCAGCTTGTTTCTTGAGACCATTTGCTTGGAAATTTTTTCTAGCCTTTCACTTTGAGGTAGTGTCTGTCTTTGTCACTGAGGTGTGTTTCCTGTATGCAGCAAAATGCTGGGTCCTATTTACATATCGAGTCTGTTAGCCTATGTCTTTTTATTGGGGAATTGAGTCCATTGATGTTGAGAGATATTAGGAACCAATGATTGTTCTTTCTGTTATTTTTGTTTTTAGAGATGAAATTCTGTTTGTGTGGTTTTCTTCTTTTGGGTGTGTTGTAAAAAGATTAATTTCTTTGTTTTTCTTGAGTGTAGTTTCCCTTGTTGTGTTGGAGTTTTCCTTCTATTATCCTCTGTAGGGCTGGATTAGTGGAAATAACTTGTTTAAATTTGGTTTTGTCTTATAATATCTTAGTTTCTACATCTATGGTAACTGAGAATTTTTTCTGGGTACAGTAGACTGGTCTGGCATTTGCGTTTTCTTAGGGTTTGTATGACATCTGCCCAAGATTGTCTGGCTTTTAGAGTCTCTGTTGAGAAGCCTTGTGTAATTCTTATAGGTCTGCCTTTATATGTAACTTGACCTTTTTTCCTTACCACTTTCAATATTCTTTCTTTGTTCTGTGCACTTGATGTTTTGACTATTATGTGATGGGAGAATTTCTTTTCTGGTCCCATCTGTTTGGTAGGCTTCTTGTAAATTTATGGGTATCTCATTCTTTTGTTTAGGGAAGTTTTCTTCTATAATTTTGTTGAAGATGTTTGCTGGCCCTTTTAGTTGGGAATCTTCACTCTCTTCTATACCTATTATTCTTAGGTTCAGTCTTCTTTCTTTCTTTCTTTCTTTCTTTCTTTCTTTCTTTCTTTCTTCCTTCCTTCCTTCCTTCCTTCCTTTCTTCTTGTTAGATATTTTCTTTATTTACATTTCAAATGTTAACTCCTTTCCTAGTTTCCTCTCCGAACCTCATGCCCCCTCCCCCTCCCCCTGCTCACCAACCCACCCACTCCTGCTTCCTGGCCTTGGCATTCCCCTATACTGGGGCATATAACCTTAACAGGACCAAGGGCCTCTTCTCCCATTGATGACCGACTAGGCCATTCTCTGCGACATATGCAACTAGAGCCATGAGCTTTTTCATTGTGTCCTGGATTTCTTAAATGTTTTGAGTTATGAACTTTTCCCTTTTTGTAATTTCCTTGACTCTTATGTTGATGCCTTCTATGGTATTTTCTACACCTAAGATTCTCTCTTCTATCTCTTTTATTCTTTTGAATCTTTGCATCCTTGCATCTGTTACTCTCTTTCCTACATTTTTCCATCTCCAGGGCCATCTCCTTTCATGTTTTCTTTAATGTTTCTATTTCAATTTTTATATCCTGGGATGTTTTGTTCAACTCCTTCCCCTATTTGATTGTGTTCTCCTGTATTTCTTTAAGGGAGCTATTTATGTCCTTTTAAAAAGTCCTCTATCATCTTTATAACATGAGAATTTAGATCTGAATCTTTCCTTATAGGTGTGTTGGGGTATCCAGAACTTGCTATGGTGGGAGAACTGGGTTCTGTGGTTGCCAAGTTGTATTGGTTTCTGTTGCTTATGTTCTTGCACTTACCTCTCACCATCTGGTTATCTCTGGAGTTAACTGGCCTCTCTGTCTTTGACTGGAGCCTGTCCTTCCTGTGAGCCTGTGATGCCTGGTCCTGGATGTGTCAGAACCCCTATGAAGGCGAGCTGCAATTGGGTTGTGTGCTGTGTGTGTTTTGATTCAGAGCAGAGTCTCTGCTCGAAGCACAGGTGCAAACCAGAAGGCACAAGGGACTTTGACTGGGCCAGGTATCTGGGCCCTGGGGTCCCAGGAGACCCAGTACACCAGATATTGGGATGGGGTTTGAGGTATAACCTGTGATCCAGGATGTGTCTGAATACCTGGGAAGTCAAGCTACATCTGGGGTGTGAGCCATGTATGTTTGGATCCAGAGCAGAGGTCTGCTCCAGGCACTGGTGCAAACTGGAACAATTGATCCTAATTTAAGACTTCCAGACTGCAACAGTTGGATCAGGCAATACATATGGTGTTTAGACCTCTTTGATCACAATCTTGGCTTAGTATTCCATCCCTGTGTCACTTATGTTCTGACATCTAGGAAGTAAGACAGTTGGCAGAAGTGAAAAAGATGGGATTTCAATCCATATAACTCTTCCATTGGCATACAATTCTTTAGTTATGGCAGGATAATATTTTGAAATATTACCTTGTATTCCTTGGTCCTGGCCTCATTTATTCATCTTACACAGTTTTATTCATTACTCTAGGAAAGATATAACCTGACACTAGGCTAAATGAAAAAGATAAATGGAATCAATTCTTATTGAAAATGCCTGGTTTTCCAGGAGGAAGAAGCAAAAAAATAATAATAAGCAATAGTCCCAAGGGTACACTTAATAAAGAATGCTAGGACATCTAGTTTGTTCCGAACTAAAGTCTCTTTGCACACAGAAAGGAACACTGTGGAGGAGCAGGAGCACTTAGAGTCTGTGAGCTAGCAACACTTGGATATTTGGCTAACTTAAGATAAAACAGGAGTGCACTTTTATTTTCATTAGACCCTATTTTTTTTTCCTTTTGAGCTTCTGATCTTTCAATCTTAATTTTGTAATTAAATTCAAACTGTCCATGTGAAATTTCCTAATGAGCCTCCTGAAACAAACTGACAATAGACAGAAACAGAACAGTAGACCCAAAATATTACATGTGTACAGGAACCATGCAAAGGAGGAAATGCACAGAAGAACCGCATAGTTGAAGCTTAAATATGAATCTTCCCAAGATGAATCAAAAGATGGGTAATTGATCAGCTCTAGAGGTTTTTGAAAAGATAATGTGATGGCTACCCATGGTTATCAACATAACTGAATTTAGAATCACCCAGGAGACACAGTTTAGTGGTGCCTGTGAGGGTGTTTCCAGAGAATAATGAAGGAGGAAAGATGTATGCTGAAAAGGAGAAGCATCAACCTATAAAATGGAAAATCTTGACCTAGAAAACAAAACAAAACAAAACAGGAAAAATCAAGCTGAGCACTAGAATTCATCTCTCCTCTCTCTGCTCCTAAATGGAAGCAGTGCAACCAGTGGCCAAGTGCTCTTGCTTGCCACGTTTTACCCGCCAAGGTGGACTGTATCCTCAACATGTGAATCAAATGGATCTTCCTACTGTTGCTTCTACAGATAGCAATTAGCTTTTAGGAAAAACAAATGGTTTCTGCCAGATTCTAGCTCAGGAAAAAGTCCCTCTGTACTCTGGCAGACAGAAGTATCAATAGCTTAAAGGGGGGTAAGGGAAAGAACTCCCCCATGAAGGAAGATCCTCTTACTCTGCACATAAAGTCTCTACTATGCAAGTCCCATAAAAACAGATGGTTTGCTTAGCATAAGCAGGTGGACATGGTTCAGTCTTCTGTCCTATAAGTCTTCCCTGGATGATGAGTTTTTAGGGAAAAATTCTACCACCCTCATTCTGATTTTGGAAACAGGGTGTCAGACAATCTGGCCTTTAAGTTTTCTGGCCTGGTGACAACTAGAAACTGGGAAAGGATAGGTTGTTGGGATGGATGAAGCACAAGGTGCATAAGCCTAACGATGGAGGCACAACACAGCAAGGATCAAAAGTCAGAAGGTGCTTTATTAAAATAAATAGTATAGAAATTCTTCTTTCCTATGAATAGCTTTGAATGAGGGCTAATAATAAGGAAGTCCAGTGGAAGGTATTTAGTGCCAGGTAACCATGCATAAGAACTCTCTTTTTCATGGCTGAAGGACTAGCACAATCTACTCTGGTTTTGTTGTCTTTGAGACAGTCTCTTGGTATATAACACAGATTGCCTTTAAAGTTAATGATCATCCTGCTTCAGCCTCACAAGTACTGGGATTGCAGGTATAACCTGTCATTCTCAGAATGATTTCATTTTGATTCCAACAGTGTCTGCTCTTGTCTCTGAACAATTTCCCCTAGAGATATCATTGGTTAACCATTCCATTCTTTGGTCTCAATGGTCCCTCCTCTCTGGTAAAACATAGCAAAAAAAAAAAAAAAAAAAGTCAGGGTCAATAAAATTTGTCTGTTTTTGTTTTTGTTGTTGTTTTGTTTTTGTTTTTGTCAAGCCCAAGCAACTAAGTATAGAAGTAGATCTCTTAGACTGTGCTTACCTGCAGTCCATTGTCAACTTTACATTTATTTGTCCTGTGGGTGATATTCTAGCATTTTCTTTTTTTTTTTTTTTTTTTTTTTTTTAAAGATTTATTTATTTATTATATGTAAGTACACTGTAGCTGTCTTCAGACACTCCAAAAGAGGGCATCAGATCTCTCGTTAGGATGGTTGTGAGCCACCATGTGGTTGCTGGGATTTGAACTCCAGACCTTTGGAAGAGCAGTCGGGTGCTCTTACCCACTGAGCCATCTCACCAGCCCCCTCTAGCATTTTCAAAATGCCATTCAGAATATGTGCTATAAGCTGTGCTTCAATAAACAACAACTACAATTTAGAAGGGAGATAGCAAGATGCAGTCAACAAGAGCAACTAGCTAAAGAATTCGTTTTCAATGGGTTTCATTGTACGTGGTTGAGAGAACTGTCAGAGATGTGCCTGACAAAAGACTTAGAATAGCCATTGTGGACAAACTTTAGCAATCAGCAAAATAGTTTTATTATTCCTTTCAAATGGAGCATATTGGGATGATAATTATGATTGATAGCAATAGGCCAAAATCATCAAGTTGTCTTCTCAGAAGTTCTTTACAATTTTTGTTTCAGTTTAATAAGTGAAATAATCTGTTAAAAAGAGTCTATCTTTAATACAAATAAACACAAACCTTTCTGACTAAAGGACAATTATAAGTCATTTTTGTAGGTGAGCAATATCCAATGTTTTTAAAAACTAGACAGATACTACATAAAGTGCGTCGTGTTTAGACTTATGTAATCATTTTGTTTTGTTTACACAGTTGGAGACACATGACCACAAGCCTGGGAAAGCTTAGCCAAGGAGCACTTTTAGTTTGGAGGACAATGGCTTGGAACAGTGTCATCCTAAGCTTTGAAGTTTACAAGGCTTATGGATTTAAAAAACATAAAGTGCTACTTGGTTTTTTTTTGGGGGGGGTTGTTTTTTTGTTTTGTTTTGTTTTGATGCAAACATGAATCTTTGGCTTGGCATTATCATCAAACAATCAAACCAACAAAAGTGAAGACCTCAGACCTCTCACAACTTGAGAAGCCATGCCTAGTGCACAGCACAAGCAAGATGTGCAAGTGCATCTCATATGTACCATGGCAAGGTGGTTGATTGACCAAGACAAGCAAAGGTAGACCACATTTTATTTATTTATTTTTCCATTTTTGTTATTTATTTATTTATTTATTTATTTATTTATTTTTACACTCCATAATTTAATGCCCAGCCCCCCGTCCACCCTCAGATGGTTCCACATCCCATTCCTCCTCCCTACCCACTGTCACCTATGGCTGCCTGATTGGTGGTCTAGTGTTTGAGAGATCTCAGGGGTCCAGCTTAAGTGAGACTGCTGGTCCTCCTACAGGGTTGTCTTCCTCCTCAACATCTTTCAGTTTTTTTCCTATTTCAACCACAGGGTCAGCAGCGTCTGTCCATGATTGCATCTGACTCTTTCAGCTTCTTGTTGGGTTTTCCAGAGTGCTGCCATGATAGGCCCCTTTTTGTGAGTGCTCCATAGCCTCAGCAACAGTGTTAGAACTTGGAGCCTCCCCTTGAGCTGGATCCCACTTTGGGCCTGTTGCTGGACCTTCTTTTCCTCAGCTTCTCCCCATTTCCATCCCTGTTGTTCTTTCAAACAGGAACAATTATGGGTCAGAGTTTTGACTGTGGGATGGCAACCCCATTCCTCACTTGATGCCCTGTCTTCCTGCTGGAGGTGGGTTCTATAAATTCCTTCTCCCTACTGGTGGGCATTTCATCTAAGGTCCCTCTCTTTGAGTCCTGAGAATCTTTCACCTCCAAGGTCTTACTACATTCTGGACACCCCCCCCCAACATCCTACCTTCCAAGGTTGCCTGTTTCCATTCTTTCTGCTGGCCCTCAGGGCTTCAGTCCTTTACCCGCATCCAATATAAGATCAGGTTCCCCTCTTCCTCCTACCACCAATCTACTTTCCCTCTCAGGTCCCTCCCTTCCTCCCCACTTGTGATTGTTTTCTTCTCCCTCCCAAGTGGGACTGAGGTGTTCTCATTTGGGCCCTTCAGCTTGTTGACTTTTTGAGTTCTGTAGACTATATCTTGAGTATTCTGTACTACATTTTTTCGCTAATAACCACTTATTACTGAGTACATGCCATGCATGTTCTTTTGGGTCTGAGTTACCTCACTCAGGATGATATTTTCTAGTTCTATCCATTTGCCTAAATACTCTGGATGTCTGTTTGGATGTGTTTTCCTGTTTTTCTTTAAGGACTTGTAACTCTTTAGCAGTGTTCCCCTGTATTTCTCTAAGTGAGTTATTAAAGTCCTTTTTTAATGTCCTCTACCATCATCATGAGATATGCTTTTAAATCCGGGTCTAGCTTTTTGGGTGTGTTGGGGTGCCCAGGACTGGGCAAGGTGGGAGTGCTGCATTCTGATGATGGTGAATGGTTTTGGTTTCTGTTTATAAGATTCTTAAGTTTGCCTTTAGCCATCTGGTAATCTCTGGAGTTAGTTGTTATAGTTGTCTCTGGTTAGAGATTGTTCCTCTCGTGATTCTGTTAGCCTCTATCAGCAGACCTGGGAGACTAGCTCTCTCCTCTGAGATTCAGTGATCAGAGCACTCTCTGCAGGCAAGCTCTTCTCTTACAGTGAAGGTGCACAGATATGTCATTCAGACCTCCCTCCTGGCAGAAGATGAAGGCCCGAAACAGGACCTGTCCCAGAAGCTGTGTTGCTTTGGCCTGTCACAGAAGCTGTTAGCTTCTGTAGTCCACACTCTCACCTGCACAGACTAATCTCAGAGGGATCCGGGAACCAAGATGGCTCCCCCAGGTGCTCTGGCAAAGCCCTCCTGGGCAGGGTGGACACCTCTCCTCTGGCAGGGAAGGTGCCCGGATGTCTGGAGCCCGAAATGGGGTCTGTCTCAGAAGCTGTCCTCTAGGGACCTTGGGGGTGTCCACCGATTCTGTGCCCAGGTGACCCAGTGCTGGCGTCGACTGGAAGGGACTTGTGACCCTGGACAGGCTGGGTTTCCTACTTTCCTAATGCTGTCTCAGGTCCCGCACGATTGGATTGGAACAGAAGTTGTGTTCCACTCACCAGTGGTCCTAAGATCTCGTGGAGAGTCCTCTAGGGGACCTTGGGGGTGTCCGCCGACTCTACACCCAAGGTGACCCGGTGCTGGCACTGACCGGGATATGTTTGTTTTGAAGATGTTTTTATGTGCTTGTGGTTCTCTTCTTTTGGCTTTGTTGTGAGATGCTTAATATCTTGTCTTTCTTTGGTGTACGTACTTTCCTTGTATTGGAGTTTTCCTTCTAGGATCCACTTTAGGACTGGATTTGTAGATAGATACTGTTTGAATTTGATTTTGTCCTGGAATATTTTGTTTTCTCTGTCTATGTTGATTAAGAGTTTTGCTGGGATTAGTAGCTTAAGGTGGCATTTCTGTTCTCTTAGAGTCTTCATGACAACTGAGCAGGCTCTTCTGGCTTTCATAGTCTCTGTTGAGAAGTCTGGTGTAATTCTGGTAGGTCTACCTTTGCATGTTACTTGGTCCTTTTCCCTTACAGCTTTTAGTATTCTGTCTTTGTTCTGTAGACCACATTTTAAATAGCAGAAGCTACCAAAGGGTGGGAGCACTGATAACAAGTAGCATAAACAACACCACTTAAATGAAGTTGTTTTAGTACATGTCTCAATGGAAAGAGAAGTATAAGCAAGAACACACAGCAACCTCAAATGAATTCAGTTCTGAAACCTTTGGCGTAGTGTTTGATGAAGTTCAGATATGCACCTTTAAATACTTATAGTTAAAGACACTTGTGTTAAATGCATTAAAGTCCTGTTAAAATCGTTGTTTGTAAAGTAGTTATTTAAATGATATTCTTGAATGAAGCTTACGCTTAAGACTCAGTTTCCCAAATAGTCAAAGAATCTAGAAAGAACTAGCAAAACCCAAGTAATTATATTTATAAAACATAAATTCTTCTTTCATCAGCTAATTTTTGCAAAACTTGCTAATAGCAGAACATTTTTAAAAGAAAATGTGTTGCCTTGGAGACAGAGAATCACATTCTAGCCATGTATTAAAATTTAAACTTAGAAAATACTTTAGATAATTTACATTTGGAATCACCTTTCATAAAAATTTGAATCTAATAAAAATCATTTTAATAAAGCAAAATGCATCATTCTCATATCTATTCTTGCTATGACAGCTTAAATCTCTTCATACTTTCTGTAATACAATTGTACCTGGTAATTAGAATTTTAACTGTAATTATCTTACCATACACATAAGAAATTCATCTGAAACTCCTCTGTACATTTGAGAAGTATGAAAGCTCCATCTCTTACTCAGATAATATACTTAGATTCTTGACTTTTGGGCATTTCTGTGTCTTTTTAAGAAAATTTACTTCTGGTTTTCTCATTTGCTCCCTCTTTAAATATATCACAGCCACCATGTCATTCCTGAAGTTAAAACCTTCAGGAATTGAAATTATAAAAACAAAGTTAATATATGTTAAATGAAAGTGGGTAAAAATAATTTATGCTTTTTTTAAAAACTAAGAAACACTGGTCTTGCAATAACATGAAGTTTGAGGGGATATTTTGGTTAGCCTGCTTTTTACATTCATAACATTCCTTCAGCTTAAGTACAACTGAGGCTCCATTTTCTCTTGGTCTATAGAGACCATTCTGTGTCTTCTTTACTAAATCATATGTCTTAATGGAACACTTTTTGCTTGTTAAAAATGTTTCTTTTTATTCTTAGGTTGTTGCTGATAGTTAGATATCTATTCTTAAATAGCTAGGAATACGTGAGTTGACCTAAAGTGCTGACTTTCAAGCTCTAAGTTTTAACAATAATTTTGCCTGTATGATGCAAACTGAAAACAATTATGTCTACATTTGACTAGTGTTTTACTGAAACAGAACTATTGCCTTTATTTTTCTTCTTCTTTCCTTAATGCTTTCCATATGTGTGTATAGTCTGTGAATGTGTGTATGTGTGTGTGTGTGTGTGTGTGTGTGTGTGTGTGTGTGTGTGTGTGTGTGTTTGTGTTTGTCTGCATGTGTACATGTTTGCGTGTGTGTGTGTGTGTGTGTGTGTGTGTGTGTGTGTACATTCTTGTTGAGGCCTACAACCAACAGATCCCCTGTGTCTAACTCTTATAAACTAGAGTAACTAGAGAGACATTAGGTCTGCCCAGCTTTTTACAAGGGTTTTGGGAATCCTTCTACTGGTTCTTTTATGTGTATGGCAAGTGCTTGACCCATTGAGCCATCGTTGAAAGCCTTATTTTCTATCTACTTATTTAGATTGTGGTTTGTTATGTAGTCCAAACTAGTGCTAATCTTATGATCTTCTTTCCTCAGTTTCCCCATTGCTGGATGTACAGGTGTATTCTCAGCAAGAAATGTTGATACCTTGACATAAATACATAGTCTTCTTCAAAACAGTTTCAATTAAGACAATATGTTTACCCAAAGCCACATACAAATCCTACAAGGTAAAACCTACACAGTAGGGATTATACATTAGAAGACATCACTATCCTCCTTCAACATATTAATGCTGGAGCATTTAAACATTCAGTATAGCTACTAACATATAAATGGTTCACTTGATCTGGCTATAGATGCTGCAGGGATCAGAAAGCAAGTGATAGAGCAGAGGATCACTTGACTGGAGCAAGACATCAGAACCAATACTAACAGAGCAGAGGAGAAACAATAGGAAATTGGCTCTGGAATTTTGTCTTGATTTAATTCATTTTTAAGACCTTAGAAAAATAAACTTCATTACCTAAAATTTTTAAAAATCCTGTTTTGAGACTTTGAATTTCAAGCATTAATTTATTTCCAGAATGTTGCAAAAAGGTGAGAGTTACCAGGGCACACTGTTTTTAAAACCAAAACATAATCATATCTCACATTCTTATTCTAATGTTCATATTTTGTAGGTGTATATTTTTCTCAACGTGTTTTTATAAGGGTTTAATCACCACTCTAGCCCACCACCCATCAGAGGTAGTAAGAAAGGTAAGATTATTAGGATATGGGGAAAGTGGACTTGTTTAAAAATAGTTCTTTGGGGCAATTCCAATCTTCATTGTTCTCAGTCCAGTCTGCTAGCAAACACCAAACACAAATCAGCAGTTACAGACCAGTCCACTTGGCAGATCCATACACTAATCAGCAGCTGCTGTCCAGTCCATTTGGCAGACACCACATAGGAATCAGCAAGGTCAGTTCAAGCCAGAAGAAACCACAAGGCTCTCCAACTATCCCAAGTCTGAGGATGTGTCAAGAAGCCACAGAAACCTCACAAAATATTTTCTCTCTATGATGGACTTCACCACAAGCAAAGCTCAGCAATCCAATGTAAGGTGAACCAATACATTGATATCATCAGCGAACACTAGTAAGCAAGGTGGAGTGAAGAGAACCAATGCTTGAGCTCCCACTGTCTGTGGGATCATATTTATATCCTTTCAAAGCATCATACATTCTTTCACATGTCTACTATAGCAAAACACCCTTTCATCTGTGTTTGCTTCAGAAAATCATTATTTCATATGTCCGCTTTAGCAAAACATTCTTTCACCTGCGTGCTCCAGCAAAGCATCATTTGATATAACCAACTTTCCAAAGAAACCAGGAATTTCCACTTCAGTATCCCATGATGCTTTAGACACCAGTTAATCCTACATCTTCATCTCCTTATTCTCCATGGTAAAGGAGGGCTCTGACTCGCACATGCATAGCACAGTTGGGTTCAGCATCTGATGACTGAACCTACCACAGATTTCTATTGAGAAAAAAATATGTGACAATACTGAATATATGCAGTTTTTTCCTGTCATTCCCTAAACAATTCAGTGTAACAAACATTTACATCACAATTTTTTAAATTGAACTAGGTATTTGGAGTCATCTAGGAGAGAGATAAAGCATCCAAGAAAATGCAAAATAAAAATATTGGTTCATTTCATATTAAAAGGGTTATGCAACCCTAGACATCGTTATCCACATGGGTCCTGCAACTAACCACTCCGATATCAACTTACAACTGCATATATTGTGGAAAATGCTTCTATTGCCACCTGAAAGGGAGATTGGATATCCAAATTTCAATACAATGTACAAAAAAAATCATCTCTTTCTAACCATACTGTGAATGATATAGTGGGTAGGTTTGAATCTAGCCATGCTTTTTTTATTTATTTATTCTTCTCTCATACAGCACACCCCAACCCCAGTTTTCCTTCCTTACACTTCTCCCAACTCCTCCCTTTTAACTCAGATCCCCTGTCCCTACATTTCCCTTCAGAACAGAGCAGACCTCCCAGAGAGATGAGTCAACTATGGAATAGCATGATACAATAAGACTAGGCGCCAACCCTCATATCAGCACTGGGCAAAACAACCCAGTAGGAGGAAACGAGTCCCAAGAGCAGGCAAAAGAGTCAGAGACACCTTCCCTCCCTCTGTGTGCAGTCCCACAAAACACCAAGCTAACAACCATAACACTTCTGCAAAGGACCTAGCACAGACTCATGCTGGCTCTGACTGCTGCTTCAGTCTCTCTAAGGCCCTGAGAGCCCTACTTAGTTGATCCTATAGGCCATGTCCTCCTGTTCTTCTTGACCTCTCTGGTTTCTACAGTTCTTCCTACCCCTCTTCTGTGGAATTTCCCTGAGTTCCCTGAGTTCCAAGGGGAGGAACCCAATGGAGATGTCCAATTTGGGCTCTTTTATCACCTAATGTTTGACTCTGGTTCTCTGTATCTGCTCCCATCAGCCTCCAGAGGAAGGCTCTCTGTGATGATTGTGCTAGGCACAGATCTATGAGTATAGCAAATCTCACAGATCTATCATTAGGAATCATTTTATCGATTTTTTCCCTAGGTATCTGGGCTATCCAACTCCGACTCCTAATCATCCAGGGAGTGTTAAGGATGGGATCCCTCTTGAAGTGTGGGCCTCAAATTAAACCAGTCACTGGTTAATCTCTTCCATGAGTTCTATACCTCCATTGTTCCAGTTCATTTTGCAGGCAGGATAAATTGTAGGTCAAAGATTTTGTGGTTGAGTTGGTGGCTCAGACCCACCACTGAAAGTTGCATGATTACAAAAGATGTCCTATGTAGGCTCCATATCCCCCATTAGTAGGAGTCTGGATAGGGTCACCCCATTGAATTCTGGGAGTTTCTACAACACTTGGTTTCTACATCACCCCCCAAGTGTCCTTCAGTTCCTATCATCTCTCCCCATACTCGCTCCTTCCTTCCCTTCCACCAACCCCACCTTTTCGCTCCTGTTCCCATTCCCACTCACACATAGTCCACCTGAAAAAAATCTATCCTATTTCCCTTTCCTGAGAAGATTCATGTGTCCTTGTTACTTAGCCTTTCTGAGCCTGTAGATTGTAGCATGCTTACCATTTACTTAACAACTAATATACATTTATAAGTGAGTCCATACAATGTTTATCTTCCTGGGTCTGAATTAGCTCACTTGGGATAATTTCCTTTTTCTACTTCTATATATTTGCCTGCAAGTTTCATGATGTTATTTTAAACAACAGAGTAATATTCCATTGTGTGAATGTACAACATTTTCTTCATTCTTCAGTTGCGGAACATATAAGTTGTGTCCAATTTCTGTCTATTATGAATAAAGCTGCTATGAGCACAGTTGAGCAAGTAGCTATGTGGTAGAATGCAACATTCTTTGGGTACATGCCCAATAGTAGTACAGCTGGGTCTTGAGGTAGACTGATTCCCAGTTTCTAAGAAACTGCCATATTGATTTCCATAGTACCTGTACAAGATTACACTCTGACCAGCAATGGAATAGTGTTCCCCTTGTTCCACATTCTTTGCAGCATGAGCTGTCACTTGTGTTCTAGGTCTTAGTCATTCTGACAGGTGTAAGATGGAATCTCAAAGTAGTTTTGATTTGCATTCTCCTGATGGCTAAGGATGTTGACCATTTCTTTAAGTGTTTCTCAACCATTTGAGATTCATCTATTGAGAATTCTGTTTGGATCTATACCCCATTTTTAATTAGATTATTTGTATTACTGATACATAGTTTCTTGGATTGCTTATATATTTTGACTATCAGCCCTCTGTTGAATGTGGAGTTGGTAAAATCCATTTCCCATTTCGTAGCCTGCCTTTATGTCCTTTGTCTTGTAGAAGATTTTTAGTTTCATGAGGTCCTATTTATTAATTGTTGATCTTAGTGTCTATGCTATTGTTCTGTTCAGGAAGTTTCTCCTTTGCCAATGAGTTTAAGGCTATTCTCATTTTCTCTTCTATTAGGATCAGTGTATGTGGTTTTAGCTTGAGGCCTTTGATCCACTGGGACTTGAGTTTTGTGCAGGGTGATAAGTATGGATCCATTTGCATTCTTTTACATACAAACATCCATTTAGAACAACACCATTTTTGAAGATGGTGTCTTTTCTTTATTGTGTCTTTCTGGCTTCTTTATCAAAAAAACAGGCTGGAGAACATGTTTTCAGATTAATGTGCAAAAGACTAAACAGGATTTTAAATATCTGAGGAGACATTGATTTAACAGAAAATGGAGTAAAATTTCAGAACATCAAACTGAGTATCTAGTAGCTTTAAGAAAACAAAAAAACGAAAACTATACACTAAGCAGTGCCATGCAAATCCTAAAGGATTCCATAGCCTATGACCACCAGTGTGAACATTGGCAAATGTTTCTAAGGAGTTTGTTGCTGAGCCTAGAAGCACACATTTCTCTAGGGAAGGTTCAGAAAACTCTTTCTGCAAAGTCCAAATTCATAAATATTCTAGATGTTGTGGTCCTGTTATCTCTTTTGCAACCACACGAACTTCCCCACTTTAGCAACAACACAGCTATGAACTATGTAATTGAATGGATATGTCTTCTTTCCTACAAAATATCATTTGCAAGAGCCACACTGCAAAGCAGATGACATTCACTATGCTACCCCCATTTCATAGAATACTATTTTATATCTCAGATCAATATCCTGCTTATCACAAACTATAGAGAGAAGACAGTATACCCAAAGTGGTTTTATTTTTCAACAATGTTCTAATGTAATTTTTTTAAGTAGGTGTTTTACTTAGGATTTCTAGTTCTGTGATAAAGTACCAGGACCAAATCCAACTTGGAAAAGAAAGGGTCTGTTTCATCTTAGAGCTTGTAGTTCATCAAGGGAACTCAAGGCAGGAACCTGGAGGCAGGAACTGACACAAAGGACATGGAGGAGTGGTTCTTACTGATTTGTTCCTTCTGGATCCTTGCACATCAATCTTCAATCAAAAAAATACACCACAAGCTTGACCACAGGCCTGTATGGTAGGTGCAATTTCTCAACTGAGTTTCCCTGTTTTAAAAGGACTCTAGCCTATGTTGAGTTGACCTAAAACTAAGTATCACAGTAAGTATGTCAGTTGTAAACTCTGCATGCCACACTAACACTGGCCTAGCAACATGAGCTCACTGGTGAAATACTGGCCTAAATGTCATGGGAGTAACTAACTGTTTTCTGATTGAATTCAATGCCTGCTCCACAGGAGAGAATTTTAACTTAGTCAAGGACTGGTAGGAAGGGAGATAATAAGCCCTAGTGCAGAACCTACTACCATTCTGCTAAATGGACATGTGCTAAAATTTCCTGTTTAGCACTTATGTATATACCCATTGATTAGTTCTGCTCTCAACCTTTATCACAGAAGGTTCATAGTGGAGTAAGTGATAGTTATTGCAAGGATTCATAACTCATCGAAATGCTAAGAATAAGGAATAGGACACGCTGAGCCCTAAAAGGGTCATCTATAATGTCCTCTTTAAGGCTCAGGGAACATAAAGGAGCATAAAGAATAGAAGAGCTGTAGGATGGGAAGTCTGGTACAAACAGATTCCATCTGGTCATGACATCATTTCATTCATGAACTCACTGTAGCTGTGGCTATCCATACAAGTCCTATATGGTTTTGGACCCATCAGTATTTCACCATGAAGGTAAAAAGAACCTCATGAAGCCTTATTTTCTCTTTGAGTGACTACTGGTAATTAGTGGTTGCTTGGGAAAGGGCTATCTCATTCTTCAGTGGTGTAACCACAGATAAGTTGTTCATGCTTTAGTAAATAACCTCCCATCCCTGAAGTAGAAATTTCTGGTTTCTTTGGAGACTCAGTTGTGTTATGTGACATTTTTCTGGAAACTGTCTTATGAGAGGATGTTTTTACTTGAAGCAGACACATGTGGGGATGTTTTGCTGAGAACAGCCCCATGGTATTTTTCTGGAAGATAACTGGAAAAAGAACATGCAATATTTTGGTTGAGCAAACACTTGAGAGAACATGTAATGTTTGGAAGCATATAAATATAATACAATACACATTGGATGATGCTGTGTGACACTGGTTCACTTTGCCGCTCTGCTGATCATCATTTGTTGTGACTTCTTAGAGCAAAACTCACTAGAGAACACCTGGTGCTTCTTGTAATTTCCAGAGACTCGGGCTATTGGGCAGAACCTGGTTTGTTTGTTTGTTTTTAGTTTTGGGGTTTTTTGTTTTGTTGTTGTTGTTGGGGTTTTTTTTTTTTTTGATTGACAAGCTGTTGCTGATTTATATAAATTGAACAGCTGATATCCCGACAATGCAGATTGGATTTTCCCCAAAGAACTATATCTAAACATGTCCACATCCCCCTTGGCCCTATTAACCTTTCCTTTCCTTTACCTCTAATGTCTGGTGAACTAGAAGGGAGGTTAAAATATTTAAGTATGCTTATTAAAATAGGTTTTGAAAAATATAAGTCAACACACTCCTAACCAAACAACCACTTACCAAAACAACCCAGAATTAAACTCAGTGGCCACATAAATAAAAAGGCATGAAAATAGGAGGGGACTTCCTGGGAAGAAGGGGAGGAGTGAGAGAGGATAATAGACATGAAAATTACTAAAATTCACATATGTGAAATGGTGAAAGAATAAAACATAAATAAATTGATGTAGGCATATGTTTGTAGAAGTCACTTTGCCAATATTTGCAAAGGAACTTCTGGTAATAAAATGATGGAGGGAAAATGCCCATCAGGCCCAACACTTTCCTATTGGTGAACTCTGAGTTCTACCATGAAGCTTTTCATGTCTGTATTTTGCCTAATCTTTAGTCAACCCTCTATCACAAGCAAAATCCTCAATAATGTGCTAAGTAAATTTTATTTATGCAATATTTACCACATAGATGATTCTACCACTTAAATTATTCACCATATTATCTATGTTGTACTGTGACTACAATATAAACCCTTTGCAAATTTATTATAATATCTCTGTGGACTCCTGCAGAGATGAATGTTTTTAAAATAATTCTTAAAAACTATCACTGTTATAAACATTCAACTGAATGATGCCTCACAATTCTGTACAACTTCAAATACAAAATATTCTTGTTTTAAATAGTTCCTTATTACAATGCTGTGAGGTAGCATTATAACCAAGGAAGTTATTATTGTCTTGGTTTTCTAAATGTAAAGAGAGATAACCTAATTGTATGACTCTGTAGGCCTCCCATAGGTGGTAAAACTCTTCAGTATAGTCTTCTCTTGACCACAACTCTCTCTTTTGTACGTGTGATAATATTAGGGGGTTTTATTTATTTAATTCTTTCCTTCATCTTTGTTAGACTCTCACCTCTGAGTTGCTTTTCTGATGTTACTTTCCCTAGTCATGACTAAACCTGTTAATTTGATTGGCTTTAGCGACACCTAAAGAATCAGTAAAGTATACTTCTATTTGTATTTATGAGGACAATTCCCAGGAAGATTCATTTGGGCATATGGGGTCCCTGAATGTGAATTGAAATACCCCATAAGCTTGAGGTCTGAATAAAATCAAGGCAGAAGAAGAAAGAGACATTGCAAGCTCAGACATTGTCTCTGTTCCATGGTCACCATGATGTGACTTACTCTATTCCACTATACCCTTCCCACTATGATGGACCAAAGCATATGCAACCGTAAACTAAAACAAATCTTTGTAATGTTTTCACCCTCGGGTTATTTGTCACAGTGCCAAAAGCAGACTAGCACACCCCTGCATGCCCAACTTTCTCACCACCTTGGTTAGACTAACAATGATTTGTCTTTTACATGGCAGCTCAGTGAGGTCAGAGGATGAAGCTTTGCTGATATGTGCAAAGAGACAATACTACAGTTAATCAAACAACACGGGACGGCTGGAGAGCAATGTCTTTGTGGCAGATTTGGAACTACTTTTCTTTTCTTTTTTAAATATTTTTATTAGGTATTTTCCTCATTTACATTTCCAATGCTATCCCAAAAGTCCCCCATACCCTCCCCCTCCACTCCCCTACCCACCCACTCCCACTTCTTGGCCCTGGCGTTCCCCTGTACTGGGGCATATAAAGTTTGCAAGACCAATGGGCCTCTCTTTCCACTGACGGCTGACTAGGCCATCTTCTGCTACATATGCAGCTAGAGAGCTCTAGGGGGTACTGGTTAGTTCATATTGTTGTTCCACCTATAGGGTTGCAGACCTTTTCAGCTCCTTGGGTACTTTCTCTAGCTCCTCCATTGGGGGCTCTGTGATCCATCCAATAGCTGAAGGTGAGCATCCACTTCTGTGTTTGCTAGGCCCCGGCATAGTCTCACAAGAGACAGCTATATCAGGGTCCTTTCAGCAAAATCTTGCTAGTGTGTGCAATGGTGTCTGCGTTTGGAGTCTCAGCTCCAAACTTTGTCTCTGTAACTCCTTCCATGGGTGTTTTGTTCCCAATTCTAAGAAGGAGCAAACTGCCCACACTTTGCTCTTCGTTCTTCTTGCGTTTCATGTGCTTTGTATCTTGTATCTTGTATCTTGGGTATTCTAAGTTTCTGGGCTAATATCCACTTATCAGTGAGTACATGTCATGTGAGTTCTTTTGTGATTGGGTTACCTCAGTCAGGATGATGCCCTCCAGGTTAATCCATTTGCCTAGGAATTTCACAAATTCATTCTTTTTAATAGCTGAGTAGTACTCCATTGTGTAAATGTACCACATTTTCTGTATCCATTCCTCTGTTGAGGGGCATCTGGGTTCTTTCCAGCTTCTGGCTATTATAAATAAGGCTGCTATGAACATAGTGGAGCATGTGTCTTTCTTACCAGTTGGAACATCTTCTGGATATATGCCCAGGAGAGGTATTGGACGTAGTTCTACTGGAGGATCCCGCAATACCTCTCCTGGGAACTACTTTTCTAGGTACATCTCTGATGTCGCTGTGCTGCATGCTGCATTTAGTTGGCGTGGCTGAAATGATGACCTGTGGATGCATGGGCCTGATTCCTGTAACTGCCTTGCAGTGTGAATATGTGAGGAGACCCAGAGGACTTCCCTGAATGCTCTAATGGGAACTGAATTTCATGAACCTGCCTACAGAGATATACAGATATTAAGCTGGAGTTATTATTCCCTTGAAGAATAGTATGATGGTTCAGCCTTCCAAACTGGCATCATAAAAAGGTCTTGGCATGCTTTCCATGGTCTCCTCTAGTTCTTAAGCTCAATGAATAGCTCCCAACTCTCCCATGTTGGGGTAATGCAGTCCTGACTTCTCACACTCATCCATCTTCTTTAGTTGTTGGAAGGAGTCTGTATTATTCACTTTCATGAAAACATTTTAATTTCATGATTTCTGGGTCTCCAGTGTTGGGTTTCCTGACAAAGTACATTTCAGGTTCTCTAAAGGCTAAAAAGAAAATAACATAAATTTTAAATAACTTGATTAGACAGGTGGTTTCTGTATCCCATGGGCAAGCACCAATCCCTGACATTATTAATGATATTCTGTTATGTTTGCAGGCAGGAGCCTAGCAGAAGTGTCCTCTGAGAGGCTCTACCCAGTTGCAGACTGAAAAAGGTGCAGATACCCACAGCCAAATATTGGGCGGAGGTCTGGGACTCTTATGGAACATTTGAGAGAAGGATTGAAGTCCTTGAAGGGGATGGAAACCCCACAGGAAGACCAATAGTGTCAAATAACCTGGACCCCTGGGAGGTCTCAGAAACAAAGTCACCAACTAAAGAACATACACTGGCTGGTACACTGGCTGGAACAAGCCCCCCCACCCACACACACACACACACACATTTGTAGTAGACATGCAGTTCAATCTGTATGGCTGCCTTGTCTGGCCTTAGTGGAAGAAGATGTGCCTAATCTGGTAAAGATTTGATGTGTGGGGGCAGGGGAACCCCACAGAGTCTCACCCTCTCAAAAGAGAACGAGAGGGTGTACAGGAAGGGACTCTGTGGAGCAGGGATATCAGGAGGAGGAACAGTGTTTGGAATGTAAATAAATAAATAAATAAATAAATATTTTGGGGTTTTTTTGGGGGGGGTGTTTTTTTTTTGGTTTGGTTTTTTTGTTGTTGTTGTTTTTTGTTTTGTTTTTGTTTTTGTTTTTCAAGATAGGGTTTCTCTGTAGCTTTGGCTGTCTTGGAACTCACTTTGTAGACCAGGCTGGCCTCGCACTCAGAAATCTGCGTGCCTCTGCCTCCCAAGTGCTGGGATTAAAGGTGTGCGCCACCACCACCCTGCTATAAATAAATAAATTTAAATAACATGATTAGACAAGTGGTTTCTGCATATGAAATCAGGCAATTTCTATTCCAGGAATCTAAAATATTTAGTGCACAGAAGCTATGTAGATATTTCAAGGTTTCTTCAGCCATCCTTCCATTTTCATTCTTGTCATAGATGTCTCCTCACCCTCCTCACCCTTCTCTTCCTCCTCCTCCACCACTACCACAACTAAAAGCAATGGGTATCTCTACTCCAGGCATTCCCTAAGCAAAGGAACTCCTATTTTCATACCACATTCACTGGTCAAAATTCTGGATCCAGTTCAGAATCACACACCAACGTTCACATCCCTGCCTTGCTAGATTCCTTTTTATTCTTTTTTTTCTATCTGTTAGACTCTTAGTTCTGAGTTGCTTCTCTGATAATACTTTCCCCATCCATGACTAACCTTGTCAACCTGATTGGCCTTAGAGGCAATTAAGAGATTAGTAAAGTACACTTCTATTTGTATCTATGACGGGGTTCTGGTGAAGGGGAAAGGAGGATTATTTTGAGCACATGGTTTTCCTGAATATGAGTGGGTCCACCTCATAGACAAAAGGTCTAAACAAACCAAAGTCTCCATTATACTTTGGTTGCTGCCCTCCAGCCATTTTTCAAGTAGCTGAGCTACAAAGATGTGGAAGCTGAGTGTGCTTATTGTTGTTGCATGGCCTTGTGGCCAGGTCACGACAGGTCAAGGCTAGGTAATACACATTCACATTTACATTTTTGTTACCATACTATAAAGTCACCTCTCAGTATCTCTAAGGTGGTATCTGGGAACCCTCCTACCCTTTCCATCTAGGTACCAAATGCTAACTTCCTACCCTGGCAGCAAGAACTTAGCTTCCTTGGGACACTGAACTATGTGAGCACTCTACCCTCATTGACCAATCCTTCATCAGCCCTTCTCACTGCTGCTGGAGCCTGACACCTTGGGTGAGGCCATGTCTTATGTGCATACGCTCTTCTGTAGCATCAGTCACTTCCTGTTATGATGCAGTGGAATCAATACTGGTCCAGTGAAATAATTGTCCACCCAAAACCTTAGGATGGGATACTGTTTGAAATAGAGTCTTTATCTAGGTATGTATTGATGACCCTGGATTGTGGAGGTCACTAAGTGCAGTGACATGTTTCTTTGTAAGAATCAGAAAAGGATACACCATGAGGCAGATGCCACGTAAAGGTGGAGGCAGAAACTGGAGTGCTATGACTCTGAGCTGAAGGACATCACAACGGCTGACACACACTAGGGAACCAGAGGAAAGATATGATCATTTCTCTTTCACTGGCTCCCAAAGAGACAAACCTGTCCAGTCTTTGATTCCGGCTTCCAAATTGCTCAAACTATATTTCTGTTAAATTCAAATGGCTTAATTTGGTGGAACTTGGTATAGGAGCCTGAGGAAAAGAGTTTGCTGCCAGTGTCTGATCTTAGGCATATTTTTCAAGAGTCCATAGTTCAACCACCTCTTCACCTAGCTTAAATGGCAGAGCCCCGTGCTGGATTGTTTTGACACATGAGCATGCCTTGCAGCATCTAGATTCAGCCTTTGGTAAGCTGGCTTCTTTATAATGCCTTCCGAATTTTGAGCTCCATCCCTTTACCTTGCTACAGACGCCTGCCTTACAGTTCTTTGATTAAGGGCTATATTTGAGCATGAGAAGATGAAGACAATTCTAAAACATATCAATGTAAATTAATTCTGACCCTGAAGAGTTAAGGTGTTTTTATCCCTTTTACCTTTGTTACAAGGCAAAACCACAGTAAAATGCTTTCTTAGATAAAATAGAAGGTGTCAAATTCATCTCCACTTCCTGATGTGACTAAAATACATATAGTGCTCTTGGCAGGAAAAGATAGGAATTCTCTTTAAAAAAAAAAAAAACAAAAAGAAAAACAAAAAAACAAAAAGCAGTTAACTATCTCATTTTCAATATAGTGGCTTTTTGTTTGATCTAAGTAAATATGACATTTTAAAAACAATAAGTTCACCAGGACCCATGCAGTGACCAGAGGAGAGTTCTTAAGGGAGAAAGAACTTTATCAGGAAAAAGAGATAGTTAGATTGCAACTCTAGGGTACAAGGATTACCCTGAATGCCTGAGGCCCTGGGAGCCACTCCCAGAAGCACAAAGACCAAGCCTCAGTTGGACAGACATCTTGAGCTCCCGGGAGTTTTCTGGCACATGCAGAAGCAAGGAAGAAGCGGTGACTGTCCCAACAGGATACGGCACAGGGCTGAGGGAGAGTCATAAACAAAGCATGCTTATCACAGGGAGATCTTAGGTTTACGTTATGACCTCTCACAATACAGTCCTTAATTAAAGTGCTCTCCAAGAGGGAGGTCATTTAAAGGCCATGCTGAAAGCCTTGGGAGGAGAGGAACACAAAGATCGCTCTTGTCTCGTTTAGTTTTTACGACAGAATATTTAAGAAAGCATTGAGCTTTAGCAGAAATACAGAAAAAGTGGCGTTAAATGCACTTCCAGAAGTTTATTTGTGAAATTGCATCTGTTTTTCTTTAAGTGTCTGGTGAGTGGACTTTCTTCAGGTAAACCACCCTGGAATGCCAGAGTACAGTGGAGCTTCTTGGCCTTCTTTGTTTGGTAGCCTTGAACTACATAGGGTATTTTATTGCACATTTGCTGCTTTCAATTTCCCCAGATTGTTTAACAATTTGTGCTTCTGAGACATAAAAGACAGGCCAGAAACCTGAGGACACACTCTTCGCTCCAGATCGAACACCGTGTTACAGTCTGACAGCCTTTGACAATTTGGCATGCACTTTTAGAGCTATCAGTCTATGCCACAATCAGGGCAGAGAAAACACAAAGTCTGTGTGATTACAAAAATGTGTAATATATTACAATGTGTGTGTGTGTATGTGTGTGTATGACTCACTGGCAACTGTCATATGGGATTAATAGTTATTAGTGAACATAGAACGCATGTTTCACTAAGGAGGTAACTTACTAACATGTACCACCTTTTTATGCTGTACAAAAAAAAAAACTGGTGCACAACACATATCAGCTCTCTGTCTGGACCCACTGGTGACCACTTTGTTCCAGTGTTCAGTGCTAAAGAAAATTTATACTGCAATTATCAGGGTAATAATTTCTTACATAAAGCTGTTACTTTCTCATCCAAAGAAAATAAAAGTAAAGAAAAGAAAGAAAAGAAAAGAAAAGAAAAGAAAAGAAAAGAAAAGAAAAGAAAAGAGAAGGAAGGAAGGAAGGAAGGAAGGAAGGAAAGAAAGAAAGAAAGAAAGAAAGAAAGAAAGAAAGAAAGAAAGAGAGAAAGAGAGAGAGAGAGAAAGAAAGAAGAGGAAAAAAGAAAAGAAAAAAGAGAGAGAGAAATTGAGTGAAGAACATTTTTCTGTTTGCAGTCCATCTAATACTATGGAGGATATAACGACACCAAATCTTTAGAATCTGTAGTATTGCCTGCAGGGTTTTGACAATATTGGCTTTGGCCTGTGGAACAAATTACAGTGGAAGCCTGAATGTGTGATGTTCCATCAACCATAAGTTTCTTTCTTTCTTTATTTTTTACTAGCAATTTTGAGTTTTCCTAATGTCAAAATTGATATTTGTGATTATGGCCAGTTGTAAGATATATTCTACATTCTCAAACAAAGGTTTACATCTGAAAGCAAACTTTATTATCTATTACTATACCTTAGTGCTTTAAAAACCAGGCATCTCCACTTATAAACAGCATTTTCATATAACGTATTACAACACTGTAAATATATTAAAATATGTTTTCATAGTATGTATGCAAGTGCTTTATAGAATGTATTTTTTTATAATTTAAATATATGTCATGGATGAGCTATCAGTACATGAATCACAGAAATTACATCTGTATGCAAATGGTATGAAAGACTTGAGAGGGACCAGACTGCTTTCATCTTTGGAATTTGTTTTCCAACTATAAAGCTTGCAGATCTAGCATGAAGTATCTCAGGAGTAAGAATCAAGTCCATGTATAAAACTTATGTTTCATTTTCAATAACTTGAACATACTTTTATACAATTTATTTTATTGACACCAGTGGAGTCAAAGTTTCTGTTTCCTCTTTGGTTAATTTTGATGTCTGGTCTTTTGTTGATCTTCTATATTTGCATCAAATGTATTGACATACAATGTTCATATTCTCTTATCCTGGGTCATTGGTAGGTTATATAGTGGTGTTTTTCACTGATATCTAGACTTTGTGGACAATGCTGAATAACTCATGAAACACTGGATATCTACTACAACAGAGGATTTTCTAACCCAAATGGGAGGAGTGGGTTCTTCCCATCCATTCTTTACTTCGCTATAAATTGGTAGCCTACTACATCACCTCTGGACACATCACCTCTGGACTACCTTTAACCATTCTGGGTCAGCTGGTTGCGATGAAGCTGGATGGCTGTGTGTGTATGCACACCTAACAGACTCTGTGGAGACTCCATCTGAGTCGTGGGGGATCCGTCCTCACAGTGGATTCAGAGCACCCTATCCTTTCACCTGCTCACCATAATCCCTCTGTGTCCTCATCCACAATGGTATCTATGAGGCTTCTGGGACACAGTGACAGCTTCCACATAAAAAACCATAAAGGCTTAGTATAGAGAGGAGTACTGGCCAATTGAAATGGAATGTAGCCCCATGTATCATTTTAAACTATCTAGAAGCCATATTTATTTATTTATCTCTCATATATTATATCCACAGTACAGTTTCCCCTCCCTTCTCTCCTTCTGGCCCTCTCCCAGACTTCCCTTCTTTCCCAGATTCACTCTTACTTTGTTTCCTTCAAAACAGAGCAGGCCTCCCAGGGATATCAACCAAACATGACATAACAAGTTACAATAAGGCTAGGCACATATCCTTATATAAAGAATGCATTATCCAATCCGCAATGAGGGAATAGCTCCCAATATTAGGCAAAAGACTCAGAGACAGCCCCCACTCCCACTGTTAGTAGTCCTACAAGGATACCAAGCTACACAACATGCATGCAAAGGACCTCAGTCAGACCCATATAAGCTCCCTAATTGTCACTCCAGTCTTTGTAAGCCCCTGTGAGCCCTAATTATTTGACTCTGTGGGCCATGTTCTTATTGTGTCCTTGTCCTCTCAGGCTTCTCCTCTTCCTCCTCTTCTTCCTCCTCTTCCTCCTCCAACTCCTCTTCTTCTTCCTCCTCCTCTTCCTTGGAATTTCGAAGGCTCCACCCTAATGCTTGGCTGTGGGTCTCTGTATCTGCTCCTATCAGTTGCTGGAAGAAAACCTCTCTGGTGATGATTATGCTAGGCTCTGGTCTACATGTACAGCAGAATATCATTAGGAATCATTTCATTGATTTTTTTAATCTAAAATTCTGCATAAAACTCATGTAATTGGATCAAAGACCTCAACATAAATCCAGATACACTGAACCTAATAGAAGAGAAAGTGAGAAATAGCTTTGAATGCATTGGCATAAGAGACAATTTTCTGAAAAGAACATCAATAATGCAGGCACTAATATTAACAATTAATAAATACAACCTCATAAAACTGAAAAGCTTCTGTAAGGCAAATGACACCATCAATAGGACAAAATGGTAGCTGACAGAATGGGAAAAGATTTTTCACAAGCTCCACATCTGACAGAGGACTAATATTCAAAATATATAAAGCACTCAAGAAACAAGACATAAACTAAATAATCCAATTAAAAGGATAGGGTACAGATCTAAACAGAGAATTCTCAACAGAGGAATCTCTAATGGCCAAGAGGCACTTAAAGAAATGTTCAAACTTCTTAGCCATCAGAAAAATACAAATGAAAGGACTTTAAAATTCCATCTTATACTTGTGAGAATGGCTAAGATAGAGAACACAAGTGACAGATCACGCTGGCAGGGATGTGGAGCAAGGGGAACACTCCTCCATTGCTGGTGGGAGTACAAACTTGTATAGCCACTTTGGGAATCAATATGGCAGTTTATCAGAAAACTGGGAATTGATCTACCTCAATACCCAGAAATACCACTCCTGAATATAGCCAAAGGAGGATTCATCCTACCGGGACACTGGCTCGGCCATGTTCATTGCTGCTTGATTCATAACAGCCCAAAACTGAAAAAAAAAAAAAAACCCAAAAAAAACTAGATGTCCTTCAACAGAAGAATGGAGTAAAAAAATGTGGTATGCACTCAGACATTAGGTGGAGCACAGGGAATCCTGTGGGGAGGGGAAGGAAGGATCAGAGGAACCAGAGGAGTCAGGGACACACCACAAGAACATGCCTACAAATTCAACTGATTGATACTCATAGGGAGTCAGAGATCAAAGAACCTATAGGGATATGACCTAAATGCTCTGCATATATGTTATGGGTGTGTAGCTTGGTGTTCATGTGGGAATCCTAACAGTGGGAGTAGGTGTTGTCTTGGACTCGTTTTCCTACTTGTGAAACCCTCTTCCTCCCACTGGGTTGCATTGTCCAGCCTTGATGTGACAGTACATGCCTGTTTTTATTGTAGCTTATTATACCATGTTTGGTTGGTTTCCCTCTGGAGGGGAGGTGTATCTGGGAGAGAGGGGAGATGGCTGAAAAAACCAGAGGAAGGAGAGGGAGGGAAAACTGGTTAAGATGTAATATATGAGGAAAGAATTTTAAAATGTGGTACAGTTACACAACAGAGTATTACTCAGCTGTTTTTTAAAAACTGCATCATGGAATTTACAGACAAATGGATGGAACTGGAAAAAAAATCATCCTGAATTAGGTAACCTAGACACAGAAAGAAAAGCATGGCATGTGTTTACTTATAAGTAGATATTAGAAGCCACATTTTAGAACAAAAGCAAAACTGAGTTGGTGATATAGCTCAGTTAGGAGAGTGATTTTCCAACACTCATGAAGCCCTGGGTTCAAGCCCCACCATGAATCTCTGTGTGCATCTGCATCCACACATAATCAAAGCACTCACATGATGAAGGCAGGAAGAGGACCAGAAGTTCAAGGTTATTGCTGCCTACAAAGTGACCTCAATACTAATCTGGGCTTTATGAAATCCCATCTCAAAAGGAAATAAAACTAAAATAAATATGAATAGAACAAATATTACTCCTAAAAATTGTAACAAATGTACCAAAAATACCAATGTTGTACCATTCACCACTTTTAATACCATCATTAATATTTAACTTGATTACTTCACACTTCTTTCATGATAAGTTGTTAGACACTAAAGAACATTTTATCCTTACAGAGTATCCCATCTGTACAGCCATGTTTCCACTCAACAGTATTCCAATATATAGTAGCCAGTAGCTAATACATTTACAGTTCTCAGCAGCCAGTAGCCTGAACAAGGCAAATGGCTACAACATTAGATGTGTAATGTAATACTGTTGTTCATTATTTTAAAGTTTGTTATGTGTTCACATTTTTGTTTTTGTCCAAATCCCCTAATATAAATACAGTCTCAAGATAAGCATATCCAATATGATATTCTAGAAATCAAAATGTAGGGAAGTCTGTTACAGTCCAAGACTTGGGACTCTTCTTCCTCTCTCCTTTAATATGGGAACTATCTTCAGGGTAACTTTTTCATAAACTATCTTCATGACATAACTTCAACTGTGATATCATTAACACACTTGGAAACCCTTTCTAACTTCATGACCATCCATAGGCCATGACTAAGTAAAGGGAGACTTTGGTCACAGCTCCAAAAATATAGGATCTCAAAAAAATACAGGATCCCATGTTCATTGCCACTCTGTTCACAATAGCAAGGAAGAAGAAATACCCTAAATGTCCTTTAGCTAATGAATGAATAACCAAAAGATGGTACTTATAAAAGTGGAATACTACTCAGCTGTTAAAAATAAAAAAAAAATAAAATCACAAAATTTGCAGGTAAATCGATGGACTTGAAAAGTAGTATTAAAGTGAGGTAACCCAGACCCAGAAAAATAAATGTTGAATGTTCTCTCTCATCTACCATTCCTAGTCCCAAATCCTTAGATGTGAATAACTGCAGAAACTAGAAAAGTAAAAAGGGACCATGGAGGCTTTGAAAGGAGATCTAGAGAGAAATAATGCAAGATACGGGCAAATAGGGAAATGGAAAGAAGGTGGATCTTTAATGGGGGAACAAGAAGGGACACTACAGAAGGAGAGGAGGGGGGAGGGATAATTAGCATTAAATATGCTTGAAACGGTAATTGTAGTATTTTATATTTATCTAATATCACATGATAATATATATATATATTCCTCAAGAGCCATAGACTATCTAACAAGACCCAGTATCTTGTATGAGAAACCCTCTATCAAGTTGTTGGTGAGGTAAGTCCAAGAAATCCTAAAGACCTATAGCCAACTGGGGAAAGCTGGGAATGGGGGAGGTGGGCTTCTGCAGAGAGGAGCACAGCAAATATTTGAACTGTTTGTCCATGTTCTCTACATAAGTATGGAATGGCCTGAAAGCAGATGCAATGTGGACATTTTAAGCCAGATCCTCACTAGTATTCAGTACCAAATTTAAAATACAAATAGATGGAAGGAAGGAAGGAAGGAAGGAAGGAAGGAAGGAAGGAAGGAAGGAGGGAGGGAGGGAGGGAGGGAGGGAGGGAGGGAGGGAGGGAGGGAGGGAGGGAGGGAGGGAGGGAGGGAGGGAAGGAAGGAAGGAAGGAAGGAAGGAAGGAAGGAAGGAAGGAAGGAAGGAAGGAAGGAAGGATAAAAAGAGGACAAGAGACAAACATAGAGATTGCATCTATTCTGGACCTTTCTTTGCACAACTGAGCCACACTGGGAAAATACTAATCATTTTTTAAGGGGTGTGTGTGTGTGTGTGTGTGTGTGTGTGTGTATGTGTGTGTGTGTGTGTGTGTGTGTTTAGAGATTATAATTTAATTCATCCTTTCCTTCTCCTTCCTCCAAACACTTCAAATACCCGTTCCCATTCGCCTTAAAATTTGAGACCCCTTTATGTACTAATTATTATTTTATGCTTATAAGTATATTCATCTGTATTTCTAAACATAACTTGTTCAGCCTGCATAGTTTTACTTGTATGTATGTTTTCATGGCATGGACAAGCAGTTGATGGGCGCTCCCTAAGGAGTCTACTTCTATTCTCAGCTTTCTGAATTGGCTATAGTTCTTTATGTAGGATTAAGGCCTCATGGTCGTTTCTCTGGTCAATTTGGCATGTCCATAAATACACATATATAGTTTTAATGAACTTTTCTTATCTTGCCTGATAGCCCTCTCTCCAAGAACCAAAGACCAACTAACAAAACCCCAATAACTTGACCAGAGCTGTCAAAGAGACTTCCAAAATGGACAAACCGTTGTCATTGCCATTGGAAGGTAAGACACCATGGACTTCAGAAACGGGGCCCAACAATGTCTGAGCTGAAATTGATGTAAATGTCCCTCTGTGAGGGCTGGCATTTACGGTGTCAGAAGAAAGGCAACCAACAATCCTACAATGTAGTGAGTTTGGTCTAATGCTGCTTGTAACGTGTTAATGTGGATCCCCAAACAGTTTGCACAAGAATCCACCCGTTCTCACATAAAACACCGAGGGATCTAGCACCCAGTTGGTTCTGATTGGTAAATAAAGATGCCAACAGCCAATGGCTGGGCAGGGCACACAGGACCGGACTTATAGGATTCCAGGGCTAGGGACAAAAGGAAAAGAGAGAAGAAGGAGATTCCCCATGCAGGGAGGAGAGAAGAGACGCCACACCTAAGAAAGTGTGGGACAGAGAGCATAGCCACCATGTAGGAGCTGGGGGAGAGCGGCCCCAAGAGGGCTGCCTGACTGAATCCAGGGCAGCAAAGATGAAATTCTCAAGTAATAGCTTGAGAATATCGGAGGGAGATGGATTAGTCACGTGGCGGTTAGGAAGTGACTCAGCCATTGAGCTGATTTAGGCATCTCAAAATATAAAAGGTGTGTGTGTGTGTGTGTGTGTGTGTGTGTGTGTGTCTTTCATTCGGGAACCCAGAATACTGGGGCGGGTGTCGAGGAACGCCACCACGGAGATCAATTTGAGTATTTAATTGATTACTGCAACACCTACTCAGCTATGATACCTAGGAAAATACTAATTTTTTAAGGGTCTTATAGTGTTATGGCCAGGATTTAAGTGATTAGAGTTGGTTCTACTTTTATGGATTAGGTATATAATACAGCAACTCAAGCTCGTATTGTCAAATACTGATTTTAAAATAAGCAAGCTATGAAAGGACAGGGCTCTACCACCCCTACCATTCTTTCTCTGCAGGTGCTTGAGAGTAATTCCAAAGGGATATCTGGAAACACAGTGGGCCCTGTTTGCCTCACTGAGTACTCACCAGGACCACCAACCTCCAGCCCCAAATCCTTCTGCGGTGGAGAACAGGTCAAGAGAAGTCACACTGGTACAAAACTGTTTGCTCTTCCTCATTTGAATGGGCTGTAAATCATCAATAGTTTTCTATGAGGCTCCTCTAGATGTGTGCCTGTTTGAGGAATAAACAAAGAAAGAAAGAAAAAAAAAAACGAAACACACACACACACACACACACACACACACACAGCTTCATACCTCCTTAATTAAGAGCCCACTGACTCTAGTAAAGATTAATGATCACCACACACCACTCCAGCTACTACTGTGTTTTCTGCTGAAACAACAGGACATGCAGAGCTCTGTGGAATGTTCCTCCAATAAGCAGGTGTAAAAAGAGCCCTTAAAATTAAAACGTTGCAAATCTACACGTATCTTTTACTCTGAGAACACGGTAATGTTCAAGGTGCCAGCAGTCATTCTCGCAAAACAATACTGGCATTCTTCAGGCTTGTAACTGGACCCCGAAACCGAGGGGCCTCTGTGCTGTGAACTTTAATGACTATGGCCTGGAAAGTCAGATGAAGCAGGGCCTCCTGGTAACAGAACAAGGACAAAACACTGGAATCTATAGCAGTTAGAGGAGGAAAAACATGCTAAGCCCAATGTCATCCACCTGGTACTTACCATGTGTCTATTATAGGATGGATGAATAGCTTAGATAATAAGAGAGGTAGGCAGAGTCCAAAGCCATGGTATCAAATATATTTGAAAAGGAGGAGAAAAGAGAGGGAAAAGGATCATTTCTAAAAGGCACTAGCTAAATGCCCATTTTTACTTATTGGCTTCTTTCAAAATATTCAATCACACCTAGCAATTGGCAGTGAGTACAAAGAGGCTCAGGCTCCCATGCTGTTCCATTCACTTCCCTGGGGTGGGTGGCCATTTGTAGCCACTGGCAATAGCAAGGGAAAAGCCCCAGGGAGACCAGAGACATTCAGTGGCACCCCACCCCTCCCGCTGCCACACCTCTGCTATGAATGCTCTTAGCTCCCAGGAAGAAAGGGCCTCAAAAACCATCAAAGCAACATTTTTCTAACATTTCTCTTAGACAACCAAAGGATTTCTTTTTATTAAGAAAAATAATATAAAGACGAGCTAAAATAGAAAGTATCAGATTCAACTGTTTCCAGAATGTTTTTTTTCATTTAATAAGCTTTTCAACAGAGAATTTCTCACTCAGAAAAACACACACATTTATGAATTTATGAAACGCCCCCCACAAAACAATAATGATTATTATTGCTTTTAGAACAATCTCTGTTTTTGTTACTTTTCCTTCTCCTTTACACTTCCATGCAGCAAGACTTAGTCTTGTCTAACTAAAAGTGTAGAATGAGTAGCTTCTGATCTCTAGAAAAGGTATGAAAATGGAATATTGTCTCACTTAACTGAGTCTGTGACTAAGGATCGGCTCCTGTCTCTTTAAGTCATTTTCTCAGACTGCTGGGAGAGATTCAACCTCATCACTAATTTATATTCACTATTAATAGTTTAGCAAAAGTCCAAGTGACATGTGTAACATGAATGATTAGGATATACACACAGAACGGGCAAATCTATGGCAGCCATTAATTTCACAACTATTTGAGCACAAAGAACACACAGATGGCTCCACTGGGTATTAGAGAAAGACAGTTTTCTAGCCTGAGGTATGTGCAGTCTCATAGAGGTGAACACACTTTTACAGGAGTTCTGTTGTCAGGCCAACTTAAGCTATATTTGGGTGCTATAAAGGATTCAAAGAAAGCAGGCCTGAGAAGTCAGGTGATTGACAGGCAGCAGCTGCCCTTTTTTTTTTTTTTTTTTTTTTTTTTTTTTTTTAATCACCAGGCACAAAATCAGTTCAAGGCTGAAGGCTGAAGGATGCTAGCAGATCCCTGTTCCTCCAAAGCCACTGGAACGGGCTAAGTTTTCTGGAGGAGGTAAGCCTGAAGCATTATTTGAAAATAATGAAAGTATAGCCTTAAGGTAATAGAATGGGTGGCCCCTTTTTTTGTTTCCATTTGTCTTTGGCCTTACAAGCAGACAGAAAAAAAAAAAAAAAAAAAAGAAGGGGGAAAAAAGCTATGTGTTTAGTGTATTCTTTGAAGAGAATTAGCTAAAATCCATGTCAACTTTTTAAAAATTCAGAAAGTAGCAGCAAGGATAAGCACACAATTCGGTCCAGGATACTGGATACCTCTATGTTTACCCTGTTCCTGTGTGTGCTTTCTTCATGTGGTTATTTCTGATAATCTGACTTTATGCAATAAATACTCTAGATGGCCCTCCCATTAAAGAGCAGGGCCCTAAAGATCCCATCAAGATCTCAAAGCTTAATATTAGATGACGACACACTTGCTTGGAAGCAGAATCATTCCCAGTTATAAGAGCAAGGGTTGTACCAAAAGCAGCAGCCACCAGGTTGTACTGACTACTTCCAAGAGGCCAGACAGCTGGATTCATATTCTCATGCTCATGAAACCTTTGTAGTGACATTGATGTTCAAGCTTAGGGAAATGCCTTAAAGTATCCCACTTGCCACAACTAATGGGTATAAAATATACATTGAAACACAGGGTCTCCTAATGCCCAGACCTAGGTCTTGATCTCCATCCTGCTCACAGCGTCTAATGCCACCTACAAACATACCAGACCAATGTAAACCTTACAAGTGGAATTAAACGCCAGAGAGGGGCTTAAATAGAGCAAGAATGTTGAAAATGTAGAACCGTAATACTGCATCCTGCAAGGTAATTGCTACCCGATAGAAGAAGGACAAAGATGTGAGAGGAAGGACAGATCTGATCATCTGGTGGTTAAAAATACTGCCATCTCTTATCCAAAGTTTTATGATAAGTTGAAGTCTTAACATGCTAAACAGAAAATTCCAGAAACAAAAAGTCATGAGTTTTTAGGCTAGTTAAAACCAAACCCATGCTTGCTGCACAAACATAAGGACCTCAGGGTGGACCCATAATCCACAGGAAAAGCTGGGCATGGGAGCACCTAGATTACAGTACTGTGTCCCTAGCAGTAGGGAGGCAGAGACAGAAGGATCCCTGGAGCTTCCTGGCCCACTAGGCTTGCCTAGCTGGTGAGATCCAGGTTCAGTGAGAGATCTTGTCTCTGCAAAATAAAGTGGAGAAAAGGGAAAAAAAGACAGCTCACGTCAACCTCTGGCCTTCGCATACAGATGTGCATATGTTACCCACAGATACCAGACACACACAAAGACATCATATTTTAAGTCATTTCTATTTCAGTTCACTATTTAAACTATTGTATCTTATGGGGAATTTTTGCTGCTGATTTATTGCTATGCCAGATTTACAGAGGAAGCTTTAGACCATCTATATGATAAAACTTTAGTGGAAAGTGCAGCGTAGATCAACCTCTGCACATCCTGAGGTTTCAGGCACCCCTGGAGTCTTTAGAACACATACCTCTAGGGATGAGGGCCAGTTAGCCCAGGACAGTATTTGTAGTGATTAAACAGTAATACCCGGACAACAGCAAGATGTTGTGGCTGTGGTGTAGTCATTTTATTTTCAATTACGTGTATGTGTGTGCCCCTGTGTGGATATGTGCATGTGTGAAGCTGCTGCCCAGGGTGTCCTGAACAAGGTTGTTAGAACTGCTGAGTTGCAACTATAGACAGTTATATGCTGTCCTACATGGGTGCTAGGAACTGAATTCAAGCCCTATTCAAGAACAGTACAGTCTCTAAATCACTGAGCCATCTCTCCAGACCATTGCAGAGTCATTCTGTGTCATGTTTTGGACTTCCTTCCAGCTCTTAAGACACAGAGTATGAGGTCTCTCTTACACCCAGGCAACCAACACCAGAACAGTCATTTTGCAAGATTAAAAAAAAAAAGTCTCACCATCTAAAGAAAGAGTAATCAGGTTTATTTACTTTAATCCTTGAGTTTTAAAATAAATTGTTGCCTCTTAGTCCTGTTACCACTGAGAATCAGCACCTGGTTGATTGGCAGTGAGTCCAGACCGTAAACCATACTGATCTTTCTTTTCTTTGTTTGTTTGTTTCTTTCTTTCTTTCTTCCTTTTTTTTTTTTTTTTTTTTTTTTTGTTAACGTTTCAAATCTTCCTCCTTTTAAAAATATACTAAGGAGAGGCTGGAGAGATAGCTCAGAGGTTAAGATCACTGACTGTACTTCCAGATGTCCTGAGTTCAATTCTCAATAACCACATGGTGGCTCACAACCATCTGTAATGGGAGCCAATGCCCTCTTCTGGTGTATCTGAAGACAGCTACAGTAAAAAGAAGAAAAAAGACAAAAAAAAAAAAAAAAAAAAAAAAAAAAGAAAAAAGAAAGAAAAGAAAAAAAGGCAAAAATATACTAAGGAATATGTATATAATGCTTAAGTCGTATCTTTAACTTACCATAGATGACAATATACCTGTGTCTATAGTGCCTAGGCCAAATCCGGCCCATTGCTTGTGTCTATAAATAAAGTTTTATTTAAAGGCAGTCAGGCTCCTTCATTTATATACTGTCTATTACTGCCTTTTAGCTATATTAGGCAAGGTGAGTAATTGCATAGCGATCAGGAAGCCCATAAAACCTAACTACTTGGATTTTCATCACTAAATATGTCCACATATAGCCAATTTCATTGTACATTTATGATTTTTTTCCTTCTGAATAGCTACCAATGTATTCATTTTTTAACTAGCTGGATGATCATTAGTCTGCTCATCCATTCATCAATCAACCAACTTCTCTGCACCTAGCACATGGACAAAAGAAGGAGGAGAGATTTGGGAGAATCTAACTGGCATGTAATGCTGAACTAAGAAGAGAAAGCAGTGAAAAGGAAGACAGGTTGGTTTCAGGCTAAGGGGCAGACAAGATCTCAGCTAGCACAGCTTGGGCATTTATAAATCGTTGAAACGCTAACTATTCAAATACTGATGCTGAAAATCCTTGGGCTACCATATGCTAGCATGACTTCACAAAGGCACAGTCTGACTTACTGTGGGTTCTTCAACAATATTGAGATGGTTTGGAAGAGCTATAGCTACTCGGAGATATCAGAAGGGCTGATCACCTCTAAGCACTAGGACGCAAAGCCCCCAGGCCTTTCCCCAAACTCTGGGGATTAGGTGACATCAGAGTTTGAACTGGATATTTGAGGGAGATATTTTACTTGGATACTAACTGAACTCAGTGACCCCTAAGATCTAATCCCCCAAACTTCACTGCTCTATTTTGGGCCTTATAACTGGAAAAGATAGCTAATGTGTGAGCAGAAAGAAATGCTCACCTAATAAATAATCAATGTAACAAGTGCGGGTACTTGTCCCTTTGGCTGTCTAATCAATGGCAGTGGATGAAGCGAATACTATTGACACACACTAAGTGAATGTTGGAAGTTAACTTTAGCCGAAGTTAAGTAAGCATAAATTACATTCAAAACTATGTTCTCTTTGTTTGTGTTGGCACACCAAATGCTTACCTCTTTAGTAATGGTTGAAAACCATTAAAAAGGGGAAAAGGGGAAAAGGGGAAAGGGGAAAGGGGAAAAAATTAACAACTTAAACATCCAAGTAAGATTATACTGAACAATTCAATATGGCCAACTCATTTTTCATTAAACAACGGACATTTATACTGTGAGTATCATGCATACCTGGACACAGGCTATAGATTCCCTAAATTAGGCATCTATGTATTAAAGAACACTAATTTAAAATATGTCCTTATTTAGGGGTTTTAAAGTTGACTTTTTATTTCTATATTCTAGCACTTAAATATTTAAGTACCTTTATACCAACTTAATCAAAGTGAATTACAACGGAAGAAAGGCCAAAAATATTCCTTTGATAAGACAATTTTGAAAAAAAATGCATCACTTTGTAAAGAGGAACACCCAAGGATATTTTATATTCATAAAAGCAAATTGACCAGTTATTCAATTATGAAAGATGGTTTCTTGCTTGGAGCTCCTCATGATTAATGCTATTGTGGGGACACTCCTAGCTAGCGAGAGCACAATTCAACCCTACCACATTCTCTTTCCTAAGGTGTCTAAAACATAAACAGCACTCAATGGATTTTTTAAAGGGGATGATCAATAGCTTTCTGGGTTAGATACCACTAAATTATTCTTGCTTTGTTTTCACTACAGTGCCTGTATCTACATAGTTCTGAATACTTTTTAAACCTAAATGGAAATAAGAAAATCCACAAATAAATATTCTCTTGCCTCTTTACACATGGCCAGGAAATCCAGCGACACAGCTGAGCACCCTCTTCCTTCTCCTTTCCAGGACTTATGCTCCTCAGCTCCTTGTTTACTTGTGAACTCCTAGGACTTTCTTACAAAAATTAATTTCAAATAAATATAACAGAATAATAACTACTTTCAGCACAAACACCACAGATAGCATATAATTAAGATGAGGGGGGAAAAAAACCAAAGTATTCTTGAATACGCATTGCTTTAATTTTTCTCTTGATGGACTTTCAGATTATTTTTAAATGATCTATTAAAAAATCCTCTTCTTGTAAAGAGCTATTAAAACTGCAGACACTTGGGAATGCTGGGGAGGGAAAGTGGGTCATGTTGCAAAATTGATTATGTGAGCTCTCTCTACTCAGTGCCCATGTCAGCAACATGGAAAAGCAGTCTCCAGACTGGATTCTACAGCCACACTTTCTTCTGCAGAGAAAAAAAAATGCAAAGCAAAACAAAACAAAACAAACAAACAAAAGAGTGCTTTTTGTACACTGGGAAACAAAATGGGTGGGGTGGGAGCAGTTCAATTCTATCCCTGAACACAAACACCAAACTGGACTTTTCAAAAGACAAACATAGCCCAGAAAAAAATACTTTTGTAATAAAAAAATGGTGTGTGTGTGTGTGTGTGTGTATACATATATATATATATATATTCTAAATCTGGAATCTTGTCTATCTTACTATCTTATTTTAAACAAGCCAGCAATTGCAAGCTTCAATCTGTTTGGATAGAAAAGAATTTATGTAAATGTTTTGTTCAAGCCCAAAAGGGAAAGGGGTGTATAAAATATACAGTGTATAAAAGATGCATGCCCAACTCCAAAACAGCTTGATACACAGGGGACCAAAAAAACCCATCTGCCCTTCTGCTAGGTACGCCCAGCAGTCCTGAAGCTTAAATATCATGCCATTTGCAACATGGTTTCAATGACCCCAGCAATAAGAGATTAACCAAAATTTCATAACTGCTCTGTTCTCCTGCCCTCCTGGCTCTTGGGGATGAAGGGCAGAAGGAAGAGAAGGAGAAGGTCAAAGAACTAATAGAAACAAACAAACAAAAAGAAGTCTCTATTTTTTGCACTCTTTCTTGGCACTTGAGAAAGAAAAAAAAAAAAACTGAGGCAGATCAATCTGTACAATGCTAAACCAAATCTCTTTAATTCCAGTCAGCTTTTATCATTCAGTCGCTGAGTCTCTGTGTGGAAAAATTCATGCTAATTCCCCCTAGCAACAGCTTCAGCCTATCAGGAGACTTTATGTACCGTGCAGCTGCCTGCCAGAATAACTCTAAGTAGGTCAGGCCTGTATTTCTAAAAATGCTACGGTCTAGTAACCCCACTGTCCCGTCTGTCTGCCCTGCCCCATAATAACCTCAATTGCTTGGTGACACAATGACATACTATCCTGTTAGAGTGCAATCACATCATGCTACATTATTCTGCAGGAGCATGGCTGGGTGAAGGACCCTCCGAGGGGCAGCATTAATCAGACAGCCATTCATGTCCACCAGCGTTTCTCTCTAGAAATGGGGACTGCATTAATGACCAGCTGTTTGAACTAACACAAACAAAATAATGTCTTCCACCCTGTTGGGTGCACAGAATACAGCATTCTGATCTGGCAGGTTCCACCTCTTGACTAAATCGAAGATGTAAATTAACTGGGCTCAGACAACATAGGCTTTGGCAATCTTAAAGTGAGTATATTTAAATTATATTACATGTGATTCAAAAAGCTATTGATTTCATATACACGTCTCTCCTTGCCTACAATTTTCCTTAATCCACGTTTTTAAAAGGAAAAGTGCATACACGGGTAACATAATACATATGTGCATATTGTCCAGGGACTCAACTGCAGGGGCTGAACTAAAATTGACTTCGCTTCGGGCAGAGAAACAAAGCTGGTCAGTAGTAATTGTGCAGCATGAACACAAATACAAATACTAAATGCACGCTGCGAAGGAGCACTGAAAACAAATAAGAGTAAACACGCTGAGCCTGCTAGCCAATCAGCTCCTCCCACCAGCTCCTCCTGGAGGCTCCAGAGAACGCCCCACACCTCCAAATAACAGAGACAGGGGATGGAAGGGAAAGGTGCCCTTCAACATCATATAGTGGTATGTCGCTTCCTCACAGGGTTACCAACAAGATAATTGCAAAAAAAGAGCTTCTTCAGCGTATAAATTAAGAATACCAAAACAACTCAGAACCTGCAGTCAGGTTTTAATTCTATAGTAGGGATTTTAGAATCTAATGGGGACATATGTCCTTGGGTGTACTTTTAACTTTCTCCCATTGGCATACAAAAGCGAATGGGTATATACGGAGACAGGACCCCAGCAGTGCAGTACCGGGCTGTTTGGGACGGTATTTTACAGGGACGGAGCTTGCATGCTCAGTCTGCATGCTTATGGGTCCCCTGTTTGATCTAACAAACACCCTCCTATACGCTGAGCATTTCCTGCCAGAAGTTAGGCAGAATCCAGCCAGTGAGATGTGCACTTCAGCCCTGCTTAATTTTCAAACAGAAAATGCCTTCATGTGTCTGCCCTCATTTGAACTGTGCTTGATAACTTAGTTATGACTGTCTTCTGCACTCTGTGGCACACAGCACACAGTTATTCTTGGAGAGATACAGTCTCTGACGCAACCATGAACCGCTAATTACAAGCTGCTGACATTCTGCTCGTCTCTGCAGCTTTGAAGTTCTGCTTTGTCTCATGGCTGTTCCACTGTGCTCCCACCCCTTACCCTCTCCTTTCTCTCTTTCACTTCATAGCCTTTCTGAATGCTCCTCTAGCACAACCTGGAGAAGGAGAAGGGATTATCAGACTTGCTTGCGTTTCTTTCCTCTCCCCACCACATCCTGACACACTCTCTCTCTCTCTCTCTCTCTCTCTCTCTCTCTCTCTCTCTCCCCACATAGATCTACAGTTTGGAAGTACAGTAATAAGATCCTGTCTCCACCCCACCCTCAGGAATGCACCAACAGCTGGCCAAACATAATCCAGCACACAGAGCCGCTTTGTAGAATTTCTAACAAACAGTGGGAGGACAGGCCAGACAGGCGTCCCAGAGGAGCCCCCATGACAACTGGGAAAGCTGCTTGCTCCCGGCTCAGAGCTCAGTTCACCCAGCTCACCCTTATCTATCTACAAGCTTCTAGTACCAGCCAAGCCCCGACAGAGGCAATGAGAGGCCACCCTCCTCCTTCCTACAGCCTCAAGCAGGCTGCAAGCTTTCTTCACACTGACATCAGCCGTGCCCTGCCTCATGCCACACACCCCTGCAAGCTCGACAGCCACAAACCCCAGTGCCAGGATCAGCAGCAGCACCTGTGGTCACCATCTATAGCTGGGTGCCAGGAGGACCCTCCCTTTTCCTTAAAGAATTTCCTTTATTAAGCATAGCTGATCCTAGCATTTGAAAGCATGTAAATCTAACACTGTATCCATCTCCACTGAATGCTTAGCTTCTGAAGCCTGTGGTATCCAGCTGGCCTCAGAGTCATCTGGGATACATTTATTTTGATTAAATTGATCGCATTTCTATTTAAGGGACAGAATTTTTCTGCCATACTGAATACAGCTGTGTTTACAGGGCTCTGTAGGAGAAGAAAACAAAACCGTACAGTGAGCCTTAGCCCAACGCTGAGCACTTAGAACTTCAAGGAGTTAAAACTGAAGGGGTTTGCTATGCCGTTAAAAAGAAAAGTCTATATGCAGCTGCTCTGGCCGAGCTTTCTGGCTAGCCAGGAAATAGGTCTTGAGCAGGAGCTGAAAACACTGGCTTGTAATCAAACCCAACCCAGCAAAGAGTCTCTCTCTTTCTCTCTCTCTCTCTCTCTCTCTCTCTCTCTCTCATATCTCTCTCTGTGTGTGTATGTGTTACACAGTCTCTTCCATGTCTCTACACGCATGCACATGCACTTAAATCCATGCTGCAAGGCTGCTATTTTTCTCTGGGGACACTGTACAGTCACCCAGCCCATCAGTTTCTTCCTTGACAGTACCAGGGACATCCACACTGCAATTTACAGTTCCTCCATGCACGTGCTGGCAGATCCACTATGCCATCCTTCCTTAGATTAAGACTGCGGAGCTGGCAGCAGACAATCTTACGACAGTCAGCATCTCTTCTTTTCCCCTTCCATTTCTCCAGCTCTGCCCTGCCAAGCAGACACAGCAAGTACCTGCTTCATCCATCTTCAGTTCCACTCTCTGAAAAAATGCCACCACATCCAGACCTGGGTTGTCCCCCTCAGACAATCCCAGCGAGCAGCCGGGGTTAGGTGCGTGAGGCAGGGGCGGTGGCTGCCCTCGCCCTGTATGCATATCATCGGTGGGCACTGATGTATAGTATTCCTAAATTCCCTTTCCAAGTCCTTCGCATGCCTTCGCATCCCACCCCAGTCTTCTGCAACTTCACCCTGTCTTCCAAGACCCCATCGGCTGTGAGAGACCCTGGCCAGAGACTGAAATAGGTCCTTCTTCCGCAGAGTGCAGACAGGAGATTCTGGGATCCTAGTTGTACGATGGGCCATCTCAGGCAGGAATCAGCCGGAACCATGCAGGTGAGCCAGACGAAGCTTGATGTGCCCACAGTGGTGCAGCCCGGGAGCGGTGAAGAAGACAGTCTGGCTTCAGAGTTTCGAGAAAAGAAAAAGAAAAAGAAAAAAATCAAAAAGAAAGAAAGAAAACAGCGCAGCTCGGCGCCTGTGGGGGTGGAAAAAATACAGACACAACCAGAAAAAAAAAAAACAATAGTTAAAATCAAATTTCAAAACAAAAATAGGAAATACAGAGATCAGCATACTTGATGCGACTTTTATTTCTGACGTTTTCTTGGTTTATTGGCCTCCCCACCCCCCTCCAAAAACTCCCCAGTCCCTGAACGCCCGTCTGTCCACGAGTGCCGAGTCTCAAATGCGATTGCTCCACAGTGCCGCAGACCTACATCACATGAGGAAGCACATGACGAGCCGGAGTCGGCTGCTGCTGTGGTCAACTGTTCTGCCGAGGCAGAAGGGGGGTAGGAGGCAGTGCCCCTCTCACGCTGCCAGGAAGAAATTTCCTTAAAAGAACAATGGGAGGGCAGCATCTCAGAAGAAATGCTTGAGCAATATGGACTTTTGCACACTGATGAAGAGGCACTGTGGGTCCTTGAAGACAAGCGGAGGATGCTGTACCGCAGACACAAGCTGGATGGCAGCAATATTATTTCTTGTGTGTACTCGTCAAAGCTGATTCCGTTGAAGTGGATTCCTGAAAAGCACATACCATGTCTTCCGAGCATGATCAGGCTTGGAAAACCAATTCTATTATCTCTCCTTGCAATCTGTATCTGAACCTGCATTGTGAATAATTTATTTTTAGACTAATAAGAGGCTTGCCAAGACGGCACCCTTTCTATGGCAAGCGATGCATGCAGTATTCACCCAAGAGGGAAAACCTTGTCCCTTTGTAGGGAGAAAAGAGGAGACAGGTTTTGTTGTTTTTTAAAAAAAAAAATCATCATAAATCAATTGTGACTTCTTATTTAAAGGTATATACAGCAGTAAGATTCTCCCCCCAAAAGTCATCACTGGAAACAAGGGAAATGTTTGTTTCTTTGAATTAACAGGTCTCTGGTTTGTACATTGGCATCTCACACTGACACCTCACGCTGGCAAATAGGGGTGATGTTTTTCTAACACTGGCCAAAGCCCTTAAGCCACTTAGATATTTTTACTTTGCAACAAAATGACAACCAACAACTGCTTCCCAGAATACCCCTCTGTGGAAGGTGCTGAGTGGCTACTGCTGGTTTAGTACAGACCACACACTGGAGAGTGATGACCTTGGCGTCCACAGGTTCTGTCAAATCCCAAAATAAGCATATAACCTATTTGGGCACTCTCGAAATGTAGAAGTAAACTATTTTAGAAAAAAATACAGATGATCATCCTAGCTGATCAAATTCAGAGAACTTTTCGTGAATAGGTGAAGAGATGACTTCCTATGTCATTTGACTGTGGTTAACAATGCAAGAGCCTGGGTGACACACAGGAGCCTTTCTCTGCATTTGTGTATAAAAGGCTACCTAGACCTGGGTAGTATGTGGAATGCAACGGGCATGTTCTCAAGGTGTAGCAATTGCAGGTCTTCTTTTCCTCCAAAGACAACTTTCTACCAATCTAATCCCTGCAGAGTCATTCCAGGAAGACTCGGCAGCCCTGTTTTCCTCTCCGCCTCTCTCCCTACAATCTTTCTTTACAAGTGGCCCTTGAATTTCAGATTCCTCTCCATTCCATGAGAGTCAGACTTTTTATCTGTGTCTGATTGCAAACCACTGCCACTAAACCGCTGTGTCTGCACCATACAAAACCACTGTCTATATGCTCAGGACAGTTCTTTGCCCATCACCGAGGCTAGCTCCTGATTTCTTCATATTCATGTGTTACCAATCAATGGTACTTTCAGCTTGTGTAACTATTTAAACAAGCTGGTCTACTTTGTATAGATCCTTCATTGAGTAACAACAACAAAGTCTTGCTTTGTTAATTACTACAGAACAATGGCATAGGAGGTTCTCCCTGGCCTCAGGAAACCTATCTACCGGGCCTGCACCTCATTTTCTGTTGGCACTAAGCTTGTATCACCTTCAGTGCAACTATTCCTGAGTTTTATTCCGCATAAAAATAGTAAATGGGTCTAAATTTGCCTGATAGCTGTGGGTCAGAGAAGAAATGCTACGGAAAAGTTCCAAGACAGAAACAGCTTCTACGTAAATACCTGGAAAGGTGCCTCGGGGTCCCAATTTGCAGTGAAATCTAAAATGGCCAGCAAGAGGCTGGGGTGGATGGTTAAGTTTCAACAGTAGCAATGCCGGTCACTGAAAATGAGCACTCGTTATGCCGAGAGTCTATAGGAAGCACTGAAGATCTATTGCATCACTTAGCAATCCTATGAGCAAAGCACTTTTAAGATAAACTATTTGAATGAAAGAGAAAGGGAAGCAGGTGCAAAGGAAGGACAGACGTGGTTTCAGCAAGCTAGTTTAGAGAAGCGCACCTAGACCAAGGAGAGCCCACTCTAAAGCATCTCCCTCCTCCCCCCCCCCTTTAACGCTAAAGAATAGCAGCCCGCCTGTAAGATAGCGAATCTGGGAGCTAAGACCAAGGTGATTGATGGAAAGGGTGGGGGTCAGAGCTACGGAGAGCAGGATATCACCTTTTCTGTGATGTCCCTACACTGCATGTGGGTGACACTGCTCATTGCACTGAGAACTTACAAAAGCACGGTTTGGGAGGTTGACGGTGCTTACATCTACGTGTGTTTTAATTTCTGGAAGCAGTCTTTGTCTGGGAGGCACGGAAATGGCTCCTGGACTCTGCTAGTGCTGGGGAAGGAGATGAGATGCATTCTAGGGCCTGTGTGAGGAAAGAGCTGTGACTACTAAGGACAGTCAAGTTGGCTGCTGGCTAGACAGATGCTTGGTACAGTTGTCCTTTCCTTTAGGTTTTATTTATTCTTTTATATCTTGAGGAGAGATTTTTGTGGAGCCCTGGCTGGCTTAGTACTCCCTATGTAATCCAGGCTGGATTCAAGCTCCCAGCCCTCCTGCATCAGTATCCCAAGCTGAAACTATAGATGTGTACCAAAAGTCAAGCTCTAGATATACATTTCAAGATAATGAACTTGACACAAGCTATCATACTGTAGGATGAGGGGACCTCAACTGAGAAAATGCCCCAATCAGACTGGCCTGTAGACGATTATTGGTGCATTTTCCTAATTACCAGTTGATGTGGAAGGGCACCTTATTGTGGATGGTGCCATCTGGGCAGATGGTTCTGAGTTGTGTGAGAAAGTAGTAGACTGAATAACTCACAAGGAGCAAACCAATAAACAGTATTCCTCCCTGGTATCTGGTCTGCTTCAGTTCCTTCCAGGTTCACGCCTTGAGTTCTTGACCTGATATGGAACTGTAAGCTTAAATAAATCCATTTCTCCCCAAATTGCATATAGTCATGGTACTTTTTTCATTGTTAATTATTTTATTTTATTACATCCCAAATGCTGCCTCCCCTACCTTGTAGAGTTCTTCCCCCCACCCTCCTCCCCTTAGCCTCTGAGAGGTACCTCCTAGGTATCCTCCCACCTGGGGCATCAAGTCTCTACAGGATTAGGTGCATCCTGTCCCACTGAGGCCAGACTAGGCAGCCCTCTGCTACATATGTGCTGGGGGCCTCAGACCAGGCCCTGTATGCTCTTTGGTTGGTGGCTTAGTCTCTGGGACCGCTCAAGGGTCATGATGTTTTATCACAGCAGTAAAAAAAAAAAAAAAAAAAAAAAAAAGTAATGCCACTACATGGATCCCATGGATCCGCATGCATTTCATATTTCATTGATATCTAAGTTGCTTTGCTGGGTTGGTTTTCATCATCATATTAAAACCACAGAAACAGACTCTATGCTGTCTTTCACTCCACCTCTGGCCTAGTTTCTCAGGGCTAACTGCTTAGCCTATAACTGCTTAACTCAGCCACTTATTTCTACCTAGGCTGATATTGCTGTGTCCTGCTTGGCTACAGGCCCACCCTTCTTAGCTCCTTCTGAATAAGAAGACTATGCATATCAAGGGGATGGGCATGCTAAAGGACTCCACCTCACACATCATGTACAGAGCAAAGGGGAAAAAAACCCACAGTTTATCAGCCTTCTTGCACAATTTTAGCTAACTAAAACACTAAATTAATGAAGGTTTCTCATTCCTTGGACAGCTAATGAAGGTTCAGTGACATGCTACCTCTGGCCCACGAAGTGAATAGGGATGTTATTGCCTCATATTATAGCTGGAGAGGGGGAGGGGGAGTGTTAATAATCTTTCTCATCAGCAGTAAAGAACTGAGCTTTTAATACGCAAATATATTTTAGCAAAAGCATAGTAGAGCACCTCGAAAGAGGCTTCAAGAGCAGTTTGGGCTAACTAGGACACTGGAGAATCAGATTACATTGCAGGGCAAAATATTATTTAAAAATACATTGAAAGCCAAGTTTATGCTCATCCATTTTGTTTTGATCAGTTCAGGTAATAATCTAAATATACTAACAAGAATACCCAATCTTGAAAAAAAAAATGACTGTGACTTTGAGTAACCAGCCTAAGGTTTGACCAAGGCAACTGTTTAATTCACACACACACACACACACACACACACACACACACACACACCCCTGTCACCTCACCTCGGACAGTGTACTATACTTAGAAGAGGAGGAGAAATGAAGGTGAGCTGTCTATGCCCAAAAAGCTCCTCTGAGCTAGAACTTTTCTTTGACAAAGAGGAGTGCTTGCATTTAATGGAAATAAAATTAACAATGTTTAATAAAAGAAAAAAAAGGATATATATGCTTCAGGAAGGAGGCTAATCTACTTCAGCTACTGTGAAGTGTTATCATAAAAGATAGAGGCTGGATGTAATCCTGGGAAATACAGATGTCGAGCAGGGAAGAGGGTCATTTACTGTCTGATTCGAGGACTTTAAATTGTATGCTTTGTTTTCCAGACTCCCCAACGTGGTCACTGAATTAAGATCAGCACTTCACAAAGCTAGCTGGCTGACAAAGTGACTAATTGCTGGCTGCTGGCAGAGGACAGATTTCCCCTCTTTCAGGTCCCCAACACTGCTACCTAGTTCCATTTTACAGAGGCCAAATGCCAAGTTTAAGGTAGATGGACTGTGTTTGTTCACCTGTGAGTGGTTTGACCTTAGACTTCACAGAGCACCGTCAGGAAGTCAGTTTTCCATGCTCTTTACAGTAAACAAAGACAGTGTGGCCGGGCTCCAAATGTTACAGAAGGTCACCGACCAAACTGCCTCCCAGACAAAGACTGCTTCCAGAAATTGAAACACAAAATAGATGTAAGCACCATCGCCATTCCAAACTGTGCTCCTGTTCATTCTCAGGGCTTGCCTCAAACAATGTCACACGTATCCAGCATAGACACATAATAGAAAGGGAACCATAAAACCCCAGGTGCTGCAAAGCACCTTAAAGGTCGTCTGGTGCACCCGCAAATCTAAATTGTGAATACTGCCCTTTAAATAGCTCCTCCCTATAATCACCCAGGCTTGGAGGGAACCCCTCCAGTGATTGAAAAACACAGAGCCCTGGCAGAGAGATGATAGCTTCTGTCTTTTGCATGCAGTAATAGGGTATTTAAAAGCCCTAAGCCAGAAGGCCCAGTTCCAGGGTAAAGCAAGCTACGCACCTTCTGTCTATGGACTCTAAATTAAGATTCTTAAAGGCTCATCTACACTGTAGCCACCAGTTACTACAGGACATCTGTTATCACCCATACAAGTCTTTCTCCCATGACATCATGTCTACTCAACCTTCTGTTTCCAGCCAATGGATACATTCTGAATACCAGTTGTGATTAATCTTGACCAACACTTGATTACACTGAGAAGCTCCTAGAGGATTAATAAAAGTCAGCTCCGAGTATGTCACTGAGGACTTTTCAAGAGATGGTTAACTAAGATGGAAAGATCAGCCCTGAGTGCAAGTAGCACCATCCCACAGGCTGGGGACAAGATGGAAGGGCACAGGGAGTTGTTTTCCCTCTGCCGTGTGGCTGCTTTGAATGTGAGCTGCTCTTCTCTGCTATGCCCTGTCTGCCATTGAAGGACTAAAGCTCCTGACATTATAAGTTATTGTCCCTTCCTCAAGTTGCTTTCTTGGGTGTTTTGTTCCACCCACATCAAGTCTAATTAGCACCTTCGTGCTTTAAGTGATATGTCACACAAAACAGAACATGTGATCTGTTGGCACACGCACCCACAGTGTGATGGTCGCATCACTTCTCTCATTCCAACAGGACGTATTTCAACTCTTGAAGCCACATCCCCTCTTTCTTCTTATAGACATATCAGATTGGTGGCCCTTATTGTACCTGCCCTTCTGCCTAAGTGATACAGCTACCATCTTTAGACAATGTCTTTGAGGGTTTGCTTTTCTTTATTACTACCTATAATTAGACTCTATGGAATTTTAAAAAATATGTTCAAAGGGGAGAAAATAGTGAGCGAATATCAATGAACTAGTAAATGCATGTATGTTCCAGGGGAAGACAGAGTGTCCTCAGGGGCACGGTGTATTGCAAGGCAGTGACCACACCTTCTGTTGACTTCTGGATCTCAGCTTTACTGCATATGATACATAAAACAGCCCCACCTGGTGGGGAAAGTGTGAGACACAAAGTAGAAGCTCTGGGTTCCAGTGTCGCTTGTCACAAACTCTCCACTACAAGACCATAGGCAGGTCAGTTATCCCTCCCCAAATCCTTTCTCAGCTTCAAAAGGAGAGCTTAACAATAGGCACCCCAAGCCTCAACGTTTCAACAGTTTATTTCTGGAGAGTGCTTTTTAAATATTCTGTAATCTAACATAATAAAATAGTAACCGACTGGCTCGTTTTCCTACAGATTTTCATCAACACTGGATAAATTCCCCCATTACATGTATCTCTAAACAAATATATAAATATTACACTTAGGAATCAGAAGTGAATTGTTTCACTTTTTTTATATGTCAATTAGGTAAATTAAATAAATCTGACTATGGCTCCTAGAATTCTTATTCTCTGGTAAAATAGCAGTTTTGAATAGGTGAATCAATTACAGAGCTTCTTGGTAAGGAATAAATGTCATAATGTGATATCATCGCCACATTCCTGTAATCCAAATGTCTTCTAAAAATGTCTTTAATTAATTCTACAGAGAGAACCTTTAGGTTGAAAAGATCTAGTTTTTTATTCTCTCTCTCATTTTTTTTTTTTTTTTTTTTTTTGGTACAGCCCTGACAGCAGAGCTGCCTCGTGTCCATCAGTAGCTCAGGACAGCAATAGTCTTCATGCTCTGAGCTGGGACGGAGTGGTGATGGCATATGGTCATATCAGTGGAATGTCAGCTCCTTGGGAAAGTTTGAATTACAGGAAAATTAATTGCATGATGAGCTTCCAAGGTGCATCCAGCCCTCCTAACATTAACCTGACAGTATAATGGTAGATCCTTTCACTAAGTATGTTATTAGATGATGTAATTTTTCTTAGATCAAAAGAACTAAAAATAAAAAAATTGGAAAGGTGGGTTTCATGCTCAAAATCTGGGCTCAGGTTTGGTCCAGGCTTTCTTTGTGTATATCGTATCAGTGTTCTGGCCCAGGCATCAATTCTCCTTTGAAAAGCAAGTATCAGAGTGTTCAGGCTTCCGTAGTCTCGGTTTATGTATCAAGCAGAGGCAAGATTTGCTGACTTTTTGATATTGTCCAACAATTAAATTACCTGGATTAGCCAATGTTCTGTTGTTGTAATAGGATATTTGATGTTGGTTACTTCATAAAGAGGTTCATTTGGTCACACGTTATTATGAATAGAACAGACTTGTGCTGGTTTTCCAGTGAGAGCCTACTGGCTATATGACATACTAGTTGGGAAAGAAGAAGGGGAATGTCTTGAAGATGGAAGGTCCTCTTTCATAATAGTCTACTCTCATGAAAACTAACCCACTCTTTGAAGTCAGCATTAGTCCCTTCTGAAGCCAATGCATCCCCCCATGTCCTAATTACCTTTTGCTAGACTATAACTTTTAATGTTTCTACTATCTCTCAATATTGCCCCAGAGGACCAACCTTCCAACAAAGATGCCAACCATGAGCCATATATTAGCCAAGATATTTATGATTCTGGAGATTCATGTAATACTTTCTCCAAGTCCTCTCATTTTTTTTGAAGCTTCCTTGTAGTGCAGACAGGGCAACAGCACTGCCTCAGCCTCAAGTCCCTCTCTTGGAGTTAGGCAAAGCTTCAGACCCCTGGGACTGACCAACAACAGTCATATGGAAAGGTTCCAATGGGTGAACCCAAATGAACAGGCACACCTACACAATGCACATATGATCCAGACAAGGGCCGGTACACGCAGGTAGAATACTTTTTGATATTTTCAAATATATCTAAGTAATATGTTTTTCCAGACATAATGGCATACTGGTATTTGATATGAATAAAAGCAATAAACAATTGTTTATTGAAATCAATGTAATAAAGATTTTCAAGATGTAGTGATCACTACTGATGGCATCTCTACTTAAGTAGTGATGCAGACCTTTGAAGGGAACCATTAAATCACTATAGTGATAGCCACATGCACATGACTAAAGCAGCAAAGCTTCCTCAGGTCAGAGGTATGTGGGGCCAGGAGTGTCTTATCCCCCTGAGGCTGGAGTCTGTGAGCTGCCAACCTGGGTTCTAGGAATCAGACTCTGGTCCCCTACAAGCTTATTAGGTATATACTTTTAACCATTAAGTTATCTCTCTATCACCAAGCAGTGGCTCTTGATATACCCTCTCCCATACACACACTCAAAAATAATTTTTATGTAGATGACTACATGACAAGTATATTTTAATTAATATTATAAAGTTATATGCTTATATATACTATATGAATATATAAAGCAGAGAAATTAACATAACTTTGTGTAATAGGAGTTTACTCTGATTTTGTTTCACGTTGATTTTGTAGCATTAAAAATTAAAGCTAGAGTCTCCTACAGACTAGTAAATCACTCTACCACTGTGATAAACCAAGCATTTCTTTCCCTTTGAGATAGTTTCTCACTAGTTATGATGCAGGCTGGCCTTGAGCTCACTTTGTAGCACAAGCAGACACTGATCTTGAGGTCCTCTTGCCTTAGCCTGTGAGATAAGCACTATGAGAGGCCTATCCTCCTAGGCCCAGCTTGCTCTAATTTCAGATACTCTGTATTCAGAAGCAAAGACCTCTTGTTGCTGAGGATACTCTAAAGAATATCTTGTTAAGATACAATTCACAAGCCACATGAAACTCAAGAAGAAGGAACACCAAAGTGTGGATACTTCGATCCTTCTTAGAAGGGGGAACAAAATACCCATGGAAGGAGTTACAGAGACAATGTGTGGAGCAGAGACAAAGTGTGGAGCAGAGACTGAAGGAATGACCATCCAGAGACTGCCCCGCCTGGGAATCCATCCTATATACAATCACCAAACGCAGACACTTTTGTGGATGCCAACAAGAGCTTGCTTTCAGGAGCCTGATATAGCTGTCTCCTGAGAGGCTCCACCAGTGCCTGACAAATACAGAGGTGGATGCTTGCAGCCAACCATTGGACTGAGTACAGGGTCCCCAATGGAGGAGCTAGAAAAAGAACCCAAGGAGTTGAAGGGGTTTGCGACCTCTAGGAGGAAAAACAATATGAACTAACCAGTACCCCCAGAGCTCCCAGGGTCTAAACCACCAAATAAAGAGTACACATGGTGGGACTCATGGCTCTAGCTACATATGTAGCAGAGGATGGCCTAGTCAGTCATCAGTGGAAGGAGAGGCCTTTGGTCCTGTGAAGGCTCGTGCTCCAGTGTAGGGAACTGCCAGGGTCCAGGAAGTGGGAGTGGGTGGGTTGGTGAGCAGGGGGAGGGGGGAAGGTTTTCAGAGGGGCAACTAGGAAAGGGGAAAACATTTGAAATGTAAATAAAGAAATAATAAAAAACTTCAAAAAAGCCGGGCGTGGTAGCACTCGCCTTTAATCCCAGCACTTGGGAGGCAGAGGCAGGCAGATTTCTGAGTTCAAGGTAACTGACCAAGCCAATAGGTGGAAGAGCCAGGCTGTGAATCTCATCAGTAAGGCTCTGGAATTCTTGCCGTCTAGTCCACCGATCTGTTTTATCTTTCCCTTCTTTCTTTCCATTACCCTCCTCCCCAATGCCCAGTCATAACCTCTCTTATCCAAAATCAAGTCAGATCCCTCTCTTGGATCTATCCAATCTCTCTTCAGGGTATTACACAAACAATAAACAGGGCTGGCTGGCGAGTTCAGTCGGTAAAATGCTTATTTGAGTCCCAGAAACCACATCAAAAATTGCAGGCTCAAGAAATGGCTCAGTAGTTAAGGACACTGGCATGCAAGTGATGCACATACATATATGATAAAGTAAAAATCATTTTTTGTTGTTTGTTTTTTGAGACAGTGTTTCTCTGTACAGCCCTGGCTGTCCTAGAACTTATTTTATAGATGCAGAGATCTGATTACCTCAGCCTCTCGAGTACTGTGATTAGAGGCATGCTCCATCCACCACACACGGCCTGAAACAAAATTAAAAAAAGAAAAAAGAAAACCAAATGTAGTGATGCATTCTTGTAATCTCAGCACTAGAGGGTAGAGGTAAGAAGGTGCCTGAGGCTTGCCAGCCAGCCTAACCTAATTGGCAAGTGCTTCACACCAGTGGAGACCTTGTCTCATAAAACAAGGTAGGTAACACTTGAGAAACTACCAGAGGTTGTCCTCCGTCCTCCCCATGTAAGCATTTTCCTGAACACACACACACACACAGAGACACAGAGAGAGAGAGAGAGAGAGAGAGAGAGAGAGAGTAACAAGGCACAAAATGCAAAGAAGAAAATACTTCTAATGACAACATTACACTAGAAATCACCATTTTAATGATGTCTTTTAGAGTTTTAAAGCAAAACAATAGTGGAACACAAGAGTTGAAAATTTTCACTTATATCACTGAGATGGTGACTTGGAAAAGCAAGTCAAGGTGTGAGCGCGAGCTGGGACTGTGGAAGCAGCAGGGAGCCTGGCAGCAGGTCTACAAGGCTTGAGACGATGACAGGTAATGTAAATAAGCCTTCTCCACATTGGCAAGATGTCAGGAGTGTCCAGGACAAAGAACTGTGCTTTCTAGGAAAGCTCAGCAAGCGCCTTTCTTTCTTACAGATAAGGAAGGTGAAGCCAACAAAACGCAAAGGTGAACAATCAAGGAGGCAAGATTGGTGCTTCTCTTCACTGTGGTCTGAACCTTGTGCCCTTGAGATTCTAGTTGTAGCACAAATGCTCAAGTGTAAAGCATCCTCCGAGTCGCGAATGAGGGCTGAGCCGACAAATGGGTCAAACTCTAGCCACCAGGGTCAGGAGCAACATCACCAGTGGACACTACCAGGAACAGGGGTTGACAGGTCAGAGATGCTCTGCTTCCAGTGTAGGTCTGAGCATTAGATCGATGCAGCCTGGAAGGAACAGAACCTCAGAGTTGTGGTGCCTGGATGATCTTGCAGAACCAAACAAACTCAACCGCCACAAAACCTTTGGGCACGACAGCAGAACAGGAGCCTTGGTAAGACAGAAAACAAAAGAATGTGGGGAATTTATAAAAGGAAAGACTACACAGTAAATGGAGAACCAAATAAATTGGGGACAAACAACACGAAGGAGACACATCACTATTGGGCTTAGTGAGATGAGCTGCAGGAAACAAGATGGCGAATGTTGAATGATAAGAATATCGATGAGTTGGAAGAACCACCTGCTTTATGTAAAGCTCCAAATAACCAGATCACAGTGGACAGCCACTCGAATAATGTCTTCATAATGTAGAGCATTATTGGGAATAACTCAATTCACGGGGAGCTTAGGGCAGCCAATGGTTGATGGCCTGTCAGAGAAAACAGAATGGTAATTACAGAAAAGAATCATATCCTCAGAAAAACAAAACTTAATCAAACTAAGTTTCTAAAGTGTATCGTACAGACACACAGTCTGGATGCCCACTCTCAAAAACTCCTGTTTCTATTCTATGACAATTTGTTTAGCTAATTTAATGATTTTTTTTTCCCTGTTACTTCAAAACTGGGTATGCTATGACTCAGAGCTTCTGACTTTCTAAAGAATTTTAAGAAACTCATGAGCACACAGGATAGAATTATACAAGACTCCACACACTCCCAATTATTATCATTTTGTTTAAATTAGAGGATGATGTAATGGCTCCTGTAGTCATAGAAAAACCAACCCATGACCGATGCTCTAGCAAACCCGAGTTGTTCCAATAAGCTGGGACCATACGTAATCAGACATAAATGAGCAAAACTGATGATCAAATGTCACTAATTAGTCAGAGACTAAACTGAAACTTCTTACTATGCAATAAAAACGCCCTTTAATTGAAAAATTTCCAATAGTTTCTGCTGTGATTATGTCTACCACACTCACGGGCAAGTTGCTCTGCACTTCACTCTTTTTCTCCACTATGTTCTTTGGAAAAGAGTTACCATGAGCAGCCCACACTCCACACCATGAGGAGTCACAGAGCCTCTTATTTCCTTTGGGCAAAAATACCACATCTAACCAGAAAAACTCTCTCTTCCCTCCTACTCCTGTGATCATTTCTATATCACTGTGGCCTTACAGGTACCTTACTTACACTCTGGGTTGTACTTCAATATTATCACAACAAGGTGAATTTTATTTACAATGTATTCAGTTTCATTGCTGATGCCTTTTGGCTCTTGGCCAAGGAGAGAGACTGAGGGCAGAGCAAAGTATGTGGCTATCAAGAGGACCTTGAAGGTAGGGAGCTGAGGGTCTGCCAGAGACTATTTAGTGATGTGTGTGTGAAACTTACTATATTTCTAATGCACTGTGGATTCAAAGTTGAACATGATTTATTAAAATCCTTCTGCTAGGTGCTGGCTAGGTCAGCACTTTACTGTTTTAGAAATAATATGTTGCTTTCCCTTTGAGACAAGAGCTCACTGTATAGCCCAGGCTGGCCTACAAATTGAGATAATTCTCACATCTGCCTCCCAGGGCTGCAAGTACGGGTGTGCATCACCGTCATAAGCTCCAGAAGTAAGTTTTGACTATGTAACTAGGTTATCACATAACTTGGTACATGGAGTACATATATTTCAAATAATTGTAAAACAACATTCTCCATTTGTAAACAACTTAAAACAGAAGCAGGGCATGCTGGCACATGCCTGAAATACTAGGTCGTGGGAAGTGGAAGCAAGGAGAACCAACTGTTCAAGGACAGCTCAGGACAGTCTCTGGTACATCGTAAATCTGAGGGACAGCCTGGTGGACTACAATGAGTTTCTACACACAAGTACCAGAAATTAATAAATGCAATAATAAACGTAAATAGCAGAAGAGTCACACTTGAAGGTGTGGGAGTGTAATCAGTAAAGGGACACAGCAGGTGCTTTAGGGGCCTGCTGCAGCTTATGCAGAAGCTACGTTAACTGTAAGTATAACGCCGAGACTGGATAGGGACAATCAGCTACTACTATGCTACTAAAAGACCACGTAAATAAAATGTCTCCTAATTACATATCACTATAGCCAGTGATCAGCAACTCACTTAAGAGAAGCTTCCTCTTGTCAGAAGGGAACTGACACAAAGACCGCAAACCTGGGTAATGTGCAGAGACTGAGAAATTTTGGAACACTCAGTCCTAAATGGGATGTCTTCATTAAACCCCTCCCCTCAGGGTTCAAGGAGCTATGAGGAAAAGGAGGTGACACGATTGTAAGAGCCAGAGCAGAAAGGTGACTCCAAGAAAATAGTGCCTTCCAGACACAACAGGACTGATGCAAATATGAACTCACAGAGACTGTGGCAGCATGCACAGGATATCCACAGTTTCAAGCCACACAGGGTACTAGGGCTGAGAAGGGGACATGAGCTCCCATCCCTAACCAAGAAGCTATCTGCAACTGACATCTGCTTGCCAAGAAACAGTTTTCTCCACTGGAGTCTCTCTGGGTAATTAACCACACTTAAAGGGGGCCCCCATGCCCAGCAGTAGACGGCCAACACAAAATGAACTCAGTTGTGGTTTTGTAAACTCTTCAGCCATATATTTCTTTGTTTTTATTTTCTTACTATTCTTTTTCTTATATATTATGTCTTCCAATTTTGTAGGTTTTATGGATTTTCTTTGTACATTTGTGTGTGTGTTTCCTGTGTGTTTTTTCCTTCATTTTAAAAAATCTGTAATTTTTGTATTGTTTGCTTGTTTGTTTGTTTGTTTGCTTGCTTGTTTTGTTTTTTTCGAGACAGGGTTTCTCTGTGTAGCCCTGGCTGTCCTGGAACTCACTCTGTGGACCAGGCTAGCCTTGAACTCAGAAATCTGGCCCCCTCTGCCTCCCAAGTGCTGGGATTAAAGGCGTGTTCCACCACCGCCAGGCTGCCTGTTTGGTTTTTTTTAAAGAAACAGAGAAAAGGGGTGTGGAGTTGGCTAGGTGGGAATGTGAAGAGTTGGAAAGAGCTGAGAAGCAAAAGAAAAACCTAAATCAAATAAATGCATATGGACCTCTACCTACACTCATTTTCACATAAATACATAAATAAAGACATACCCACATGCACACACACACACACACACACACACACACACATATACATAATATCAGTTAGAGGCTAGGGACCACATATGAGAAAGAACATGTAATAGTTGCCTTTCTGAGGCTGGAATAATTCAGTTGACACAATATTTCCAGTTCCATCCATTTTCTTGCAAATTTCATAATCTCATGTTTTATGAACCCTATGAAACAGAAAGAAAGAGGCATTATGGGAATGTGTGGGAGGGTGATAGATATGGGTGTGGTATGTGATGTGAAGATGAAAGAATACAAGGGAAGGAAATGTATAGTAGGAACTGGGGGTCAAGGAGGTGGGAAAAGAAGTGGGATTAATCAAAATGTAGTATGTATGAAAATACCACAAGGAAACCTATCACTTATATGCTAATTTAAAAATGAAATGAAGTTTAAATTGAATAAATAAAAACATCAAGCTTGTTAGGTATCTCTTAGCACAATTCAAAATCAGTAACAGGATAAGTAAATACATGCTAAAATTCCAAAATAAAGTACATAAAAGCAGCATGGGAAAAATACATAAAGCAAGCATAAAGATGGGTGGGAGGTATGTAGAGGATCCTCGAAAGAACTGGAAAAGAAAACGGGAGGTGAACAGTCAAGGTACATTCTGTACATGTATGAAGTTTCCAGAGAATACATCAAAATTCTACTTTTAAAAGAACTTACTCTAAACATGATGGAAACTAGACAGAGACGAGTAAATTTTATTCATTTATTCACTGGTTTGACAAATATTTAGACAGTACCTCTTATCTGTCATTGTGCTGGCTAGTTTTGTATCATCTGAAAAGAGAGAACCTCAATTGAGAAAATTCCTCCCTAAGATCTATCTATTGGGTGTTTTCTTAATTGATGTTTGGGGGAGGACCACATCCATTGTAGGGTGCTACTCCTGAGATGGTGCTATAAGAATGTAAGCTGAGGAAGCCATTAGGCAGTGCTCTCTATGGTCTCTTCATTAGCATTTGCTTCCAGGTTCCTGCCTTGTTTGAGCTCCTGTCTACACTTCAGTCATGGACTATGATGTGAAGGCATAAGCTAAATAAATTCTTTCCTAACCAACTTGCTTTTGATTATGGTGTTTCATCACAGCAATAGTAACCCTAATTAAGACAGCCAGGAACCATACCAAGATCTAGGTACATCATAATGAACAAAGCATTTTACCAACTTTGCTTTTTTATTATTATTATTATTATAGTTTTTTAAATTAGATATTTTCTTTAGTTACATTTCAAATGTTATCCCCTTTCCTGGTTTCCCCTCCAAAAACCCCTTACCACCGCTCTACTCTCCTGCTCACCAATCCACCCATTCCCACTTCCTGGTCCTGGAATTCCCCCACACTGGGACATCAAGCTTTCACAAGATAAAGGGCCTGTCCTCCCATTGATGACTGACTAAGCTATCCTCTGCTACATATATGACTGGAGCCATGGGTCCCTCCATGTGTACTCTTTCATTGGTGGTTTAGTCCCTGGAAGCCCTGGGTGGGGGGAAGGGGTAATTGGTTGGCTCATATTGTTATTCCTCCTATGGGGCTACAAACCCCTTCAGCTCCTTGGGTCCTTTCTCTAGCTCCTCCACTGGAGACCCTGTGCTCAGTCCAACGGTTGGCAGAGAGCATCCACCTCTGTATTTGTCATGCACTGGCAAAGACTTTCAGGAGACAGCTATATCAGGCTCCTGTAAGCAAGCTCTTGTTGGCATCCACAAAAGTGTCTGGGTTTGGTGATTGTACATAGGATGAATCCCCAGGTAGGGCAGTCTCTGGACGGCCTTTCCTTCAGTATCTGCTCCACACTTTGTCTCTGTATCTCTTCCCATGAGTATTTTGTTTCCCCTTCTAAGAAGGACCAAAGCACCCACACTTTGGTCTTACTTTTTCTTGAGCTTCATGTGGTCTGTGAATTGTATCTTGGGTATTCTGAGCTTCTGTGCTAATATCCACTTATCAGTGAGTGTATACCATGTGTGTTCTTTTGTGATTGGGTTACCTCACTCAGGATGATAATTTCTAGTTCCATCCATTTGCCTAAAAATTTCATAAATTCACTGTTTTTAATAGCTGTGTAGTACTCCATTGTGTAAATGTATCACATTTTCTGTATCCATTCCTCTGTTGAGGGACATCTGGGTTCTTTTCAGCTTCTGGCTATTATAAATAAGGCTGCCATGAACATAGTGGAGCATGTGTTCTTATTACATGTTGGAGCATCTTCTGGGTATATGACCAAAAGTTGTATTGCTGGGTCCTCAGGTAATACTATGTCCAATTTGCGGAGGAACCACCAAACTGATTTCCAGAGTGACTGTACACACTTGCAATCCCACCAGCAATGGAGAAGTGTTCCTCTGTCTCCACATCCTCACCAGCATCTGCTGTCACCTGAGATTTTGATCTTAGCCATTCTGACTGGTGTGAGGTGGAATCTCAGTGTCCTTTTGATCTGCATTTCTCTGATGATGAAGGATGTTGAACATTTCTTTAAGTGCTTCTCAGCCATTCAGTACTCTTCAGTTGAGAATTCTTTGTTTAGCTCTATCTCCCTTTTAAAAATAGGGTTATTTGGTTCTCTGAAGTCTAACTTCTTGAATTCTTTGTATATATTGAATATTAGCCCTCCTAGGATAGCAAAAACTATTCTCAACAATAAAAGAATTTCCGGCCAAATCACCATCCCTGATCTTAAGCTGTACTACAGAGCAATTGTGATAAAAACTGCATGGTATTGGTACAGTGACAGGCAAGTAGATCAATGGAAAAAAATTGAAGACCCAGAAATGAACTGACACAATGTTGTCACTTGATCTTTGACAAAGGAGCTAAAACCAACTAGTGGAGGAAAGACAGCATTTTCAACAAATGGTGCTAGTTCAACTGGTGGTTAGCATGCAGAAGAATGAAAATCAATCCATTCTTATATCCTTGTACAAAGCTTAAGTCCAAGGAGATCAAGGACCATTCCATAAAACCAGATACACTGAAACTAACTGAAAAGAAAGTGGGGAAGAGCTTCAAGAACATGAGCACGGGGAAAATTCCCTGAACAGAACACTAATAGCTTATGTTCTACAATCAAGAATTGACAAATGGGACCTCATAAAATTACAAAGCTTCTATAAGGCAAAAGACAGTGTCAATAAGACAAAACAGCAACCAACAGATTGGGAAAAGAACATTGCTCTTCTATACTCTAGGAAGAAAGACATTAATGAAGCAAATAGCAACAATGAAATTTAGGCAAGAAATGTAACTTTACATACATACCTAGGCTCTTATATTGCCAAGGTCACAGGATCGTGTTGGCTAGTTCTGAGGTGATGTATGAGCAGTAGGCTGAGATAAAAGTGTTGTTGTGTACCTGAGGCTATAGGCCACTTTATATAGTTTACACTCAAAGGTGATTTATGGGGAAATACCTGTTTTCTTATGCCTGAGACATTGGACCATCCTATACAAGTTTCATCTCTGGTCACTGCTGAATAGTTAATATGTTGTCTGTGTGTCTAGCCTCCAATAAAGTTGCTGGTCACCAAGGTTCCTTGACATTCCTTGGTTTGTAACACTTTCAAGGCACAAATATTGCTAAGAAGGGAACAAAGGATGTCCTTGAGGTTGTACTGGGACTTGTAACTATAAGTGTACTGGCTAGTTTTGTGTCAACTTGACACAGCTGGAGTTATCACAGAGAAAGGAGTTTCAGTTGGGAAAATGTCTTCATAAGATCCAGCTGTGGATTTTCAACAATTGGTGCTGGCACAACTGGTTGTTATTGTGTAGAAGAATGCGAATCGATCCATACTTATCTCCTTGTACTAAGGTCAAATCTAAGTGGATCAAGGAACTTCACATAAAACCAGAGACACTGAAACTTATAGAGGAGAAAGTGGGGAAAAGCCTTGAAGATATGGGCACAGGGGAAAAATTCCTGAACAGAACAGCAATGGCTTGTGCTGTAAGATCGAGAATCGACAAATGGGACCTAATGAAACTCCAAAGTTTCTGCAAGGCAAAAGACACCGTCAATAAGACAAAAAGACCACCAACAGATTGGGAAAGGATCTTTACCTATCCTAAATCAGATAGGGGACTAATATCCAACATATATAAAGAACTCAAGAAGGTGGACTTCAGAAAATCAAATAACCCCATTAAAAAATGGGGCTCAGAACTGAACAAAGAATTCTCACCTGAGGAATACCGAATGGCAGAGAAGCACTTGAAAAAATGTTCAACATCCTTAATCATCAGGGAAATGCAAATCAAAACAACCCTGAGATTCCACCTCACACCAGTCAGAATGGCTAAGATCAAAAATTCAGGTGACAGCAGATGCTGGCGTGGATGTGGAGAAAGAGGAACACTCCTCCATTGTTGGTGGGAGTGCAGGCTTGTACAACCACTCTGGAAATCAGTCTGGCGGTTCCTCAGAAAATTGGACATAGTACTACCGGAGGATCCAGCAATACCTCTCCTGGGCATATATCCAGAAGATGCCCCAACAGGTAAGAAGGACACATGCTCCACTATGTTCATAGCAGCCTTATTTATAATAGCCAGAAGCTGGAAAGAACCTAGATGCCCCTCAACAGAGGAATGGATACAGAAAATGTGGTACATCTACACAATGGAATACTACTCAGCTATTAAAAAGAATGAATTTATGAAATTCCTAGCCAAATGGATGGACCTGGAGGGCATCATCCTGAGTGAGGTAACACATTCACAAAGAAACTCACACAATATGTATTCACTGATAAGTGGATATTAGCCCCAAACCTAGGATACCCAAGTTATAAGATATAATTTGCTAAACACATGAAACTCAAGAAGAATGAAGACTGAAGTGTGGACACTATGCCCCTCCTTAGATTTGGGAACAAAACACCCATGGAAGGAGTTACAGAGACAAAGTTTGGAGCTGAGATGAAAGGATGGACCATGTAGAGACTGCCATAGCCAGGGATCCACCCCATAATCAGCATCCAAACGCTGACACCATTGCATACACTAGCAAGATTTTATTGAAAGGACCCAGATGTAGCTGTCTCTTGTGAGACTATGCCGGGGCCTAGCAAACACAGAAGTGGATGCTCACAGTCAGCTAATGGATGGATCATAGGGCTCCCAATGGAGGAGCTAGAGAAAGTAGCCAAGGAGCTAAAGGGATCTGTAACCCTATAGGTGGAACAACATTATGAACTAACCAGTACCCCGGAGCTCTTGACTCTAGCTGCATATATATCAAAAGATGGCCTAGTCGGCCATCACAGGAAAGAGAGGCCCATTGGACTTGCAAACTTTATATGCCCCAGTACAGGGGAACACCAGGGCCAAAAAGGGGGAGTGGGTGGGCAGGGGAGTGGGGGTGGGTGGATATGGGGGACTTTTGGTATAGCATTGGAAATGTAAATGAGTTAAATACCTAATAAAAAATGGAAAAAAAATCCAGCTGTGGGACATTTTCTCAATTAGTGATCAAGGGGGAAAGGCCCCTTGTGGGTGGGACCATCTCTGAGCTGGGAGTCTTGGGTTCTATAAGAGAGCAGGCTGAGCAAGCCAGGGGAAGCAAGCCAGTAAGAACATCCCTCCATGGCTTCTGCATCAGCTCCTGCTTCCTGACCTGCTTGAGTTCCAGTCCTGACTTCCTTGGTGATGAACAACAATGTGGAAGTGTAAGCCGAATAAACCCTTTCCTCCCCAACTTGCATCTTGGTCATGATGTTTGTGCAGGAATAAAAACCCTGACTAAGTCAATAAACTTCTAATTGTAGAGGAATTTTAATCCAGCAACATGGCTGCTTTGTCAAGGGATCACATCCAAACATATTATTTGGCTAGAATACAGACATGCCCTGAATTACAGTATGATCTGGCTAAAATACAGACATGCCTTTAGTATACATTTTTAATCCCTAACAATGGAGGTAAGGTTAGTTTCTAAAAGGAAGCAACCATGTTTGAAAGTGATATCTAATTGAGGGGCAGACAAAGTGATGAATCAGAGAAAGATTTCACAGAATGAGTCAGAGATAGGATATGCCCAACTCACACAAGAACAGCAGAGGAAGAAAGGCTACTTAAGAGCACCAAGACAGAAAATAAGGTGTAGTGTGGTGGATGGTCCTTGTGTGTGGCAGTTTTACCAGAACAGTTTTACAAAGACAGTTTGCAGAAAGGGAATAAGCTAGACACAGGTCAAGACAAAATGGATCATAGAATGAGAAGGAACCAGAAGATTAGAACATACCACTAAAGTTAGTATGAAGCCAAGTAGAACATTTCAGTCAGAAGTTGAAAGAAGCTAGACTGAATCAGTCAGCTTGGAAGATTGGAGTGTACAGAGGCTAGAAGCTTCCAGGCCTAGGCCTAGGGATAGTTAGTATCTTAGGGTTTCCATTGCTATGAAGAGACACCATGTACAAGGCAATTTTTATATTGAGAAAATATTTAACTAGAGCTGGCTTACAGTATCAGAGGTTCAGTACATTGTCAAAATGGCAGAAAGCATGGCAGCATCTATGCAGACATGGTCAGGAGAAGACTGTCTCATGGGTAGCTAAGAGGAGGGTCCCAAAGCCCACCCCCGCAGTGACACACTTCCTCCAAAAAGGTCACATCTACTCCAACAAGGTTACACTTCCTAATTGTGCCATTCCCTGGGGCAAGCATATTCAAACCACCACAGTTAGTATAAAGAAATGCTCTGTGCTCCTTGGCTATGGCTCTCATCTCATCCCTTCATCTGGGGAAATAAAAGAGACATTTACATTTACAGCCACTCTACTCTTCCTCAGCTTCATCACTCACTATGCTTTCCTTTTGTTGATTTGCATTTGTGCCCTTTCTATGCAATAAACTGTACTCATGAACATAACAGCTTTCTTGAGCTCTGATTCTTCCAGAGAATGATCAACACAAACACAAAATGTGGATAATATACTCTGTAGGGTGATAGCACAATGGGAGAGAACACATGTAACTTAGTTTGATTTTCTGTCACTGAGATAAACATGACAAAATGCAATGTAGAAAGAAAGGATTCATTTGGCTCATACTTCCATATCATAATCATAATTGAGGGAAGTCAGAACAGTAACTCAAGGAAGTTGTTTTTCTCAAAAGCATGGATAAAAGTTGCTTGCTGGCTTGTTCTCTGGTTCATCCACTAGCTCATGTTCAGCTACCTTCTTTATCCACCGCAGGCCCGTCTGTCTAGTGATGATGCCACCCACAATGGACTTGTCCTTTCCATGTCAATTGTCTGTCAATCAAGAGAGTCTCTCACGAATACAATCACAGGCTAATTTGACTATTGCCATACAAATTGGTCTATAGTCCAATTGAAATTGCCTTTGATAACTCAAGTTGACCACTGAAGCTAACTAGAGCAAAAAGTGTTTGGGAAGAAGAGAGGTTTGAGGTAATATTTAGTAAGTGCATACAAATTCACATGTAAGTAGGACAGTGGGAGAAATTCCTACCATGTACAGTGATCTCCCAATTTGAGAGAGCAGGGTACCAATATACTGATAAAGATGACAGACATATCTAAGCAACGGGCATTATAGTAAACCCCACAGGCCAGGTCTGGTGGATCTAAACATGGGTGTAATGTTAAAATAAGAGGAAATGATGGAAAGTTTTGGTACAAAGAGAGATTAGGCCACCCTTTAAAATGAGTGTCATAGTGACAGCAGGGGACTTGCTGGGGGTGATGAGTAGATATAACAAAAATAGGGCCATCTCTTATGGAACTCCAGATATCAGCTAGCAGAATTCCTGGCTTACATGATGTCAGTGACAATGGAACTGCTGAGAAATGGAAGAATCTTAATGGAAATTTAGTTGACCTAACTAAATAACTGTGGTGGGAAACTGAAAGTGAGAGAAAGAAGGATCATGGCCGTGGTTTTGGAGCATGTGTGTGGCATCTATCTTTCTGACTTGTGAAAATGAAAGAATGGTGGTGTGGGGGTTTAAATAGGAATGGCCCCCATAGACTCATGTGTTTGAATGCTTGGTCCACAGTGGGTAGCACTACTAAGAGTTGTGGCTTTGTTTGAATAGCCTTGTTAGGGGAAGTGTGTCACTGTGAAGGTGGGCTTTGTGGTATTATAACCACAAGTATGGCCAGTGTTACACAGTCTACTTAGCACACAGTGCTATGGATCCAGATATAGAACACTCAGCTCTTCTCCAGCAACACATCTGCCTGCATGCTACTATGCTCTGCTATGATAATGGACTAAACCTCTGAAACTGTAAGCCAGCTGAATTAAATGTTTTCCTTTATAAGAGTTGTGCTCATGGTGTCTCTTCACAGCAATACAAACCCTAACTAAGACTGACAGTCTACTCAAAGATGAGACAATAATAGAGGTCCTATGTCTGCATGGCTTTTCAGTTGACCTGACTGCAGTGATGGGGAAATGAAAAAGAACACACACAGAAGGGGGACAGACTGAATGGGCCATGCACTCTGATGGAGACACACTAGCAACTGTCTGCAATCTTGGAGCATTTATTTTAAATATGTGAATTGAGGAGGCAGGTATAGAGCTGTAGGAGGAGATATAGAGGTAAAGAGCTGTAGGAGGAGGCAGGATTTCAGCTAATCTCAGTCAGTGGACTCTACAGAGTAACAGTCTCAGGTTGTAAACATGAGGAGGAGGAAGCTGTAGTTGGGATGTCTATACATACATCTGCTCACTAATCAAGGGAAGGATTTGTCTTTTTCCTGAGCCTGACCCTGGGGAGGCTTTGGGTCCTAGACATGACTTTGCACATGACAACAACACAAATTCATTCAGAACTTTGTCTGCTTCCCTCAGAGAGGTCAGATTCATTTTCTTTTACTAGTGATGAGGCACCAGAGCATGGTGCACTTGGTATTGGAAACTGAGTCAGAGTTCTGTATCAGTAGAGCTGATGGCAAAGATGTTCATAGATTGCAGAATATACAGTAGACTCAAATACAAGATTCACACACAAGTAAATAACCACAGCTGTACATTAAAGAAGCATGAGATGTGCTCATCATGGCTTTGAGTACCTTATATATAAGGATTAGTTTTAGCTTTACAAGAACTAGATGAAACAGGTATTTAATTAATCCAAAGTAAAATATAACAGAACACATGAAGTTCTTTGCACACATCACCCACTTTCTACACAGTAAAAATGTTTAACAAACACAAACTCGTTAAACAAATTGTGTTCAACCTCTTACAAAAACAAACAACCCTCTAAAAGTCACTCTGACTTTGACCATTTGTTTCAGTGTACTTGTGGGTTTGGTCACTGATGTTCTGCTTTTATCAATATACATTTGAGTCATATTTAATTAAATTTTAATGTAATGCTTATATTCTTATATCCAGGGACACATTAATCCCTCTCACAAATACAGAAGTGCATACAGATGCCATTGGATGTTATATAAAAAAGAACATCTTCAAGCAGACAGACACCTGTACTTAGCAAACCAATTAAATCTCTCTTACTCAGCAAGCATGGAAAGCCAAAGTGAAACAGAAACATCAATCTATTCACTTAAGACAAGATGAGCCATTGTAAATTCAACCAGGCACTTCTGTCTCTTTGATCAGTGACTATTTGCACTTCATTCATGCTATAGCTCAGATTGGCGAGATGTACTTAAACATGTAGATGGGAACAAAAATAGGCCAATATCTTTGAGGGGCTATGAGTATGTATTCAAGAAATGTCTGCAAAGTGGAAGAAAGAAATTGGATGCTACATGTTATGTGAATTCTCAGAAGATCTAACTAAAAGAAAATCAGACTACATAGGAAAACTATGGTCTTTCATTTATGTGTATGAGTGTTTACCGTGTCTGTGCATCATCATATAAATAAATAAATAAATAAATACATAAATAAATTGTGTGTGTGTGTGTGTGTGTGTGTGTGTGTGTGTGTGTGTGTGTGTAGCTCCCATGAGAGGCAGAACTGAGCATTAGATCTCTGATAACTGGAGTTACAGATGGTTTGGAGCCACAATATGGGTGCTGGGAATCAAATGTGTCTTTTGGAAGTGTAATCGGTGTCCTTAGCTGCTGATTAGTCTTTCCAGTCCCAAGATGGTGGTCTTGGAAACACTGGCACATACTTGCAAAGTCTAGATCTACAAGTGAATTGCTTGATAATAAACAATCTGCCAATTTAGTTCCCCACTTTGCAAATGTAAATACTTCAAAATGCAATAATAGGAGTTGGTGAGATGACTCAGTGGTTAAGATCACTTACTGCTCCTGTAGAGGACCTGGATTTGATTCCTAGAACCAACCATTATGCCTTACTGCTATCTGTAACTCCAGTCCCAGGGGATCTGATGGCCTCTTCTGATCTCCAAAGGCACTGGGCATCCATATTGTATACAGACATGCATGTAGACAAACCACCCATAAACAGTAAATAAATGATGAATACATCTTTTAATGCAGCAGTATGCAACACCTCTCGAAAGTCCTACTGATTTAAGAGATTGCTGAAGAATTATTTTGGTAAAGCTCAAGTTTGTATGCGAGGAACCTAGCACCTCTGCACAAGACTGTCATCACATGGGCACCAATAACATTGCCCTGAGACTCATTTCTATACCTTCTTAGTCACTGCTTATATTTATAGTCTTTTTCAAAATGGGATAAACTCTGATTATGTTTCTGATTAGCAAATTACAGCTACTTTTTCAGTTCTGTCTCTCATGTTTTTCCCAGAGACCATCTTGATTAGCATTTAGGAACTCTGTTATCTTTCCAACCAGTTATTTATAGAAAAATTATTTTTGAGAGGTACTCACAGCAAAGCATCTTTAATTTGTAGGGGAATTTATTGAATTCTACAGGCTTCATTTTAGCCAAATTATTAGTGTGGGCATCCTCACCATGCTCACAGATTGAGAACATTGTGTAGACATCTTTAAGCCTATCTTTACTTAAATACTGACTACTGATAGAGTGTGATATGGAAGTAGTCTTTTTTTTTTTTTCAGTTTTATGACTAATGGTGAGCCTAAGAAGTTCCAATGAATGGTTCTAAGCCCCTGATGACACAGATGGCTTAGTTAATGTTGATGAGTTATAAAACAAAACAAAAAAGGAACTTTCAGGGAAAAGTGGAAAGTGGATAAGGGTGGGAGGTAGATAGGAAAGGGTGGGAGTGAGAGGAATTTGGATGCACTGTGTGTGTGTGTGTGTGTGTGTGTGTGTGTGTGTGTGTGTGTGTGTTAGTAGGAGAAAGGGTGAGAAAAGATAGGGCAGAGTGTCATGGGATGAATACACTCAACATACAATATATACATGTATAGCTTGAAAGTACAATGTTTTTAACAATGAGATACAAAAGAAAATTCTTTTACAAAGATAAAGCTTAGAGAAGCAGGTGTCCATCAGCCAGCACTGTCCTTGCACGATGAAGACTGGACACGTGCAGGAAAATAAATAACTGATGCCCATGGATTGCTTCTGGAACTCAGCAAGCAGGTGTGGGGCTTAACCTGCAGTCTCATCTGGTAGCATCAGGAAGATAGAAGATAAGACACTGAGTATATACAGAGGAGCTGCGAGCAGAAATCCAGGAGACACTGTGGCACAAAGAACCACAATGAACTGAGAGCACGGTACTTTGAATTCTGAAGAAAGCCAACTTAAGGACAGGAGCAGAGGCCTTGATCTACCTGTCTTGTAATGAAATACTGTTAAAAGGAGCATTTAAAGTAGCTTTTTCTCGACACCTCTTAAAGGTGCAAATCAGCACTTGCAATGAGAAGATCAATGGATAATATGCTTACTATGATATGTGATACTCAGTAATTAAGGATATGTAAGTATTCCATAGACATGATCACAGGTGGTAACACCTCCCTCTAGATTCATAGGCCATTCCAGGAAATAGTAATCTAAACTTCTAAAATTCCTTCCAGGAAGCTGGAATATGCAGCTTATTGCCTAACAGTGTTTTAGAAAGCTAGCCTTTGTGCTTTTACAAGAAAAATGCATTAAATGTACTTAAAACTTAGATAAGTCAAATGGGCTTGAGAACAAAGCATAGAGTCTTGAGAAGAGTCATGAACTGTGATGACAAGATACAGAAATAAATTCTTCTGTTTTGAGCTTAAGTCGGGGTCTCAGTACGTATTTCAAGCTAGAGCTGCCCTCAAACCTGTGATCTTCCTGTCTCCACTTACCTAGAGTTGGGAACTAGGGGTAGGTGTTATAAAGCATGACCCTCCCAAAAAAATTAATTTGGATGCTTTTAATATGAATCTCCTTAACATTGGAACAGACTTTAGGCCTTATCTCAAGAACAAGCAGAGTAACTGGGATTTAAATGTTCTTTAGGAAAACCTAGATGTGAATACCATATATGAAAAGGAAAATGATTCTTTAGGGATTCAGGAAATGTAACAACATTCCCCAGAATGTCTATCACCCCATTAGCTACCTAAAAATACAAGAATCAGTGCATTGTTTAAATAACATTTCTTTATTAATTATTTATTTGTTCTGGCAAGCGTGTCTATGTGTTATACTGTGGATGAGGAGGTCAAAGGGAAACCCCTGTGAGTCAGGTCTCTCCTTCTATCACTTGGATTAGAGGAATCTGACTTGGTGACAAGCACCCTCCTTACCTACTGAGCCACCTCATAGTACACACACCCCTCTCCTGTATTGTGAGAACAACGTTTATTGAACCGAGCAGTTGTAGTACACAACTTTAATCCCAACATTCAGGAAGCAAAGGCACGTGCATCTCTGTGAGCTGAGGCCAGCCTGGTCTACAGTGCAAGTTCCAGGACAGCCAGGGCTACATTGAGAAACTCCATCTCACAAAACAAAAACCAAACCAAAAGAAACCAACAAAATAACCTTTATCAATAAAGAAACAAGAATCAGGAAAAAAATTCAAAGGTTGTAGCTCAATGGCAGAGCACTTGTCTAACTCGACAAAGGCCCTACACAAAATTCTATTCCTATGAACTCCTTAAGAATTTCATGTTCCCTTCTAGATTTTCCATAAACATCTGAACAAGAATCTCTGTGGTTTTCTCTACAGTAAACAGAGGCATAAGAAGGACAGACTGGTGAAGAACAGGAAGAACATGAGGACACTATGGTGACTTTACAGTCCCTAAATACTGCTCCCACGGAGGCGAAGCTGAGTCATTCACATACATCAGTAAGCACCAGAGCTTTGTTTTTTTCTTTTTTTTCTAGAAGCTTCTATAAGTTTGTATGATAATTACTTAAGGTTCTCTAATAAAATCTCCACAATAAGTGATTAATTTCTCTGTAACCTAGTTTTCTCATTAGAAAAGAAAAGGGTTATAAGATAGAGAACAAAAACATATTTTACTATGATGAGAATTGCTAACAAATTTCCTAATACATCTAGTAAGGTCTCAGAAAGGAGGTAAAGATGAGCCACTTTTATTCAAGTGTGGCCATGTGAAATTTAGGAAGGAGAGGGATCAATTGCTTTGGTTCACTGTTGTCTTAGCCAAGGCAAAAAAAAAGAATAACAAACAGGAAGAAGGGAAGTGAGAGGAGAGCAGTCTTTATAGGACAGGCAAAACTGCTTACAAAGTTCAAAGTATAGTACCAAATCATTGGGAAAACATGAAGTCACATATTACCGGGCTCAAACTCTTATCAGCATGGTCTTTTCAAGAAATGTACCATAGAAAATACACTAAGTGTTCAAGTAGGTTGTTTACATAGTAGCCAGATCATTTGCTATACAGCATACATTCCAGCACTTGTGACACTCTGGTGAAATGTTCAGAATAGTTCAGGCTGGGAAATTAATAACTAATAGTGTGATTGTGACCAACAACAATTGGTCACAAAAGGGGGCTCTAGATGATTGACTTCATTATTTGACTTTCCCAAAATGTTCTACAGTTGAAGTTGGGAGCATATTGCCCTCCAACAAGAGCTATTGAAGCACTATGCTGAGAACCAAGAAGGCATGGATTAAAAAAAAAGTTTCCATCCTCTGCATGTCATATGGTAGAGTCAAAAGAATGAAATTAAGACACGGGACCATCCTCAATAAATCAACGAAGTTTAAGAACAAAATGGGATCCAAGAGGCACTCTTTCTGGGGTCAGGAAGCAATTCACTGATGGGTTGGTGTTGTAAGATGGCCCTAGAAGATGAAAAAGAATCACTAGTAGAGACCAAGTTGGGGTCATCTCATGGAAAGAATGCTTTCTTACATCTTTCTTACAGCATCATACATCTGAAGAATGGTAAAGGGGCTACACTCTCCATAGACTGCAGAAGAATGATCAAAAGAGAATTCTGTTGTTAGCTTTGAAAAATCAAATGACCATTAACCTTGAATTGAACTTGCAAGAGAAGAGAGAAAATATATTGAAGAATATTAAAATTAGGACAGGGTAGCAGCAGATGTTAACATTGTAGCATATATCAAAATATATGTCTGGAATATTGAGCATGTTGGACAAGGACTTTGAGAAAGAGGGCAGAATTATGATGGGCTAATTATATGAATCATACCAGGAAAATGAAGGATATAACTAGCCATAGAAAAGCGTGGCAGTAAGAAGGGGAATCAGGATTAACACCTCGGCATGAGGGAACACAGCTCAGAAACAAGAACGTGCATGGAGTGGGACACCCTAGACGAGGCTGTCATCATCCAGCAAATGAAGCTTGACCATGTTTTGGTCTTTGACAAACTTTGAGAATCACAAATGTTACAAATACACATAAACACATACAGCATATCTGTTGGATCAGGCACCCCCAGTTCACCCTCTGTTCTCATAAGATGTGCCTAAGATGGCTCAGTGGTTAAGAACACGTGTTACTCTTGAAGAGAACCCAGATTCTGTTCCCAGCACCCACATGGTGGCTTACACTCATGTGTGACTCTAGTTTCAGGCTATCTGATGCCTTCTCCTGACTTCCATAGACACAAGATATACATGTAGTGCACATACACACAGAAAAAAATACACATAAAATAAACAAATATTTAAAAAAAAAAAACTTCCACAAGGAAAGAATAAAGGAGGAGGAAGGGAGAAGAGGAAGAGGAAGGAGAGGTCCTAACATAAAGAAGAAAACCAGAAGGGAAAACCTGAGCGACTATTACTGCAAAAGAAACAGAATGAATAACAAGAGTGAATATGAACAATACTACATATTCAATCAACTTGAAAAATTCTAGAAGCATGAAAAAGACAGTAATATGATATACTATTAGGAAGCTAAGAGGAGGTCAGTGTGGTAGTACCCTGTGAAAGTAGATGCTGGAGGATCAGAATTTCAAAGGCAGCTTAAGGTACGTAGCAACTTTAAGGCTAGCCTGGGCTACATGAAATCCTGTCTCAAGCCTTTCACTCTCATCAAATAATAGAACAGGCTAAGGAGAATGAGAAATTAGCTTTGGTTAATTTCTGTTCATTTAAACTAAATGTTCAAGTAAATAATCAACAATTATTTATCATCATAGGTCTGATGGTCCTGAAACAGATCATTGTAATAAGATAAGAAACAATCCTAAAGGACACATTCTCAAGAAACAGCAATCTGGGAAGTTTGAATAAGCACCCTAAGGCAACCAAAGCATCACTGCCTATTAGTAATGGATGGCTGGGAGTGAGGCATAGGAATGCTCACTGTTTGAAAGAAATGCACAGACTAATAAGTAAGATTAAAATAAATCAAAGAAGAAAGAAAACTAAATAAGTAAAATATATATATATATATATATATATATATATATATATATATATAATCAGGGCAAATTTATGGAGGAATCATCATCCTTTCTATGAGACAGAAAAGAAGAAAGTCATCAGTTATGGGGAAACGTAGATACAGAGGAAGATATGGAAGAGATTGCACTAAAGGGAATTTTAAGGTCAACTGGGTAAGAAGTGATGGTATGTACCTAGTAATGGGGAGTAGGAAATTTGGGAGTATGCCCAATACCTAGCACAATGGGTGGCACACAATGAAGACTTAGTAAATATACAAAGTAAGCAATTCAAAGTAAGCAATTGTCATCTGAAGAATGGAGGCACAAGGGGCAATGAGAACCAGGGGGCTGAGGAGATGGCTTATCAGAAACTTGCCTCACAAGCAAGAGAACCCAAGTTAAATACTCAGAATCCACAAAAAAAAAAAAAAAAAAAAAAAAAAAAGCCAGGCCTGGTGGTAGGCACTTGTAGTCAGTGAGTTCCAGGCCAACAAGAATCCCTGTCACAAAGGAAGTTGATTGCATTTCTGGCCTCTAGATGCCTGTCCATACATGGGCACACACACACACACACACACACACACACACACACACACTTTAAAAAATAAAAATAAGGAACAGTTATGTCACATGAAAACAGCGAATGTGGGGAAAATGTAAAGCGTCCTTAAGATGTCTAAGAAAAGAAAACCCAGGAGTGTTGTAGTTTATTTCTATGCTGTAGTGGGGAGTTAAGGATGACCTGCAGGTGATCTCAGGAGGAAGACGTACAGCCTCCTAGGGAGCCATTCGGCCTCACGGTCCGCATGCTTCCTCGGGAAGCAGGTTTCCATTCAATGAATAAGTAATTACTGACAGTTGGCAGATGAGACATAACACTCCATACTCTCAGCAGTAATGGACAACACAGAAAATTAGTTAATTATGCTGTCAGCTGGTCACCTGGACTCCAAGGGCCACACAAAAGAAAGAAAGACAGCAAGGGCCTGTGGGCTGCTTCACAGCACGCACCCAAGTAGACAAATGCAGGGGCTTGTTAATCTGTGCTTTGTATTCTACGGATGACTTTCTCATGTCTGACACCATTCAAATCTAAAAACAAAAATCCCTCTCAAATCCCAAATCACGGTCACTGAACAATGGAAAATGGAAGGTGTTTGATGAACTCTCCCCCAATGAAAAGCTGAGAACTGACTTCCCAGTGACTCGGGCCACGTGTTGGGTTACAGATGCTGCGTTCAGGTGGTTTTTGAATCCACATCATATCTGATAAATCGCAGTATGTTCACTTGTCCTATTAAAACTGTATTCTACCTTACCAGGTCTGAATAATTTGTATAAAATTGATTGCTACAGTTCTCACTAGAAGCTCTAATTGCATTCCTGGTATAACTTAAAGTGATAAGCTTATCTTAATTAGTAGCATGAGGCAGAAATGCTTTTGAAAGCCTAAGAGAATTAACCTGCATTTCTAAACAGAGTCCTCAGGGGTGGGGATAGAGAGTCCTGTTGAAAACAGGAGCCAATGTTAATTTATAAAAACTACAAAAGAAACTAATCACATAGCAAGAGAGACTAAACAACACATCTAACGCATCCTCTAACCGAGCAATTTGCAGTTCTTATCATGGGATCACACTCGATGAGATTCTAGTGCCTAGACTCCTGTGGCACCAATGGAAGAGTCCCTTCCTGACATTTCTTATTTTTTCACACTCACATGCATTTGTGTGTGTGTGTGTGTGTGTGTGTGTGTGTGTGTGTGTGTGTGTAAGTCAGAAGACAAAACCAAGTGTCATTCTTCAGGCATGGTCTACCTCCATTAAGACAGGGTCGCTCATTAGCCAAGCATGCTAGACTGGATACCCAGTAAGCGTCTGGAGTTCTGTTTGTGACCATCTCCACAGCACTGAAATTACAAATCCTAACCACCAAGCTTGGGATTTTTCCACAATGTGGGGAGGGATTTAGATTCTTAACACTTAGGAAGCAATATCTCTACTGATTGAGCCATGTCTCCATCATCATTCCTGATGATGTTTATCCTCAAATCGCCATGATGGCAATGCATGGACAGAGACAGGAGGGTTTGTATGGTTTTAGTGGAGTATTAACAACAGTGTAGGTCACCCAAACACAGAGTACTTCCACAAGTTCTCAAAGTAATGTTCTTCTCAAGCAAAGAAAGTTCAGTTGGTCTTGTCCCCCATATTCGTCTCAAGCTTTCTAACATCTTTGTTTTCCACAGCTATGTTTACATGCTTGAACAAAACACCAAAAGAATGATGTGATGTGGAAACTTAAGGGCTCTTTGGAAAGTCAGTTTGGATGGTGTTTTGCTGGGGCAAACACATGAAGGAGTGTTTTCCTGAAATGGATACAGGTGAAAGACTAAGTCAGACTCCTGTAGGAATGTTTAGCTGAAGCAGACACAGAAGAAAGGATGTTCTACTAAAGCAAGCACGTGAAAAAAAATGTGTTGAAGGATTCTTTGCTAACGACATGCATGTATTGGCCCATCTTGTATTGCATAGTTGAGCTGCATTTGTTAGGACACCATAGAGAGAAACATGAAAAAAAAAAAAAACAACAACAACAAAAACAAAAACAAACCTACAGTTTCTTGCAGATTCTGAGGATTCAAGCTGATTGGATGCACGTGCTGAGGCAAGACCTGTGGAAACAAGTAATGTTTGGAGAGAGTATAAACAGGACTCGGTGGACAGTAACAGAGGCTGAGCTAGGCTTACTTGTCGAACTAGCTGTGCAACACTTGTGGGTCTCATGTCTTCGCTGATCTTCGCTTCCCTTCACCCTGGTCCCTCCTGCTGACTTGAGCCAAGGCTGAGGCCTGGCTTTCTTCCTCTACCACTGCTGCTGATTCGTCTTTGCTATCCCATCTCTAACTAACTAGATTGCTGACATATCCTTGAAGTGTTTAACTAGTGGATTGAGCTGCTAACCTGTGAGCTGATCTGCTGATTTCCAGACATAGGTGGGATTTTCTCCAAAGAAGCATTCCTAAACAGGTCCACTTCCCCAGTATCCTCTTTTCCACTAACTCTGGTGGGTGGTGGGCTAAAAGGGAGATTAAAGTCTTTAAGAACCATCGTTAGAAATAGGTTTTGGAAAAATTAAAGTTATCATGACATTCCTTGTAAACAGGTTAAGCCCTATATACAGTTTCCACTATACCACTCTGATCATGTGATGATAGTGGCATCTGTGGTACAGGTTGTCACCTGTGATCTCTACTAGCTAGCATACCAGGACATGGGAAAACTAACATTTCCAACAATTCCCTTAAATCTTTGTTATGACAATAACAAAAGACAATGCACTAAATGATTATTGCAAGTACCCTAAAGATGCATTAAGGGTTTTCTAATATAATGTTATAGACGGGAAAGTCCTCTAATAACACTACAGGGCTTAATATCTCTTTCCAAGTGTCCAAAAAGAAAATTACTATGTTGGCATTTTCTAATCAAAAATGGCATAACTATACTACCAGAAATGTGTAGTAGATGCTATTTCTAGAGAACCAGATTCCCAAACTTGGCCTTGGAGGAAGCCTGTGGTTCCCTCTTATACGCCAGGACCAATTGGAGAGTAATTGCCTTTCTATAATGCAATCTGGTGCTTCTTATTTGAAAATGAGCATGATTCAAAAATGAAATTAGAGAGCAGTTTTGTGTAGGAGTTAGAGCTAATATAGTGTGCTTATCAGCGTTGCTGAACAGCAAACCAGCAAGAAAGTATAAAGGTACTTCAGTGCTTTCCTTTGGAAGTCTGATGTTCTATGGAGCTTACTTCATATAAAGTAAAAGTAAACAAGAGAGATTATAGAGGTGCATATTCATGTTAGTTCAACAACAAGTTTCTCAGTGGTCAGCACTGTTTTTATAAAGCATCAGAGTACTGTGTTAAATATGTATGAGAGTCTGTGCACTGAAAGGGTGCAGAGGCAAACTCATAAGACAGCAGAACAGCCTTTTAGTTTGTAGCTAGGTACTCTGAAGTAAAACGGGGCATTTCAAGGAAGTGTTATTGTGTGTCATATATATGGGACTGTATTTACATAAGCAAATTATCCATACCTTGACTGTCACATAAATATGTATGTTGCTAGATGTATTTTCTGTTATTTAAAACTTTCATCTCCGGGCTTGAGTAAAAAGCTTAAAGGCTCAGCATATATTAGCCTTGTGAAAATGCAGCCAGGAAGAACTGCAGTTTAATCAGCAGATATTTCAAAGCTAGTGACCTCAAATCTATTTAACAAGATTCTCCCAAGAAGGAAGGCCCTCCTGTAATTTAACTTGCTTTTCATTTTGCTGGTGTGACTGCCACTTACGGATGGCATCTTCAGGTCACAAATCCTGTGTTTCTAACATAGTAGCTTTAGGCTCATTTTACAATGTTAATGTGCTAAGTAGAAACGATATGGAAATCTTCAATGATCCCCAGATAACATACATAACATTGCAGGTAGCTTCAATCCCCAGAAAGCACAGTGATCACAACCAAAGTTGAGAACACAACAAAGACACTTCAGGCTCCTTAGAGATGCATTAATCACTCCTATGAACATTGCACCTTGCTTTTAACGAAGATAATGTATGTTTCTGGGATTACACGACTGAACACAGAAGCACTGAAGAAAGATAGGCCAGAACTTATGATTAAGCTGTTGAGCAGCAGTTATTTTACCCATAAAAAAAAAAATCACAATCTGCAGAGGCAGTAGCCAAAGCAGAGAAACCATTATAGGCTCATAATTAGCATCAATCAAGGTGACACTCCCGTTGACATGTCTTACTTCAAATACACCAATCAAATGCTTTCACATTGCAACGGAAAGCTTGACAGGTAGCTAGACATAGGAATCGTCCTAGTGCAGGACAATTTTAAGATGATGTGTTCAAAAGGAAAGTAGAAAGTATTCGTTTTAATAAGGGAAAACCCAAACAGGAAGATCTGAAGGGGAAGAGCTCGAGCAGGAACGGCAAGGAGGCTGTAGTCTTCCTGTGCATGCAGCATCTTCACCAAGGTTCTCTCAGGAGACACTAAGATATGTCCTTGTCACCTACTAATGCATCGGGCTGCATTCATAGCTACTCTGGGATTCCTGCCACGGGCTGCAGGTTGAACAACGAACACGTATTTGCATATTCCCTCTGGGAGACCCACGGGATGGTGGATAAAAGCATAACTCAAGAGAAATGTAAGCTTCAGGATACTGTCCTAGCTACAAATAAATAGCCGAATGCTCTTGTCTCGCACTAACTTATTTTCTATAACCCTCTCTCTTCCTTATACACACAGAGATGAGAGATGCAGAGTAAAACTAGGTGTTATTTACATAATTACAGCTGGGCTGTCAACGTCATCAAATTGCATCTCCACTCTGCTTCAAACCATGTAGACTCTGATATACTTGTCATCATTACTGTCCATATAAATATGTCTGTCTTAATGAACAAGACACTGCTCAGGGCTTTGCCACCCCTTGAGTCCATATGGCTTATACCTTAATGATAGCAACTTTCAAAAAGGATCTTTTCTCCACATAGTTCTTGGCTGTTCAATGTTCATTAGCTGAATTATTGAGGTGAAGGAGACCTTGGACCATATAGGAAGGCTGGTAAGTCATGTTTTGATAGCAAAACCAGTTTGGAAATGATGGATGGAGACTGGGCAAGGCATCCCTAAGGATGCATGTTCACTTTCACTAAATTAGATTTTGTTATAAAGGGGATTGTCCTCCCCACAATCATTTCATTTCCAACATTAGGTTTTATTTATAGTTTTCTACACTGCTCTACACATCTCCACATCTTAAAATAAACCACCCCCCCCTTTTTTGACATAGACACTTTCCCCTTTTAAAGAAAAGTTTGTGTGTGTCCATCAAAAACACCATTGTTCTTCCCACTCATTAAGGAGAGGAATGAAAACAGGGCAAGCTGAGCGACAGGAACAGCTGGAGAAAGCAAATTACTCAGACCATCATAGCCACACACTACCAAAGGAGTGGCAGGATGCTCAAATTCAGGAACATTTTTATTTCCACAGTAAAAGGAACAAAGATTTTTCCATATAGCATGACATCCATGCAGAGGCAAAGCAATGGTGCAAAATATCACGCTGGCCAAATGTCACAAGAGTTCCCTTGAGATCGCAATAGTATAAACTTTGAAAGGTCCCACTATCACTTTGACCTTCTCACAAGCAATAGACATGAACTCTTCCAGCCCCTAAGAATAGGAGCCCACGGGAGAGGAGAGATGGCTCAGTGGGTAAGAGAAGCTCAAGAGAAGCTGATGGGAGAGGAGAGATGGCTCGGTGGGTAAGAGAAGCTCAAGAGAAGCTGACGGGAGAGGAGAGATGGCTCGGTGGGTAAGAGAAGCTCAAGAGAAGTTGAATTTGGTTGCCAGCAACCACTCAGAGTGCAGCACTATTTTGTATAATCCCAGCTCCAGGGAATTTCACGCTCTCTTCTAATCTGTACAGCTACCTACAGAGTGTCAAATACAAACACATACATATAAACCAAATAAAAATAAATCTTTTCAAACAAACCAAGGGAACAGTAGAACCTTTTTTTCTGAATTGGAATCTATGCTCTACCATGGCTTTTTAATTTTTTTTAACACATTACCATTCCGGTGAGGAAAATAGTTATTTCCACCTCAGAGATTAGATAATGGATGAAACAATTGGTCCTCCTGCTAAGTGCCTGAATAGGATTTCTACCTGACTACCCAGTGCCTTCCCTACAAAATTATCCTGATCCAACCTGTTTCCAAATGTTCCCTCACGGAGAGAAATGAAACCATAGGTAAAGAGTCCCTACAGTAAAGATTTTCTTAGGGGGTGAAGCTCACCAAGACTGAACCGCCAAGCAAAGAGCATCATTCAAGGGCTAAACCTAGGCCACCTATATATTTGTGGCAGATGTGCAGCTTGGTCCTCATGTGGGTCCACTAACAATTGGAGAAGATGCTGTCTCTGGCTCAGCTGCCTGCTATTGGGTTTCTTTCCCCTAACTGGACTACCTCATTGAGCCTCAAGTATAAGATGTGCTTCTATGCTTCTATGTGTGTCTATGCTGCCAACTGGGGGTTCCAGGGTGGTGTGGCCCCCTAAGGGGAGCTTCCACTTGTCTGAAGGCTACAGGGATAATGGGTGGAGGGACTTGTAAGAGTGGGAATGGGCGGAGAGAAGGGTGGTGAGATCAGGAATAACAGAATTTCAAGATCTGTCCCCGCACCCCCCCCCAAAAAAAAACAAAATAAAAATTTCAGAATACTTTTACAAAAGACAAGTTCGCACAAAGAATGATGATGAGCATTGACTGTAGAATCTAAGTCCCATGTCTTGCTCAGGGATTGCTCATCTGGGGACTCCAAGCCAAGCTTTTGTTTTTCATTGTAAGGAGTCCTTTGATTCTCATTGACGCACAGGAGTTAGGGAAGGTTGTGCAACACCACATGAGGCTGACTTTACCACACAGGGGAAAAAGTGCCAGCCAGACATACAATGTCCACTAATAATGAGTCAGGGACATTATCAAAGACCTTTCTGTTGACTCCTTTACAAAGGAGCTTGGTGTCAACAAGGTTTCAGAACTAGGAAATGACACAGAGAGGGACAGTCACTTCCTCATCAGAGAACACACATTCGCCAAAATCTGAGGTGCCTACAATTCTTTTAACAAATTACATGAACTAGAGAAAGTTTTCAGTAAATATTCATTTTTAGATCCAAATGAAGAACTATTTAAAGGCTACTCCACTCATATAGTCAGAGAATACTGCTATGTGTAGTTAATACCTAGTTAACACCATTTTCTTGGCATAAAAATGTCAAAAATAAAAGGGAAAAATGTCAGTAATGCAGGAGGGAAGTGGAAATGGAAGAATCAGGAAAAATAATCACATATAATACATAATCACAAATAAATAATCACACATAAATACATAAAAAGAATACGAAGGCCCTCCTAACAAAGCCACTAGGAAGCTCTCACACCAAGTGCATGCTTCCTGTCTGCCCTGTACTCTCTTTCACAAGGTGTTCACAGGTCTCTTATCATCCCAGAAATGAGTAATGTTATACACCGTTTCGGTCCTAAGTTGATTACAAACAACTTGTGTGAAATACAGGGACTTTCTTAATTATTAAACACTGGTAAAGGCCTTTTTTAATATAGGTTGTACCATGCAATCATTATCAGGAGAAAAAGAGTGTGATGTGAAGCCTAAGGATATGGAGTTACTGAACAAATAATGGGGAAAACTGTTCAATCAATTGGGCTTCTTATCAGAAGTGGTCTCCCAATGTAGTAACAAATACCAGGAAAACTTATATTCTCTCTGTCTTTCCGTCTCTCTCTGTCTCTGTCTCTCTGTCTGTCTCTGTGTGTGATGTATATACATGTATGTGTAGATGTCTGTACATGTGTATGAGGCTAAAGGCCAACATCAGATGTCTCCCTTGAGTGTCTTCCATCCTATTTTTGAGATAGGATTTCTTATTGAATCTTGAGTTTATGGACTCCTTAAGCCTGGCCAACCAATGTGTTCCACGGATCTGCATGTGTCTACCCAATTCAACACTAGAATTAAAGGCTCCAACTATGGAACCTGACTTTTAGGTAGATATCTATTATATGAACTCAGATACTTGTGATTGGGAGGTAGTACCACAGCAATAGAGCCCTCTTCCAAGTATGCCAAAAATCATTTTAAATGGTATACATGCTGCAGCCATTTTTCTAACATTACGAGTCAGTGGATGTCATTTGAACACTTTTTAAAAGTGATGTTTGTGTCCAATGATGGCAAATATAAAATGCACAATAAAAAGGATTTCCACTACAAGAACACAAAAATATGGGCTTACTTACTGTATACCTTTCGTTCTTGACAATTAATGGATATGGGCTAGAACTGTGGTTCTCAACCTTCCTAAAAATACAACTTTTTAATATAGTTCCTCTTGTTATGGTGACCCCCTCAACCATAAAATTACTTCGTTGCTACTTCATAACTATAATTTTGCTACTGTTATTAATCACAATGTAAATATCTGATATTCAGGATATCAGCTATGTAACCCCCCAAAAGGGTTGTAACCCAAAGCTTGAGAACCATTGGGCTAGAAACACTCTTGAGTATTAAACCCCCAATCATACAGACATAAAAATAACTGCAGAATAATTTAAGATGCAAATCCACAGTATTCTAGTCATGGTTTAGTCTGATTTTAAAAGTATTATATAAAAGACCAATCTATTCTCAACACCCTAAAGGAAACCTCTTAGATAGTAAGTTGCATGACAGGTCAAGGTTCTGTATGATCCAGTGTACCACGAAAGGGGAAAATATTCTTTAAAAAAGATAGAGAAACTTTCTCTGATATGCACCACTCAGAGAACACATATTGAGTTATCTACAATGCTGGCTAATTACGGAACACACCAGCAATAGAAAATGCTATTTAAGACAATCTAGCAGATCTCTTTCCACTACCCTGCCTGGTATCTTAACTCAATTAGACTTAATAACGTGAATAAAAAAGCTTACATTGAAAGGTAACATGTAGTTATGCAAACATACAAAAAGGGAAATCTCTTAACATAATATTATAGCCTATTTCGTAATTATAACAACATCCATCTATCTAAGATCTCAATTACAGGCATGTATTGATTGCTAATTTTCCATAGCTGGATCTGATAAAGTAGCAAAGGCACGCTTCCCAGCTCTTCAAGGGGTCTAAGTCAAAACGACAAGCCATCCCTACAGTGTTAAAGCTGAATAAGTAGCCAGAGATGAGATAGTCTCTATTGTACTATGAGATACCATAAGAGGTTTGCAATTGTCTTGCAGAGTACATTCACTTTATATTCTTTATACTGTGATTTTTTTTTACATTTTTGTAGGCTATCTGGACAAATGCACTGTACAACAAGCAAGAGTGGATTATTTCTAACTTAACAGTGATATAAATCCTTTGAAACTGATACGTCACTGACATTGACATAGAGCAATGACCCTGAATTTATATAATAATGTTATTTGCTACATATATTTTTAGCATGTGCAGGGCTTATAATACATTTCCTATTGGTATTGTCTTTGTTTTATCTAAGTGAACACATATACTACCACTTGGTCGGATTATCAGAACATTCATACTATCCCATCTAGGGCTCAGGGAACACAGAAGTGGAAATGGAAGACAGGGAAAAGGGCTTCACATCTTCAGGTGTGACCTCACAGTAGCTATGGGTACCTACACAGGGCCTGCATTAAACTAGGCTTTCTAACAGTCAATTATGAATTGGGGAGGGGACCGGAGGGACTGAATTCCTAGCTATGATGGACTTGGGGGAAGGGAAAGTCTTTGTCTATTTTGAGCCAACCAGTTCCAGTAGATAATTCTAAAGCCATGGCAACACAGATGGCCCCGGTTAAAATCAATGGTTCATAAAACAAAAAGACATGATTGTGTGAATAGGCCCATAGGGAGGACTGAGGGCGTCAGGGCTGGAAGGGAGATAAGAGAATATGGGGGAGGATGGGAATAACCCCAATACGCTATATACATGTCTGGATTTCTCAAATAAATTTGATCAATGAGTTTTGACTGAGGAAATGGGAAGAATCAATTGCATACTAAATGAGAAGATGGTTTTATTTTAAATATGTTCTAATAAATCTTTAAAGCAATGTTTCTTTAAGTTCTGAAAACAATGTCCAAGAGGGGCCAGCAACCATAGCCAAACCATTACAAACAGAGGACACATGTGGTTTCCAGAGGCATACAAGAAGAGGCCGATGTAATGGCATTGGTGGTAAATCCTGAGCATGGGAGGAAGCTCTGAGCTCTGGGCTGGTCAGTCTTCGTTTTCTCCTCAGCTACCTGCTGCATCCTGGAGAGGGCTTCCAAGTTTCACCTGAAATAGAAACATAAAGGGTTTGGTGTTACTTTTCTGTAAGGAGAGAGGAGAAGGTACAGTGAACAGTGTGTACCATAAAATGTTACAAATACATAAATTATAAATGAGAACACTATACATATGTAAGTTATAAACAAACAGGAAGCCAGACTAGTGTGGTTGATTTGAAATGTCCTCATTATAACACAGATGTGCAAGAAGTATTTTTTTTTATTGTTTTTTTCCCATCACGTAATTGACTTCACATTGCTCAAAGCTCTTCATTCTCACGTGGTGGTGAACATATAAAAGGAAATACGAACTGTGCGCTTGCTTCTTCTAACTCAGGTGCAACAGAGAGTAGCAAACCTAAAGTCAATGGCAGGGAGGGCTTTTGGTTTAGAGGCCGGCCGTTCTCTCCCTGCGGCTGCCTCTTGATGTGCTCCTGGCACCATCTCAAGAGGAAGTGTAAGCAGCACTGTGAGGAAGAGCGAAGCATCTGTTCCCGTCACTGCCCATCCTGGGTGGGCAGCTGCAATTGGAATAAGACACAGTTCATCCTGCCTTTGACAGTGGCCTGTGCCTTCACTACACATTCTTAGACAGTGGCTGCAATCGCCCTCTCCACAGAGGAACAGGAAAACTGCTTCTGTTTATCCCCTTCAACTGACTACACTCCTCATCCGAACTCTTAGGAACAATAAGAAGGCCTCAGTCTGAGAGTGGCACTCCGTAGACTCTGCCTCAGATTCCCGATGCTTTTGCTACAGAGACCCTCCATAGAGTCTGTGCAGATCTTCCACATATACTCACTTGATCCTCTCTCAGTCTAACACCACATCTGGGCTGACTCTGAGACATGAACCAACTGGGAGGAGGAGTGAATGGAGTGGGTTTTTTTTTTTTCTTCCTTTCCTTTTTTAAAATTGAAAATAGGTTCTTCTCTCATACAACATATACCAACCATCGCTTCTACTACTCCCATCACCCACTCTACCTCTCCACTTCCCTTCAAAAAGGAGCAGGCTTCCAGGAGATAACAACCAATTGTATAGAGGCTGCATGAGGCAATCCAACAGGATGAAAGGAGTCTCAAAAGCAGGCAAAAGAGTCAGAGACACACTCACTCCCACAAAACCACCAACCTAACAGCAATATCATATATGCAGAGAGAGGGTTTTTCATAATAGTCCCTTTTGGCCTCTGTAGCCTGTAACAAGATGCTTTAGAGAACCATTTACAAGTATTTCTGTAAAGTTCCACAGTGGAAGGAAGGGACAGTCTCCCCTGCTTGGGTCTTCTTTCTCATCCTTTACCCTAGCTTATATTTGGAGTGCTCCCCAAAGGTCCACAATTTACAGGCTCCACAGGCTTTGTCTAGTTTATCTGTTTGTTTTACATTTTTATGTGTATGGATGTTTTGCCTTCATATTTGTCTTAGCCAGGGTTTGTATTCCTGCACAAACATCATGACCAAAAAGCAAGTTGGGGAGGAAAGGGTTTATTCAGCTTACATTTTCACATTGCTGTTCATCACTTAAGGAAGTCAGGACTGGAACTCAAGCAGGTCAGGAAGCAGGAGCTGATGCAGAGGCCATGGAGGGATGTTTCTTACTGACTTGCTTCCCCTGGCTTGCTCAGCTTGCTTTTTTATAGAATTCAAGACCACCAGCCCAGAGATGGTATCACCCACAAGGGGCCCTCCCCACTTGATCAATAATTGAGAAAATAAATGCCTTACAGCTGGATCTCATGGAGGCATTTACTCAAAGGATGCTTCTTTCTCTGTGATAACTCCAGCTGTGTCAAGTAGACACACAAAACCAGATAGTACAATATAGATCTGTACAGGATATGCACACTTAAGAGCCTCTTTAGGCCAGAAAAAGGTTTCAGAGGGTTATGAACTGCGGCGTGAATGCTGGGGAATGGACATAGGTCCTTTGGAAGAGCATCAAGTGCTTTGAATGGCTAAGTCACCTCTCCAGACTAAATATCCCCCTTTTGGAGGGAGTTTACTTAAGTCTGTATGTAGTAAGTACTGTCCACAGAGTCCAGAAGAAGACATCAGATTCCCTAGAGATGGAGTTACAGGTAATTTTGAGTTACCTGGATACTGGGAACCTATACAAGATCCTTTGAAAGAGGAGCACAGGTGATTACATCTGAACAATGTCTCCTAGTCTTAAAGCCTTTTATAGGAGCCTCTCTGTCACGTGCAAGAACACATTCATCCTAGAATGTAGATTGTACCTATCCTTTTCTTCAAGCAACAAAGGCTGGTCCACCCAGCCCCAAGGTTGCACCTGTACACAGCAAAATTTGTAGGAAAAAAGATTAAAAACATTGTGAAATAGTTCAAATCTAACCTTCTTAGATTGGGTGGATATTATAGGACTATGGAAGGTATCAAGAACTTCTAGAATAAAGGAGGAAATATTATTCTAGATCAATGTTTCTCAACCTTCCTAATGCTGCAAACCTTTAATACAGTTCCTCATGTTATGGTGACCCCCCAACCATAAAATTATTTTCATTGTTACTTTATAACTATAATTTTGCTACTGTGGTGAATCATCATGCCAATATCTTTGGAGATGGACATTTGCCAAAGGAGTCTCAACCTATACATTGAGAGCCACTGCTCTGGAGACTAACAATTATATGGCATAGATTTAATTAATTTGGAACATGAAAAAAGTAGAGGCTTGAGGTTGATAAATTATTTTCACTTAAACACAACTCCTTAGAGGTAAGAACAAAATTAAAGCTCAACAATTTGCATTGCTACTTCAGAGTTCTTCTCACTGGCAATATATAAGTACCCGGACAACGTCTGTGACTTCCTGTCCTTAGTGTGAATTAACTGAGCTTGCTCAAATGCACAAACACACATGAAGATGAAGCAAGAGGCACCACCCCCACCACAGTATACTTTCTCATTCAATGCCTTCATTGTTCAAATAACATTTATTGAATATTTCCAACATTCTCTTATAACAAATACTACATCAGGGATGGGAAAGTTAACTGATAATTGTCTCTACTTCAATTAAGTCACAATACAATGGCAAGAAAGGCAAATACAATTCCATCTAGGGAAGTTCAGTGTGAAATTCTAAATATTGAATTCTCAAGATGCCCAAGTTACTTTTTTTATGATTCAGTCATCCAATGGCATATGCAGAGATATGAAGAAAGTGGTATCCACACAAAACCCCATTATGATAAAATTACAAATCATAAAAAATAGTACCCAGTGACACGGAAGCCTTTTCTTCAACACTAGCTCAGGTGATAGCACTGATGGTTTGGCAACCATCCCCATTTGCTACAAACAGCTCCCTTGTGAAGCAGCCGGTATTGGTTCTGTTCTGCATCTTAGGACAGTATTAAAGAATTTATGTGTTCACATGGTAAATGTTCATAATCTGTTATTATTTTATTGTTATTGTTGTTTTCGACAGTATCTTCTTGTAGCCCCAACTGGCCTGGATTCACTGTGTAGACCAGGCTGGCTTCACACTCACGGAAATCTGTTTGCCTTTGCCAATGCCTTTGCTTCCTGAGTACTGGGATTAAAGGCATGTACCACCATACTAGCCCACCCTGTTCAGTATTTAATAAAAAAAGTTTGGGGTCGGGGGAGAAACCATGTGTTCCTAACATCAGTATTAATTTATAGTATTAATGATCCACTGAAATGAGATATCCAAAAATGAATTGCAAAGGCAATGTAGTGTGTGTGTCTGAAAAGCCTTTGATCAAATGCACACACACACACACACACACACACACACACACACACACACACACACAGTCATTCCTTACCTTCATCCTATCAGGTGAAAGGTGGGGTATCCACTGAAATGGTATTTCTCTTTTTATTCAACACACATTCTCATATATACACACAGCATTAGAAAATAAAATCGGTAAAATTCATTAAAATATTTTTCTCAAATATAAGACTCTCTAGCTAAAGAGTAGCTACAGTACTTAGAGTACCAAATGCTGTAAAGGATAAATTAACATTAATATTTCAAGTCTATTCCTGCAAGTCCTGAAACTAAATACCTTTCCTGAAACATGAAGTTCTTTAATTTAGAAGTCGAACTTCATAGGCTGCTGCATCACTTAAACTATTAATTCTAATTAAAAAGAAAAATACAATTATTCCCCCAATACCAACATAGTTTAGATATATTTTAGAAAAGGAAATAAAAACCCACAGACATTTTTCCTCTTGGGGAGCATAGGCATTTATATAACCCACCATGGAATTATATATATGCTAATTACATGCTAATGTAAACATGAAAAAATGTTATATGGAAATTACAAGCTGAACCAAAAACATGCAAATGCTAAAAAAAAAAGTCTACTTGAAAACAATGTCTGCCATCTTGCTTATTCATGTGTAAACATCCAATATGCTCAAGATTTTGACATCTCTATTCATCTTGGGGTTTGGATCAGCTATAAATATATGACCCTTAACTGTGGGATTGATTTGTCAAAAATTTTGGAACCCTTTGCATACGAGTCTATCTTGAGACAAATACAGACACTTTCGTGGTTCTCCATTTTGAGTAATGACTTTCCTGGGACACTCAGAAGCCCTTAACAAAGACTATGTGTGTTATCCAACTCATTGGTTCAGCTGTTCACACTCAAAACTGTTTTTCACAGTAGAGATCACATTTTTTAATCTTCCTTTGTTTGCAGCCATGTTCTCCAGTGTGCTTAAAGGAAGCATTCTGGAAAATTCTGTGGAGCTGGCTCAGCTGGTAAAGTTCCTTCTGTACAGGCATGAGAACCTGAACTCAGATTCCCAACACGTACATAAAATTCAGCTACTGCAGCCTGGATCTGTAACTCCAAGGACTGGGGAAAAGGAGGGATGGAGACAGAGGCAGATCTGTGGCACTTTCTGGCCAGTCAGCCTAACTAAGTTGATGAACCCTAAGTTCAGTGAGACACAAGGTGGAGAAAAAAGAAAGGGGAATTCAGGTGACCTCTGGCCTTTACACAAATACATACATTTATACATGAATAAAAACACATTTACATACCCTCACTCACACTCCTTCTGTGCCTGAAAGAGGCCAAAGGGAGGCTCCATTCTCACATTACTATCCTGACACCTACAAGGAAACTTCTCTAGCCAAAATAGCAGAGGAAGGATATGCAGTGTGTTCAACGGCACAAGTTTCTAGCCTTTTCTCCACAATTCTGTGCCCTCTGGCAATGAACAGGCTTCTGCATCTGGCCAACACATGGCAAAAATGAGGCCAAGTATGGCCAGTGAACATGGCCAAGTTCTTTCATTGACCCAGTAGGACTGCCAACCCACAGTTCCAAATGACAATTCAATTTCCAAATGAAACCATCACTTTTCCAGTAGGTATTAGTATTTGACATGTAGGCATAAACAAAGGTGAATCATTTGTTTAGAGTTCAAATCAACCCAAGTCAAAGAATAACACACGAGAGCTGCAAAAGTGGCTTAGCAAGCCAAGGTGCTCACCACCAAGTCTAATGTTCTGGGGCTGATCCATCCCCTGGGTGCACATGGTAGAAGGAGAGAAGCAACTCCTGTAATATATCCTCTGGCCTCACCATAGACACCAGGGCATGCATACGCACAAACCACAAACGCAACATAAAAACATAGAGGGTATCTATTAAGAGTTGTATCAGTAATGATGGTGGAAATCTAACATAAGGTGTATGGATATGGGCCTGTGATGACAATCTCATTCACACACTCAGGGATGCTGAAATGTAAGGAAAGATAGGATGCTTCAATGGCTTTCAGTAGGGAAACACCAGAGAGATGGTGAGTGCTTAGATGTGTTTACTACTCTTCCAATGGACTCAAGTTTCCAGTTCCAACATTAGGGAAGTCACACCCACCTGACATTGTCCTCTGGACTCCACAAGCACTCACACACCACACACAGTAAGATGTTGATGGTAACTTAGATACATGTATACATTATTAAGTATATTCTCTCCATGCATTTGCTGTCTGGAAGCTTCAACTACCAGAGGCAATGTTGCTGCAGACTCAGACATTCACATGCTCCTCAGTTTCCTTTAGACCATGTAATAGATCTAGAGAAGTCAGGAGGAAGCCAGAAACACTCGCTGGCTAGGGTTTCAACCTAGTTCTTCAGGCTCTCTTTTTCAAGCCATTTTCAGCTCTGTCAAGTTAAGATGGGCTGATTGAGCTGTGTCTGCTACAGGTTTTACATTAGAGTGACAGTTGCTTCTTGCAGCGTCACCAAACAGCTATCTCCTGACACATGTGTATCAACACACATCCACAAACAGGAAGCAACTTATTCCTGGCTGACACACACACAAACACACACACAAATCTACAGTCAGAATGTGAGATTAATAATGCATTTGTAAATACAGTATGCTTTAACTCACATAAGGAGTGTATTAGAAAGGAGTACGTTGTGTATCTGTTAAAGTACCATAAGCAACTCATAAGACACGAATATTGTACTTTCAGAAAACCTCCATAAAGCACATCAGAGATACAAGCTTCCTTAGGCCATCTTCTTTATTTGTTTTGCTCTCTAATAATGAAGAACTTTTCTCATCCTACCAGATTCTTCACTATGTCTTATAAATAAACTACCTTATCCATATAACACACCCCTGGAGCTCAGATGATTGTAAACTGCTTGCTGGACAAGTATGGGGCTCTATGATCAGATTGCCAGCATCTGTGTTAAAAGCCAGGCACCAGAGACCTGGAGAGATGCTTAATGGTGAAGAGCATGTGCTGGACTCAGAGAGGATCTGTATATTGTTGGGCAGGCCACAGTGCCTGTAACTCCAGATCCTGAGAAGCCAGCACCTCTGGCCTGCACAGTCATCTGCATTCACATGTATATACCTCATCACACATAGACACACAAATAACTAAAAATAAAACAACTAGATCATGTCTTCAAAAAGAAAAGAAAGGAGTGAAGCATAAAATATAACACCTATCTCTTTTCTCAGTATTTAGGAAGCACAGTTGGGCAGATGCCTTGAGGCTCACTGGGTAGCAAGCAAGGCAGAAGGAGTGAACTCCAGATACAGTCAGAGATGCTACAAAAAAACCAAAAACAAACAAACAAACAAACAAAAAGATGGAGAATGATCAAGGAAGATGCCTGGCATCAACCTTTGGTGCAAGACAGACATATATACACATATGCATGAATGCACTTGAACAAGCATGCACACATATCCACACATATACATTAGATGCACACACATATACTTTCCCAACTTTGCAACAATCCTAGCTGATGCACCAGTTCCCTTTGCACTCAAACAATTAGCAGAAAGTGAAGATTATTTTACGGAGGCATCTTCTTAACTCTACACACATTTCTGTATCCCTGTATCCAATGGATTCAGGCTTCAATCTTCATGATTCTAGTGGAATTGCTTACTACTAAAGTCACAGATAATTGTCTAAATCCAGTTGACATCTTCTGTCCCGGTTCAACAACTCTGTTAAATGTGATCTTAACTGCATGACCCTCGATTCCTACACCACATACTTCTGTAGGCATTTCCATCAATATCAGAAGAAGAGCCCACTCTTCTGCTTTGCATCAATTCTTTCAACATGCTCACTCTCCTACCCCTGTAGTACTGCACAAAGTTAGGAGGATTCTGCCAACAGATTATCTGGGCACAAAACTCAGGTTCCTATTCACTGGCTGTGAGACTTGGGGACAGTTCTTTCACGTCTCTGGACTTAGTCTCCGGTCTGAAAACCGGGAATCACACTAGTGATGGTCACTTGTCATCTGGGCAATGGGATTAAGGACAGAACTTTCTACTATGCTAGGGACACATGATGAGTTTGAGACCTTAAAAATGGGACCCTGTCATGGATTCTGCTCTAACTGCATCTATACATCTTGGCCCAAGATTTAGTCCCACACCTTTTCTATAATAGAGGAATTTTTATAGCTTCTTCAAAATGTAAAAGTTTACACTAATACCCTGAAAAAAAAAAAACCCAAAGTTTCTTGTTCCTCTTTGAAGGTTTATAGGTTCTACCCACAGAGCAAGGAACACTGTGGAGGCAGGACAGTGGTTCTTTTCCTCCACAGCTCTTCCTTTCTCTCATACACACACAGGAAAGGGACTCTTTTCTGACACAGATCTTGCCATGTACCCCAAGCTGGCCTTGACGTAAAGTTCAAAAGCCTCCCCAGTGATAAAATTACAGGGACACAACACCACCTTTGCCCTTATTCTTTTTTTTTTTTTCCATTTTTTATTAGGTATTTAACTCATTTACATTTCCAATGCTATACCAAAAGTCCCCCATATCCACCCACCCCCACTCCCCTGCCCACCCACTCCCCCTTTTTGGCCCTGGTATTCCCCTGTACTGGGGCATATAAAGTTTGCAAGTCCAATGGGCCTCTCTTTCCAGTGATGGCCGACTAGGCCATCTTTTGATATATATGCAGCTAGAGTCAAGAGCTCCGGGGTACTGGTTAGCTCATAATGTTGTTCCACCTATAGGGTTGCAGATCCCTTTAGCTCCTTGGCTACTTTCTCTAGCTCCTCCATTGGGAGCCCTATGATCCATCCATTAGCTGACTGTGAGCATCCACTTCTGTGTTTGCTGGGCCCCGGCATAGTCTCACAAGAGACAGCTACATCTGCGTCCTTTCAATAAAATCTTGCTAGTGTATGCAATGGTGTCAGCGTTTGGATGCTGATTATGGGGTGGATCCCTGGCTATGGCAGTCTCTACATGGTCCATCCTTTCATCTCAGCTCCAAACTCCGTCTCTGTAACTCCTTCCATGGGTGTTTTGTTCCCAAATCTAAGGAGGGGCATAGTGTCCACACTTCAGTCTTCATTCTCCTTGAGTTTCATGTGTTTAGCAAATTATATCTTATATCTTGGGTATCCTAGGTTTGGGGCTAATATCCACTTATCAGTGAATACATATTGTGTGAGTTTCTTTGTGAATGTGTTACCTCACTCAGGATGATGCCCTCCAGGTCCATCCATTTGGCTAGGAATTTCATAAATTCATTCTTTTTAATAGCTGAGTAGTACTCCATTGTGTAGATGTACCACATTTTCTGTATCCATTCCTCTGTTGAGGGGCATCTAGGTTCTTTCCAGCTTCTGGCTATTATAAATAAGGCTGCTATGAACATAGTGGAGCATGTGTCCTTCTTACCTGTTGGGGCATCTTCTGGATATATGCCCAGGAGAGGTATTGCTGGATCCTCCGGTAGTACTATGTCCAGTTTTCTGAGGAACCGCCAGACTGATTTCCAGAGTGGTTGTACAAGCCTGCACTCCCACCAACAATGGAGGAGTGTTCCTCTTTCTCCACATCCTCGCCAGCATCTGCTGTCACCTGAATTTTTGATCTTAGCCATTCTGACTGGTGTGAGGTGGAATCTCAGGGTTGTTTTGATTTGCATTTCCCTGATGATTAAGGATGTTGAACATTTTTTCAAGTGCTTCTCTGCCATTCGGTATTCCTCAGGTGAGAATTCTTTGTTCAGTTCTGAGCCCCATTTTTTAATGGGGTTATTTGATTTTCTGAAGTCCACCTTCTTGAGTTCTTTATATATGTTGGATATTAGTCCCCTATCTGATTTAGGATAGGTAAAGATCCTTTCCCAATCTGTTGGTGGTCTTTTTGTCTTATTGACGGTGTCTTTTGCCTTGCAGAAACTTTGGAGTTTCATTAGGTCCCATTTGTCGATTCTCGATCTTACAGCACAAGCCATTGCTGTTCTGTTCAGGAATTTTTCCCCTGTGCCCATATCTTCAAGGCTTTTCCACACTTTCTCCTCTATAAGTTTCAGTGTCTCTGGTTTTATGTGAAGTTCCTTGATCCACTTAGATTTGACCTTAGTACAAGGAGATAAGTATGGATCGATTCGCATTCTTCTACACGATAACAACCAGTTGTGCCAGCACCAATTGTTGAAAATGCTGTCTCTCTTCCACTGGATGGTTTTAGCTCCCTTGTCGAAGATCAAGTGACCATAGGTGTGTGGGTTCATTTCTGGATCTTCAATTCTATTCCATTGGTCTACTTGTCTGTCTCTATACCAGTACCATGCAGTTTTTATCACAATTGCTCTGTAGTAAAGCTTTAGGTCTGGCATGGTGATTCCACCAGAAGTTCTTTTATCCTTGAGAAGACTTTTTGCTATCCTAGGTTTTTTGTTATTCCAGACAAATTTGCAAATTGCTCCTTCCAATTCGTTGAAGAATTGAGTTGGAATTTTGATGGGGATTGCATTGAATCTGTAGATTGCTTTTGGCAAGATAGCCATTTTTACAATGTTGATCCTGCCAATCCATGAGCATGGGAGATCTTTCCATCTTCTGAGATCTTCTTTAATTTCTTTCTTCAGAGATTTGAAGTTTTTATCATACAGATCTTTCACCTCCTTAGTTAGAGTCACGCCAAGATATTTTATATTATTTGTGACTATTGAGAAGGGTGTTGTTTCCCTAATTTCTTTCTCAGCCTGTTTATTCTTTGTATAGAGAAAGGCCATTGACTTGTTTGAGTTTATTTTATATCCAGCTACTTCACCGAAGCTGTTTATCAGGTTTAGGAGTTCTCTGGTAGAATTTTTAGGGTCACTTATATATACTATCATATCATCTGCAAAAAGTGATATTTTGACTTCCTCTTTTCCAATTTGTATCCCCTTGATCTCCTTTTGTTGTCGAATTGCTCTGGCTAATACTTCAAGTACTATGTTGAAAAGGTAGGGAGAAAGTGGGCAGCCTTGTCTAGTCCCTGATTTTAGTGGGATTGCTTCCAGCTTCTCTCCATTTACTTTGATGTTGGCTACTGGTTTGCTGTAGATTGCTTTTATCATGTTTAGGTATGGGCCTTGAATTCCTGATCTTTCCAAAACTTTTATCATGAATGGGTGTTGGATCTTGTCAAATGCTTTTTCTGCATCTAACGAGATGATCATGTGGTTTTTGTCTTTGAGTTTGTTTATATAATGGATTACATTGATGGATTTTCGTATATTAAACCATCCCTGCATCCCTGGAATAAAACCTACTTGGTCAGGATGGATGATTGCTTTAATGTGTTCTTGGATTCGGTTAGCGAGAATTTTATTGAGGATTTTTGCATCGATATTCATAAGAGAAATTGGTCTGAAGTTCTCTATCTTTGTTGGATCTCTCTGTGGTTTAGGTATCAGAGTAATAGTGGCTTCATAAAATGAGTTGGGTAGAGTACCTTCTACTTCTATTTTGTGAAATAGTTTGTGCAGAATTGGAATTAGATCTTCTTTGAAGGTCTGATAGAACTCTGCACTAAACCCATCTGGTCCTGGGCTTTTTTTGGTTGGGAGACTATTAATAACTGCTTCTATTTCTTTAGGTGATATGGGACTGTTTAGATGGTCAACTTGATCCTGATTCAACTTTGGTACCTGGTATCTGTCCAGAAATTTGTCCATTTCGTCCAGGTTTTCCAGTTTTGTTGAGTATAGCCTTTTGTAGAAGGATCTGATGGTGTTTTGGATTTCTTCAGGATCTGTTGTTATGTCTCCCTTTTCATTTCTGATTTTGTTAATTAGGATTTTGTCCCTGTGCCCTTTAGTGAGTCTAGCTAAGGGTTTATCTATCTTGTTGATTTTCTCAAAGAACCAACTCCTTGTTTGGTTAATTCTTTGAATAGTTCTTCTTGTTTCCACTTGGTTGATTTCACCCCTGAGTTTGATTATTTCCTGCCGTCTACTCCTCTTGGGTGAATTTGCTTCCTTTTTTTCTAGGGCTTTTAGATGTGTTGTCAAGCTGCTAGTATGTGCTGTCTCCCGTTTCTTCTTGGAGGCACTCAGCGCTATGAGTTTCCCTCTTAGAAATGCTTTCATTGTGTCCCATAGATTTGGGTACGTTGTGGCTTCATTTTCATTAAACTCTAAAAAGTCTTTAATTTCTTTCTTTATTCCTTCCTTGACCAAGGTATCATTGAGAAGAGTGTTATTCAGTTTCCACGTGAATGTTGGCTTTCCATTATTTATGTTGTTATTGAAGATCAGTCTTAGGCCATGGTGGTCTGATAGGATACATGGGACAATTTCAATATTTTTGTATCTATTGAGGCCTGTTTTGTGACCAATTATATGGTCAATTTTGGAGAAGGTCCCGTGAGGTGCTGAGAAGAAGGTATATCCTTTTGTTTTAGGATAAAATGTTCTGTAGATATCTGTCAGGTCTATTTGTTTCATAACTTCTGTTAGTTTCACTGTGTCCCTGTTTAGTTTCTGTTTCCACGATCTGTCCTTTGAAGAAAGTGGTGTGTTGAAGTCTCCCACTATTATTGTGTGAGGTGCAATGTATGCTTTGAGCTTTACTAAAGTGTCTCTAATGAATGTGGCTGCCCTTGCATTTGGTGCGTAGATATTCAGAATTGAGAGTTCCTCTTGGAGGATTTTACCTTTGATGAGTATGAAGTGTCCCTCCTTGTCTTTTTTGATAACTTTGGGTTGGAAGTCGATTTTATCCGATATTAAAATGGCTACTCCAGCTTGTTTCTTCAGTCCATTTGCTTGGAAAATTGTTTTCCAGCCTTTCACTCTGAGGTAGTGTCTGTCTTTTTCCCTGAGATGGGTTTCCTGTAAGCAGCAGAATGTTGGGTCCTGTTTGTGTAGCCAGTCTGTTAGTCTATGTCTTTTTATTGGGGAATTGAGTCCATTGATATTAAGAGATATTAAGGAAAAGTAATTGTTGCTCCCTTTTATTTTTGTTGTTAGAGTTGGCATTCTGTTCTTGTGGCTGTCTTCTTTTTGGTTTGTTGAATGATTACTTTCTTGGTTGTTCTAGGGCGTGATTTCCGTCCTTGTATTGCTTCTTTTCTGTTATTATCCTTTGAAGGGCTGGATTCGTGGAAAGATATTGTGTGAACTTGGTTTTGTCGTGGAATACTTTGGTTTCTCCATCTATGGTAATTGAGAGTTTGGCCGGGTATAGTAGCCTGGGCTGGCATTTGTGTTCTCTTAGTGTCTGTATAACATCTGTCCAGGCTCTTCTGGCTTTCATAGTCTCTGGTGAAAAGTCTGGTGTAATTCTGATAGGCCTTCCTTTATATGTTACTTGACCTTTCTCCCTTACTGCTTTTAATATTCTATCTTTATTTAGTGCATTTGTTATTCTGATTATTATGTGTCGGGAGGAATTTCTTTTCTGGTCCAGTCTATTTGGAGTTCTGTATGCTTCTTGTATGATCATGGGCATCTCTTTTTTTATGTTTGGGAAGTTTTCTTCTATTATTTTGTTGAAGATATTAGCTGGCCCTTTAAGTTGAAAATCTTCATTCTCATCAATTCCTATTATCCGTAGGTTTGGTCTTCTCATTGTGTCCTGGATTACCTGGATGTTTTGAGTTAGGATCCTTTTGCATTTTGTATTTTCTTTGACTGTTGTGTCGATGTTCTCTATGGAATCTTCTGCACCTGAGATTCTCTCTTCCATTTCTTGTATTCTGTTGCTGATGCTCGCATCTATGGTTCCAGATCTCTTTCCTAGGGTTTCTATCTCCAGCGTTGCCTCGCTTTGGGTTTTCTTTATTGTGTCTACTTCCCCTTTTAGTTCTAGTATGGTTTTGTTCATTTCCATCACCTGTTTGGCTGTGTTTTCCTGCTTTTCTTTAAGAGCCTGTAACTCTTTAGCAGTGCTCTCCTGTAAATCTTTAAGTGACTTATGAAAGTCCTTCTTGATGTCCTCTATCATCATCATGAGAAATGTTTTTAAATCTGGGTCTAGATTTTCGGTTGTGTTGGGGTGCCCAGGACTAGGTGGGGTGGGAGTGCTGCGTTCTGATGATGGTGAGTGGTCTTGATTTCTGTTAGTAGGATTCTTACGTTTGCCTTTCGCCATCTGGTAATCTCTGAAGCTAGCTGTTTTAGTTGTCACTGTTAAGAGCTTGTTCTTCAGGTGACTCTGTTAGCCTCTATGAGCAGACCTGGAGGGTAGCACTCTCCTTAGTTTCAGTGGGCAGAGTATTCTCTGCAGGCAAGCTCTCTTCTTGCAAGGCAGGTACCCAGATATCTGGTGTTCGAACCAGACTCCTGGCAGAAGTTGTGTTCCACTCACTAGAGGTCTTAGGATCACGTGTGGAATCCTGTGTGGGCCCTTGCGGGTGTCAGGCGACTCAGCTGGCAAGGTAGCCGGGGCTCGAGTGGAGTGGAAGGGGTTTGTGCCCCAGATCAAGCCCGGGTAGCCTGCTTCCCTATGTACCGCAGTCTCAAGTTCCACGCGATTGGATTGGGGTAGGCGCTGTGTTCCACTCACCAGAGGTCTTAGGGTCCTGTGGGGAGTCCCGTGTGGGCCCTTGCGGGTGTTGGGCAAGACTCTGCTGTCAGGTAGCCCGGGGCTCGAGTCTCGAGTCGAGCGGAAGGGACTTGTGCCCCAGATCAGGCCCGGGTAGCCTGCTTCCCTATGTACCGCAGTCTCAAGTTCCGCGCGATTGGATTGGGGCAGGCACTGTGATCCACTCACCAGAGGTCTTAGGGTCCCGTGGGGAGTCCCGTGTGGACCCTTGCGGGTGTTGGGCAAGACTCTGCTGGCAAGGTAGCCCGGGGCTCGAGTCTCGAGTCGAGCGGAAGGGACTTGTGCCCCAGATCAGGCCCGGGTAGCCTGCTTCCCTATGTACCGCAGTCTCGAGTTCCGCGCGATTGGATTGGGGCAGGCACTGTGATCCACTCACCAGAGGTCTTAGGGTCCCGTGGGGAGTCCTGTGTGGACCCTTGCGGGTGTTGGGCAAGACTCTGCTGGCAAGGTAGCCCGGGGCTCGAGTCACGAGTCGAGCGGAAGGGACTTGTGCCCCAGATCAGGCCCGGGTAGCCTGCTTCCCTATGTACCGCAGTCTCAAGTTCCGCGCGATTGGATTGGGGCAGGCACTGTGATCCACTCACCAGAGGACTTAGGGTCCCGTGGGGAGTCCCGTGTGGACCCTTGCGGGTGTTGGGCAAGACTCTGCTGGCAAGGTAGCCCGGGGCTCGAGTCTCGAGTCGAGCGGAAGGGGCCCTTATTCTTTTTAAAAATGATATTTAAATTTTGAGACAATGCAATACATTTTGTTATGGTATATGTTTCTCTCATCCTATTTGGCATTCCCAGTACATTCCCCCATTCACTACGTGGTCCCCTCTCCCTTTCTGCTTTTATGACAGGCACATTCCAGTACACTTTCTGGTCCATGAAGTAGAAATTAGGGGTTCTTGAGATAGGTGGTTGGATGACATTTTGCTGGGGCAAACATGTGAAGGAATATTTTGTTAAAGTGGACACAGATGTGAAAGGCTAAGGCAAATACATGAAGGAATGTTTCACTGATAAAGACACAGGAGAGAGGATATTCTGCTACAGCAAGTACGGGTGAAAGGGCATGTGATGAAGGATTCTGTACTAACAACATGCATGTCATTGCATAGTTGAGCTGCATTTGTTGCGACTCCATAAAGAGAACGCACCAAAAATCTTCTGGTGGTGTGCTGCAGTTTCCTACTGCTTCCAAGGACTCAGCCTGATTGGCAAAGTGATGTCAGCTGAGACAGACATGCATGCTGAGGCAAGACCCATGGACACAGGATGTTTGGAGAGTAGAAACAGAACTTGATGAACAGTGACAGAAGCTGAGCTTTTATAGAGCAAGCTGGCTGTGCAACGCTTTTGAGTTTTGAGCCTTCACTGTTCTACACTGTGTTGGGAGGGGTACAGACAAGAATGTCTTCTGGTGTTCCTGCTGGTCTCTCTTGCTGACTGAAGCCAAGGCTGAGGCCTGCTTGTCTCTGCTAGGTCCTGTTACCACCATTTTCTAACTCGACTCTACTGATCTGGACTGCTGGTGTAACCGTGAATTGTTTGTGAGTGGATTGTGCTGCCTGCTAACCTGTGAACTGAACTGCCGATTACCAAACAACACAGACAAGAATGGCTCCAAAGAACCTTTCTAAATAGGTCCACCACCCCAACCTCCAAATCCTTTATTTCCCACTACCTCTGGTGGATGGTGAGCTAAAAGGGTGATTAAACCACCTAAGAAGGTAGAGGGTGGGAGGGACTTGGAAGGATGGACAGGAGAGGGAAAGGAATAAAAGGAGGGCTGGATCCAGTGTGAGAGGAGATGCGGGAGAGGTACAGAGGGTTAGGAAATTAAAAAGAGATGTGTAGCAATGGGGGATGAGGGACAGGGGTAGCCAACAAAAAGTTCCAAGCACCAGGAAAGCAAGAGGCTCCCAGGAATCAACGAATCAACAGGGATGACATTAGCTGAAATACCCAACAAAGGAGAGAGAAAACCTGTAGAGACCATATGGAGTGGTTAGGCATAGCCCCTGGTTGAGGGATGAGGCCACTTAACCTTCTCAAAAACGTTAACCCAGAATTGCTTCTGTCTTAAGGAAATATAGGGACAAAGAGTGGAGCAAAGATGAAAGGAAAGGCCATCCAGAGACTGTCCCATCTGGGGAGTCATCCCATACGCAGCCACCAAACACAGTCACTACTGCTGATCCCAAAAAGTGCTTGCTGACAGGAGCATGATATAGCTGTCTCCTGAGAGGCTCTGCCAGAGCCTGGTAAATACAGATGCGCACAGTCAACCACTGGACTGAGCACAGGGACCCCAATGGAGGAGTTAGAGGAAGGACTGAAAGAGGTGAAAGGGTTTGCAACCCCATAGGAAGAACAACAATATCGAACAGTCAGACTCCCCCAGAGCTCCCAGGGACTAAACGACCAACCAAAAAATGCACATGGTGGGACCCTTGGCTCCAGCTGCAATATGTAGCAGAGCATGGCCTTATCTGGCAACAATGAGAGAGAAGGCCCTTGGTCCTGTGAAGGTTCGATGCCCCAGCATAGGGGGATGCTAGGGTGGTAAGGAAGGATCGGGTGAGTAGGTGGGAGAGCACCTGCATAGAAGTGGGGGGTGGGGGGGATAGGGAGTTTTTGGAGGGGAAACCGGGAAGGGAGTAACATTTGAAATGTAAATAAAATAAGTAGTAAAAAATATTTTTAAGATAGGCATTTTGAAAAATTAAAGTTACAGGTACCCTCTCCAGTTAAGATTTCTCCTCAACACACACTCTACACACATGCACACACAATTATATATCTGAGTCTGGTTTATTTTACTTGACACAACCAGGTCTATTACATTTATCTCTGCAAAAAAGTCATATTTTTAATGTGTGAAAAATTCCATTGTGTATACATAACATGGTTCTTGTTTCTAACCCATTAACCTATTGATGAACACCCAGACTGATTTGATTTCATAGCTATTGCAAACAGTACCATAATAAACGCTGAAGTACGGGTGTCTCTTTTGAATGTACATCCTGCCTGGGTTGAGTGACGCCTACAAGCTTTTACCTACACAATGGAGTTTTCCTCTGACTTCCTCCTGTTCATCTATACGTGAGCTTTATCAGTTTGGCAATACTCTGGTGGAAGCCTGCGTAGTAGAGTGTTTGGACATGTGGTCCTGCTAGGGTACGGCAGGCCCATCATCAGCACCCAGAGGCAGCAGAACTTGCCCACATTAACTATCTGTGCTATTGACTTTTGGATCCTTCTTTTATGCCTCTTCTCTCTTTTGGGTTCAAGGAGTCATGTGATCCCAGATTTTCAACCATTTCATTTTTGAAAAGATTTAAAAAAATTATATATATGTAGGAGTCTTGTCAGTTTATACCTGTGTGCATCACATGCAAACAATGAACTAGGCCAGAAGGCATTGGATCCCTTGAAACTGGAGTCATTTCCTACCCTTTTCAACCCAGATCTTCTGCAAGAGCAGACAGTGTTCTAAACCAATGGGCCATCTGGTCTCTAAGCATGTGAGATGTGAGAGGACATACACACACACACACACACACACACACACACACACACACAGAAAGAGAGAGAGAGAGAGAGAGAGAGAGAGAGAGAGAGAGCACTATTACAGCCACCACCACCAACTACCAAAAAATAAAATAATGAATAAATAATGATTTTTTTTTTCAAGAATGTAAACTTCTTGAAGCCACGCAGGTTCCCAGTCTGCATTTGTGAGTCCAGTGGTAGCTACTAGGAGAATAAAGCAGCGGTTGAAACCCCTGTGTGCTGAGCTTTGATTCCTTTCCTCAGTGACTTGGATTTCTTCACCACTTTCCTAATGAGGAATTTTGAGAACCCTAAGAGCTAAAACATGAGATTAAGTGCTTTGTAATCCATAAGCAGACTATAATCCTGAGCATGATTAAAATGGAAACGTTAGCTGTTTATGGAGAATGTTCAATGTAAGATCATTTCTATTTTCTGTGGAAGAAGCCATAGCTTCTAATCTCGCTTTTAAGAGCAGAAGAGGCTGAGGAACAAGACTGAGCAAAGAAGCTAGTGTGGGGCAAAGCAGAGCTTCTCTCGTAGTGTAAGGTCACGGGTGCTGCTTCAAACCTTAAGCTCACCATATCCCTTCACTCCATGGCTAAGGGGAGTTAGCTAACTAGGACCGGAGTGCTCCAGCAGTCACAGGAAGACAGCTTCACGTGGCCACTATTCAAGCCAACAAAGAATATACTTGACTATATCCTAGGCACATCTCAGGTTGAAATTATGTTAGCAGGTCCCATGTTGATAGTTACTAGGGGTGGGGAGCAGCTCTCTAGGCTCTTCTGCACACACCATTGACAAGTTCCTTTCCCTTTCTAAGATTCCTTTAAAAGAAAGAATAGATAAGATGGTTTCAAGGAAGCCGCAGGTATTCGAAAAAGACTGAGAAAAGAAGGGGGAGGGGGAGCTTGGGCTACCTGTCAGATTTCTAAGGCAGTAAACAAGTGAACAGTTAAAACTAAAATAAGACAAATAAAATAAGACACATTATCTCTCTTGTGAATACAAGCACAATTAAAAATATAAATCTTTTAACTTATGGAAGAAAACTGAAACACAGATTAAAAAAAAAAATACCCCGATGAAGTGTGGGATAGATGGGAATCCATGGTGTAGGAGTTACTCAGAATTTAGATAGACTATCTTCTAAGACTTGGTTATAGTATAGAATGTAAAGGTCTCTCATATGTGTGTGTGTATGTATTCATATATATATATATATATATATATATATATATATATATCAAACATTTATCACATATTACATTATGATATATATTTATCATATATATTATCTTTAAATTTTATGTAGAGAGATTCTATCTAAAATATATGTTTATAATCTATGCAATGAAATGCAAATATAATGCATTTGAACACAATGGTCCAGTGCTACTCATATCATTTGGAGCACTGTAATTAGTTTCTTATTGAAAAAAAGCATCCCGACCCCCTCAGAACTAAGAAAAGCTACATGTTGAAACAGCAAAAATTCGATGCCATACCAAAGCTCAGTACTTGAGCTGAATTCAATGGCATGGTAAGTGGGCGGTGACGGGCATTGCCGGGATTCAACCTTTTAGGGATATTGTTTTAGACATTTGTAGTTACATATTGCTTACATAAACGTCCTTAGTTCTTAGTCAAAACTGAGGTGGAGCGCCACCAAGTATCAAATATAAATGTGCCAAAACTCAGAGAGAAAGAAAATGAACCAATCAAAATAACAAAACCCCCAGCTTCAATCCTGACCGCTGATTGTCTTTTATTCACGGTCACTGCCAGCGCTTAGCCTCCATTACAGAGATTCTCCAGGTGCATCTGTTTGCTTCAATCTGGATTCTATCTACGATAAAGTGTCACCTGCCAAGCAGAAAATTGAAGTGCACATATAAAATAAATAAATTTTAAAAGTGTGCAGGAAAAGCGAAATAATATTTTTGACAGACACTCTTTCCCCTTCAAGAAATACTAACTATCTGAGGAACTACCTTGTAATGCTGTGGTCATGTAGCAATTACATTTGCTATAGCCAGGATATTATCAATAGTCCATTTCATTGTGCAATGCATTGAAGAATTCCAGAATATGAAAATGTCCAAAAAGTTAAACAAGAACACACATCCTACCACTGTCTGGCCACACTTCTCTTTTGCTTTCCCACATGATTCTACGTACAAAACTCTGGAGAAAATGAATTACCCTGGAGGAAAAGGAAAGTACCCATATGACTGTGGTATTTCCCTAATTATGCGGCTATGATGTTGGCAAACAGCTGACTCTGGGGTCCTGAAGATCCAGCACACAATGAAGTGGCAAGAACATTTCCCACCAAGTTCTTTTTATAGACTCACTAGGTGCCTCCACATAAATGGATAGCCATCACCATTAACTACTCACAATGGCTAATAACTGGCCCAGCTCCGCATTAATTCAGGCTGCAGCTTAAATGCCAAATGCAGTGACGAAGCCCACAAGCTGAGAGGACAAACTGACAGTCCCTGACAGCTCATGCCTGGGCCAAGCTCTGAACCACAAAACAGGGCAAAACTCCCATCTGCTGTCCATCTGCCATCCTGCCCCTATCAAGAAAGGTTATACCACAAGCTGCAGACAGATGGGCTTTGCAAAGATCTATTAGGGGGGGAAAGACAGTCTGAGATGATTAGAATAATGACCTTTGGTTCAACACAGAAATCCCAAGAGTAATGAAAATTATACACAAATCCAAGGCCTTTTAATTGTATAAAACAGATATCGCCTCTTTAGCCACCATGAAAATAAATGGTGCTTGTCTTCCACACACTGAGTTACAGACTTGTCTACCCAAAGACAATGATGTAAGAGTGAGTGTGTGAACATGTGGATATTATCGTCACTCGAAGTTGTTTTTCTCAATGAAAAGTCAGTAAATTTTAACAATGTTATTAAATGTATAAAACAGAAATCCTTTGTAAGTTTCTGATGATGTGCATTTTCTTCGTGATCCTATTCTATATAAACAGGAAATTGGGATAAGTCAGCTCATGTATTAAACAAAAGCCTTATGACAAAACGGGAACTGCAAACTTTTTCGCTAAAGCAAAGCATGTGTTTTGTTTCCATAGCACAGGAAAAACAAATAAACAAACAAACAACAAACTTTTCACTAGGCACATCCATACCCAAGACAAAAGGCAGATACTTGGCGCATTCAATATACAAGCTATACCACTAGACCAAGCAAAGGGCTGGATGTTGGAGAGAGACAGAGGAAGACATAGATGGGCTGTGTCTTTATGGTGATTCAGTTCATGGGAACATTTATGTGAGCAGTCAGGAGAAGAAATAACCTGGAAGCCTGTAAATGGGCCTGCAGTTGAAATGATTGCCTCAAACTGTCCATAAAACACACAGAGCTTGCATGTGAGGTGTGTTTTTATTGTCTTATATTTCATACTTTTAAATTTTTAAACTTTTCTTTACAGTTTATGTGGGACAAACAAATATGGCTTTTCTGCATTTAGAAGAAAAGACAAGGCCTATTGACTCAACTGAGCACTTCCCAGTGATGGGAGGAAAAAAGATCTCTAACACATAGAAATCTATCTAGCAAAAGATGCTACAGCAAGAGCACTCTGAGCGACTCCATGCATCTGAACTTTGAGAGCAGGCTACTTGACTTGCCAATCAGAGCAAGTTAGCTCTGGGAGATGAAGGTCAGTGAACTGAACAGAAAGGAAAGGAGGCCTTTCAAGGACAATGGAAATGATTTTACATCTCAAATTGTGAAAAAAAAAATGCATACATATGAGAACGCCACTAAATTGTAAGATTTGTACATTTCTCTGAATGCAAAATTTATGCATTGATTTCACAATGATAACACATTGAGTGTGCTGTGATAGAACTGATCAGATTTTTTTTTAAAATCTCATAACTATGTAACAAAATCATCTAATAAAATGGGGCAACATTTTACAAGTGATTTCAGAAACCTGCTATTTTTGTACCCATAATTTCAAGGGTCAAACAAGAATAATCAGTGTTTGGAAAGTACCCATGAGGCAATTCTTTCATCAGAGCTGCAATGTGCTTCTTATCTAAGTCATATTTAAGCAACTTAATGGAGTTCAGGGTCAGAGGGTATCTGAAGTCTATGGGAACTCTCAATCTCGGTCTTTATCTCACAGCATACATCCTTCATTTCTTAAAGAACAATTTAACTTCATTGTTACGTCAAATGACCGTGCTGCCCCCGCTCTTCACTTCCTTGAGAAGCAATGGTTATTACTTCTCCCCAAATACAGAAAAGCAAAGCTAACACTAGCCCCTGATTATTCTGAAGGAAGAGAAGTACTACACCACTTTCAAGACTCACATCCTTCAGAAATAGTAGTTTATCTTTGACTTTTCTATCTTATCTTTATATAAACCCAATTGCATAAAGAAGTTGTCAGTGACCAAACATGTACTTTGTAAACAGTAACACTGTCACTATTAACTTTTAGGTTAGTTTTTTTTTTCCAACTAAAACATATTTGAATCACCACAGTCTCCAAGGACTAGCTAAATGTTGCAGCAATATCAGTTTTGTCGATATACAGCTTGATGCTGATGGCTTCCGGTATTTCATATAAAATTAGCTTTTATTTCTCTTATTAAGTGGAAGGGCAGAATTGTAGACCAAGCGGAACAAGCAAGAGAGTTTAGCTAGCATTAGGAACACCCTGGATTCAATTCTGAGAACTGAAAAAACAGATAATATTAAGAGGGACGGAAGACACACCAGCATACTCAAAGCCTCTGAAATAGTAAGTGAAAGTGTAATCAGAATCTAAACCCTAAGGGAAAACAGTACCACAGCTACCGTCTTTAACTCTGTACATGTGATATGTGTGTAAAATGGAAATGATTTACAGTAACCTTTGCCCTTCTCTGAATATCTGCTCATACAAGGAACACTCCCTCTGTAACAATGACCTGGTTAACTTTGGAAAACAGACTGTAGACCTTGACCTGTAGGCAATTTTCTTATAGTTCAGTATGACTACAGTTCAATTGTGCTAGAAGAACCTTCTCACAGAGACTAGAACTGAATGCTCTAAGGAAAGCTTTCTGTGTGTTTCCATAGCAGCAGAAGGTGCCAGGCAGGAGGAGAAAGCGAACTATGGTGCCACCCAGCAGTGAATTCCAAATGCTTGCCAGGCAAGAAGAACCACTGGCTCAATGGTGGCATGAAGGTTATGGGGGTAACTACTACTTACTGAATTTGAAGCCTTCTCCAGAGCAGGGAATTCATGCCTAGTACTGCAATTCTGGCCAAAAGCCCATGTCTCTAGGCTTTACAGGAAACATACTAGCATTGTTTTGCTAAATGGATATGCTGATAAACTACCCTCTAAATATGTTTATACCTATAAATCAGTGCTGTTCTCAACCCCCTCCCAAGGTTCTAAGAACATCAAAGAACAGGGGACTGGAAAGAATGTGAAGAGGCAGACAATGGAGAAAATTATGAAATGGTGTCCTCTGGCTTTTGGACTCACAACCATCAGTTATGGTTCTTTATACAACACAAGATAAAGCAAACAAGGTCACTCAACAGTCCTGCAAGCAACATCAACAGAACTTAATGTATTGCATTAATTTAAAAAGGACAGGACTATAGAGGGGAATAGAGGAGTGGGAGAGGGGAGGTGTGGGTGGGTATGATCAGGAAACGGTGCTTATGTGAGTGAAACTGTCAAAGAATAAATTAAAGACAAAAATAAATTAATAAAAGTCTGTGTGTCTGAGAAAAGGACCACTAGATATATCACAGAAACAGGCATGTGACAGAGGAGTCAAAACTTAGAAAAGAGACACAGAGCAATGAGTTTCCTGCCTCACTTTTTCTTTTTCTTTTAAACATTTTTTTTATGATTTGTTTCTATTTTATGTGTATTAGTATTTGGCTGGCATGTGTGTCTGTGTGACAGTGTTGGATCCCCTGAAGCTGGAGTTATGAACAGTTGTGAGCTGCCATGTGGATGCTATGAACTGAACCCAGGTCCTCTGGAAGAGCAGCTAGTGCTCTTAACTCTTTTTTTAAAAAAATTGGGTATTTATTTCTTTTACATTACCAATGCTATCCCAAAAGTCCCTCACACGCTCCCCCACCCACTTCCACTTCTTGGCCCTGGCATTCCCCTGTACTGAGGCATATAAAGTTTGCATGACCAATGGGCCTCTCTTTCCACTGATGGCCGACTAGGCCATCTTCTGATTCATATGCAGCTAGACACACAAGCTCCTGGGGGTGGGGGTGGGGGAAGGGAGGCAATTGGTTAGTTCATATTGTTGTTCCACTTATAGGATTGCAGATCCCTTCAGCTCCTTGGGTACTTTCTCTAGCTCCTCCATTGGGGGCCCTGTGATCCATCCAATAGCTGACTGTGAGCATCCACTTCTGTGTTTGCCAGGCCCCGGGATAGTCTCACAAGAGACAGCCATATCTGGGTCCTTTCAGCAAAATCTTGCTAGTGTATGCAATGGTGTCAGTGTTTGGAAGCCGATTATGGGATGGATCCCCGGATATGGCAGTCTCTAGATGGTCCATCCTTTCATCTCAGCTCCAAACTTTGTCTCTGTAACTCTTCACCACTGTGTCCCCTCTCCAGTGTACTCATACATTCACATTTTTATGCAAATTCGTGAGGCACCTGGAGATGCCACAAAACTACAAAACACACCGAGAGGAACCACCAAGAGGAGCTTGGAATGACCCAAGATTTGGGAAGAATCTTAGAAAATTATGGGATGGATCCATAATTCTGTGAATGAGTCTCATATGTATCAGATGGAATCCTCAGCTAAGTGTACATCAAGCAGTCCCCAAAGTGTCGGGAGGGGAACAGAGATTCTAGCCTTCTCTCTAGATAGATAGATAGATAGATAGATAGATAGATAGATAGATAGATAGATAGATAGTTGGATGGATAGATAGGTAGGTAGGTAGAGATAGAGATGTGTGTGTATAGAGATATGTATATACACACACACATATACATATACACATACATATATATCATTCTAAACCCCAAATTTACACATGTGCAGGAGAGCCCATCCAGGATAGCACGGTTAGAGAGCCACAAACTGAGACTGAGCAACCTAAAGCAAGTGTCTTGACTGCTAAAAAAGAAAAGGGGGTGGCCATTCTCCATACTAGTATAATAGAAATCTCCCTATCTGATCCATACAATGAATATTCATGGGGTCAATAAAAACATCCAAAATCACTTAGTATACAAAGGTATAGAAAAATACTTTCAAGAAAAAGCCACAATATGACCTGAAGGTTGAGCTGTCAAAGAATTCTAAAGAGCTATGTCCCATGAATAAACAAAAATACTGTTAAGTGAATATCTACAGGCTTTCACTAGATATTAAGCTATAAGAAATGTCTGGAAATCAAATACAAAAGTTGAAATGAATTCTCAATGGGTAAATTAAAAGCTACATGAAAACAGTAGATAAAGATTACATACAGATTACTAGGTACTGCCTGAGCTGAAGAAAAGATGGTTCATGTGAAGCCAAAGGGATATTAACAGACTCTCACCGACCTCAGAGCAATCTCAAAGGTCCTCAGCATGTAACTGGATTATGAGAGAAAGAGGAGATCTTGAGACAGAAACACATTTCTCAATAATGCCTAACACATTTCCAAACTGGACCAAAACTAAAATTTCTGGATTAAGAATCTCAGCATTCTGCAACTTTGGAGAATTTGCCTCTACTAGGAAAAAAACAAAAACAAACAAAAAAACCAACCAAACCTAGGGGTAAAACTAGTAGAAAGAAGGATGTGGCCCATTATATACAAAGCAGTGGGTCAAAATGTTCAAGTACTTGAATGGAGACCTAAGTCTATGGGTATCAGGGATAAAAGTGGAAAAGTAGCCACACAGAACTGCATCGGTACTGAAACTACTACCCCTCAGGATTTCAGCTGAAATACATGTGCTTTCAGGTAAAGAAAAAGTAAGAGAACGTATTCCAGAGACACAGTAAGATCAGTAGTGGGGGTTCCTTACACTGAAAGATCACAAGGTCAGAGGGAATCACATATCTTCAGGAACAAAGGACAAGCAATACAATGAGAAGGTATTAATGACATCGCTCTTTATAACACACACATTTACTATCTAGTGGGATTTCTAATGTATGCATTTGTAGCAGCTATACTCCACCCCTGAAGGTCGCTCTCAAATAGCACCACCCTCTGGGAACCACGCACATGAGCCCATGGAGGCTATTTTACATCCAGCCTATAATGACCAATGACCTAAGATTCTCCCATAAATAGTGAAAAGAATGAACAAATTAAACGCAGTGTAGAAGGAAGAGAGTTATTAAAATGCAGTCATCAATGACAGATTAAAAATTAAAGTTATCTACAAAGACCAACCACACTGTCAAAGTAACCTGAAATATTCAAGGAGAGAAGATGCAAGCCATTAACGTAGGCAGCAAGAATGGAAAAACATTAATATTTCTAATACAACACACTTTTTAATATATATATATATATGGAGAGAGAGAGAGAGAGAGAGAGAGAGAGAGAGAGAGAGAGAGAGAGAGAGAGTGATTATGTGTGTACTAAGTACTTTCTTCCTTCCGTATTGCAGTCTCAACCTGTCACTGAAAGCTTGGAGGTCCTGGTCTTCATGATGGAAGGGTAAAGAGTCTGCTTCTCATAGGAGTCAGTGGAAGATGGTCTCAGCAGCAGCAGCAAGGGTAGCAATGCTGGCAGCAGCAGTCACAACAGCAAGAAGATAAACGCGCTCACAGGCAAGTGGTAGAGGTGAATAGACATAAAGCAATAGGTCTGCTCTTTGACTGCTGGGTACCTGGAGAGAGAACCTCCTAAACCCTGACAGATGCATCAGAGGAGAGACTTAGTTGACTCGAGATCCAGTCAAACTGACAACCAACATTAAGTATCATACATACTCTATGAGCCACTCTAGTGTCTAGACATGTTCTCTCTGTCTCTCTGTCTCTCCCTCTCCTCTCATTCTCAACAACAAAGAAACAAACTCATCCTAGATGCCAATCAAGAAACCAACAGGTCATAAAAATGCACATTTTAAAAATGGAAGTTTACAGAACTGCACAGGAAAGCTGGGTTATGAACTTTGAAGACAATGGATTAAACATGAACAACACTAAATGAAATCCGGGGCTCCAAACGGCAAGCAAAGCACAGCAGGTTTGACCGTGTACACAGACCGAAGAGAACTTTGTGGCATGGCTTGACTTCATCTTCATGGAGATCTGTAACCTCAAGCAAAGCTTTTCCCCGTGAAACTAAAAAGGGGGCATTTGATCATCTTTTTGGCTTCAACACTGATATCTACCTCAAATCAATCCTCATGCTAAAGAAGAAGGCAAGATCCAAGGATAGTAACTGGAAGTTAGGGGACGCGGAACAAAACCACAGGAACCATGAAGGCCTGACCTTGATGGACTAGAGCTCCAGTCTGAACATCCAAACCCTACATTCTCATCCAACAGACTCAGGCTCACATTGTCAAAATGTAGACAGTTTCGCATGTAAAATTCCCGATACATAAAGTGGGGAGACAGCCAGTCTTTAAAAGTGCCTACTGTGCAAACATAAGGAGTTCAGGTCAAATCATCAGCATCTATACAGAAACTGGCAGGGGCGTGCATATGTAATTTTAGCACTGAAGGGATGTCTAAAGCTTACTGGCTAGCCACTCTATCCCTCTTTGTGAGTTCCAGTTTCTGTAACAGAGGCTGGTGTGTGTGTGTGTGTGTGTGTGTGTGTGTGTGTGTGTGTGTATGTGTGTGGTGTGATCATGATGGACATTGAAGGCTATTTCTACTTTGAAATGCCCAAAGTAAAAGTGCTGCAAGCATTCTCAAACAAGTTTCTTGGCACACAACAGGCATGTATTTCTTTGGAAAGTAACATAGCAACATGAAGTAAACTTGTCAGTCTCAAAATAGATACCTATCAATTTTAGAAGAAACTTCTGAGGTTTCATCTACAGTAGTAGTCCTGTGAACATACAAATGCATGAGAAAGGTAGGAAACCCTGCAGCACTACCATCCTTTCTGGGTTAGACTTTCCACACAGAGCCCTTTCAGTAGGACTCTCATCATGGTCTCATCTGCATCCTTGATGACCGATGGAGAGCTTTGCACACTTTTAAGCACACTTCATGTGCTTACCATATATTTCTGTATTTTCCATTGAGAAGTATCAGACCAAGATTTTTACCCATTTTTTTAAACTGGGTTGTTGTTCTACTATTGGGCAATGGAAATAATTCACATATTATGAACACTAATCCTTGCCAAATATATAGCTGGTTGGTTTCTGAGCAGTGACTTCATTAGTTGAAGTTTTCCAATGTCATCATGTCTAATTTGCCAATATTTGTCAGGTTTACTTTCTGTAATCAACCTTTTGGCTATCCCCCAAATTGTAAGGATCTTCTCCTGTGTTTCTTTCTGAAAACTGTATAAAGTCAGTTCTTATTTTTAAGTTTGTAACTTATTTCAAATAAAATTTTGGGAGTGTGTAAGTAGGGGACTGCATTCCAATTATTTATAAACATTATCCCTTCTCCCATGACAGCTTAGGATCAATTTGGGGTTTGCATCTCTGGTCAAGAGTCACAGTTTTGGTTTTCACAACTTCCACAGAAGTCTGGAAGGCACACAGTATAATTCCTCCAACTCTGCTCTGTGTCAAAGTTACTGTGATATTCTAGCACTTTCTAAATTGTCTTGTTCATTTTATAGCTAATTTACCCAAAGAATGTCCAAACAACCAAACCCTGGTGGAGATTCAGCTGGGATTACACTGACTCTATGGATGAATCTAAAATCCTCACAAGCCAATCTCCATGCAGCATCATTTTCCATATAAGATCATTTTAATAATTGTTGACAATATTTTATTTCATGTGGATGTTTTCACGTGTGTTTTGTTAAAAGGTATTTCTAGAAATTTTTGTTTTACCATGCTCCTATACATGAAAATTTATCATTTGTCTTCTTCCTTGTACTACCATGTAAAATACATTGTATTTCCATACCACCAGTACATCCTACAGTCTTGTTCACCTTATTGGATCTTAAGTTTCATAAATGCTTTAGGAAAGGTTATACATTTAAACATGTCACCCGCAAACAACAACTGCAACAGTAGTTTTACGGTTCTTCTTCCAATCAGTATTTTTACTTAACATACTTTTCTTATTAACTAGCTGTGATCTCTACGAAATACTCTTTGAAGGAGCAGAGAGTCGCCATCCCTCCCAGTGTCACTTCCAGGGAGAATATGCCCCTTTCCCTATTATGAGGCTAGCTGTAAGTTATTTGGTTTCACTTTATCAAACTAAAGGTCTCTGCTACTCCTACTTATTTTATACTTTATTATAAAATCATGTACTAAATGAGTAGTTCAATTGGTAAATAGGCATCTTAGTATGCACAAAGCTCTGGGTTCAATCCTCAGCACAGCAAAGGAAAAAAAAAAAAAAAAGGAATGGTACAGCACTTGGGAGGAGAAGGCAAAATGTCCACTACTTCAAGGTGGTTCTCAGCTACTTAGAGTCTTAAGCTTGCCTGAGATACCTGAGATATTGTCTCAAAAAAACTTGTGGTTGACGGTTTTTATGTGTTGTTTAAATCATATTTTTCTCAATGTATTGTGTGTTTGCTAAATTGCATTGATGAATTTTCAAGGGTTACTTCATGTTCTAAGGACAATTCCAGCCTGACTGTGACACATTCTCATACTGTGAATTTTTTTCATGGCATTTTGTTAGAATGTCTACTTTTTGAAATGTCCTCATCCTTTTACGTGTGTGTGAATATAACTGTTTCATAAAGATTACATCATCTTCCTTTATTTTCTGAGAGATTTTTGCATATAATCATTGCTATCTCCTTTTCTGTTGTTGCTAGAATTGATCAAGCTAACCAGGAAGGACATGCCTATTTTATAAAGGAAGCCAGGTTTACAACACTTTGACACAACATTGAAAATAAATAACACATAAAAATAAGTTAATGTGAAAATTAAAATGTTTTGTGCATCAATGGATACTTCCAACAGTAAAAAGGCAGAATGGGAAAAAATACAGGTACAAACCTCATACTCTAGAAAAGGCATATACAGGACACGAACACACACACACGCACACGCACACACACACATAAACACACACTACAACTTCAAAACAAAAATGACTTAAAATGAGGAAACGCAGACTTTCTGGGAAATACATAAATGCTTAGAACATGTAAAATATGCTTGATGTCTCTGGTCATGGAAGAAATGCAAATAAAACCCTCAATGCAATATCCTCTTATATCTACAACCAGTGGATGTTTTAACAACTACTGGGGAGGATGTAGAAGAATGGGAACTCTATTCCATGTTGGTAGGGATGTTAAAATGAAGGAAGTAATATGAAGATTACAGCTCAAAGAAACTTAAGAAAGAAATCTCATAATTGTCATAGAATCCAAGGACTCTACTGGCAGAGGCAAAGTGGGGGTGGAGGTGGGTTATGCCAGATACAAGTGGAGAAAGAGGCTACAGCAGATACTTGTACCACACAGTAACAGGAGCACTATTCACAACAGACAGAGGCAGACTCAACTTTCCACCGGAGGATGAATGGATAAACAAAGTATTCTGTGTGTACATCCATAACGTCTTTTACCAATCATTGTGTCCCAGACACTGTGAAAATATTTATATTACGTCTCCCATTTATAATAACATTACTTGTCAGAATCTAAGATTGGCAGAAATCATCTACATATCCAAGCATATATCAAGTATAAATATCAAGTTTAGCTGTCAAGTTTTTGCTCCCAATGAAACCCATGGAAGCATATATAGCAGCCAAACAAGTATCACGTGAGAAATCATTTCAATAACTGGACCTCTCTTAGAAGAAATGGTAGCTTTCTAAAACTAGGAGGGTCAAGTAAAATTTTTAATTAATAAGTTGATTGATTAATTTGGAGTGGGGTCTCTTGCTATGGCTGGTCTAAAACTCACTAAGTAGACCAGGATGGCTTCCAACTCATAGAGATCTGCCTGTATTGCTTCCCAAGTACTGATATTAAAGGTGCACACCTCCACAACCAGACAAGCTCAATTTTAGATATGCCATTAATGAGTTCTTAAAAGGCCCCTTATCAGACAATGCAGTAAGGAACATTTAATATGAACCACAGATAAGAACAGTGACTAATGTTTGTCTCAACCTCTTATTTATACAATGTGTTTGCCTAGAGCTCACAAGTGAATTAATAACTCATTGGCTGTATTCATTTCTTCAGTAGTGATGTGTTATCGTATATGGACTTGAGGGGTTTATTCATAATAATTGAGACGGTGCTGTCAATTAAGAAATAAAAGAACATTATAAAGAAAATCACATTTGTGCTTCGCGAGCTGCCAAAATAATAACCCAGTTTGATTTGATCTGAGGTTGAAAACAAACACCCAAGGACCTTTGCTTTCTTTATGTGTCCCTGGTAACCCCAAAGAGGCAGCTCGTAATTATTTCTCAAGATGAGAGACTTTGTTGTGTAACAGGTTTAGACCATGAGTCAAAAATGAAATGAAACAAAACCAAACGCCATGGCATCAGGCTCACAGGCAAACCAATTGTACATTGATCTTGATTCATGTGAGCCCTACATGAGAATGGTGAGCACAGGACCAATGTTCCCAACATGATTGCTAATTTGTTTCCTGCTTTTGAACTTACCACTTCAAACTCATGATCCAGAACTTCTTTTAGGAAATCAACTCCAATCACCCATGTTTCTCACTCATCTTTAAAATGTCAATTAACAGAGCTCCAACTTTCTCTAGACACAGGGCTTGGGGAAAAAGTTAGGCTGAAAGCACTCAGTTTTGACAGTGTGTCCAGCTGTTCATAGCTGTTCATTCTTTCCATAAACTTAACTGCTTGCTATCAGTGTATGTAAAGTCCCTAACACTTGCTACAAGGGAAGACTTCACAAAACAAGAATGCTTTCCTTGGAGTTTATACATGCATTTGGTCTTTTTTTTTTTCCTATCCCCAGCAAGAGTTTGTCTACTTAGATTAGGGGATTTTTTTTTCCTGGAGAGCTGCAGCAAGAGAATGTCTCCTATGCTGTCAAAAAAAAAGGGGGGGGGTTCTATTTTTGTTCCTTGGAAGAAAGATATAATAGGATGGGCAAAATCTCAAGTGGGTGGAAGCCATTAGCTCCCATAAGACTCCAGAGAGATCAGTAAGAAAAAAAAACAGCACTCTGAGCAGAACACTACCCTAGAATGTTTGCTTAAAACAACGTCCAAGAAATCAGATGGGCATAGGATTTTACGGGGTAGAACTCACATTAATATTGTGTACTTACACAGCACAATTTCAGAGACCTACTGGTCCACTCTCTGCACAAACACAGGAAACTCTTAGACCAAAAGTAAAATCAGAGCCCAGAGAGTCAAAGGCAAAATCAACGCCCAAAATAAAGTTTGTAGTTACTTTGGTGGGAGAGCCAAGAATAGTTCAAAATGAGCATATTTGAGGATTTCTGAGCGTCTCTATATGCTTGAAATCCTCGCCTCTAACATGAATGTGTCTGCAGCAAAGATTCAATGCTGAACTACATATTAGAGTATATATCCTGCTATACAATATTCCAACCCTTTATTGATTTATTCTATATATATTTCTAAAACAGCTTAACACTGGATTTAAGTTTTGTTTTCCCTACAAATAATCTCTATTCACAGTAAAGCTGATATTAGAAAAAAATATCTATTTTTTTAGAACCAAGTTTTAAGTGCACAGTGCTCTGATATATGTCATTTTCCTTAAGGATTTTCTAAAGGACTTCATGCTCCTTCAAATTTGTTATGTGCTTAATAGTAATTAAGTTGTTAAGACATTTTCCCAGCATCTATTCCTTATATACACTGACAGTTACTTAGTGTACAGATGAAGGAAAGAAACCATGGCACCAGAAAGCTTCGGCTGAAATCCCAGCTTCACTACTTATTAGCTGGATGGCCCTGGGCAAATGACTCAAACATTAATGAGGAAAAGAGCAATCCCCCTCACACATCGGGAGAATGAAATGAGTTTCCCATAAAGCACTTCAACCAGTAGCTACCCAGGAGGTGATGGCCAAGGGTTACTTCTTGCTGCTGTTATAATATGTGGCTGTAAATAAGACCAATTTGTTTTCCCATTTTACTGACTTCAAGTATTCCGTCTCTCAAAACACCATAAAAGCACGCCGTCCCTCCTATGCTGGCATCAGCCAAGTTGCCTCCTTTAAAAAGTAGACCTCACTTGGCTTAGGAACAAATGGAAGCATGCACAAATCTACAAAGACTGAGGAAGAAAAAGAAACAGCCCCTTCCTTCATAATAGTCACTATTTAAAATGCTTCCTTGTGCTTCAAAATGATTGAGCAAGGACCTGTGTATGAATATCCTTCAAAGATATACCCATGCCTGATCTCCTTATGGGATTGGTCATAGCTATAAAATCTATAATTACATAGATTTTACTAGTGGTTACCAATCACCTCTTGCATCAGATTCTCAGAATTTGTGGTCTAACGACTGAACAGGTACTTATTTGTAGTCCTGCTCTGTCCCAACTTCCCAATTTTATCTTCTCAAGCACCCATGAAAACTCATCATTCAAATGTGTTTACGGCTGCAATTTCTATGATTTCCTTTCTTATGTAAATATCTGGTAATTTTTGTCTAGCAGAGCTGGTGATAGCCGGGTAAATGTACTTACTTATATCTGGTGAAGAACGAGTATCGCCAAGCTGCAGTGGGGCTTAAAGAGTCACCAGCTCTGAGTGGATTCATTCAGAAAAGGTCTTTGCTTGCAGGGAGAGAGGTATGACTCATGTCCTTCAAAGTTAAGCTAAATGGCTCTGAAATCCTTGTCAGTTTGGGAGTGGAAAATAGTGTTGGAACTGGTTCTCTCAGTCCATGGTATGGTTTCTAGTATTGAACTCAGGTCACCAAGCTTCTTGGTATTAACCGTTACCAACTGATATATCTCACTGGCCCTAGAGTTTCTTTGCAAGCCACTATTTAGTAAGCGCATGAGCTATACAAATGGAGAAAACAGGAATGAAGAAAAAAATTACACTAAGTAGAGGAAGTGATCGCTTCTCACACGCTATGGTGAACTAAATGGCAATATTCTAAAGTGGCCTATACCTGTGGTTTGATTAAAGGAAGAGGAAATTAACAGGTTACCTTTAAAATGGTTGCTGGTGTTATGGGGGATTAATCAGCTAGAAAGGCTAAATTTTGAGCCTGTAAATCTTATGATCCAGGGGAGAACCAAGCCATAAACATCAAGGGAGAACATTTGGCATATAAATCATATGCCAAAATTCAAATATTCCATATAAAACAAGAAGTCCAGTATTTCAGCAATTTTCTCTGGGTAATATTATTGATGTAACAGTGTAAACAAGATGTTTTTATCGCATTTGTTTTTAAATTTCTTCCAGGATGGCCTCAAGTTCGCGATGTAGCTGAGGATGCCATTGTGTCTCTGGCACAGCCTCTAAGGCTGAGTTCTGGGATTATACCAAGGTATCACCAAGACCAGTGTATGTGCTACTGGAGATGGAACTCTGGGCTTCGTGGATCCTGGGCAAACACTCAACCAACTGAGCTGCACCCCAGCCCCAACTTTCATTTATTTTTTTTTTAAAAAGGGACTTTATGTGTCTGACAGAAAATCAAATTTCTTGCTGTTATTGAAGTCCATACTACAGTTCAATTAGGCAATAGAGGCGTGTCTATCAGAGAGGAGATTAAGGAACTAGGCCCAACTGGGTTTGGAATGACTGTCACAGGGAGCAGTATCCTTATTAACCTGGATATACACTACCTAAAGTGATACAGAAAACTCTATTTCTCCTGGCAACAACAAGTCCTTTGAATAGCAGCCAATAAATACTCATTAATTACATTGTCTATTGCTCCAAGGCAATAACAAATGATCTGCACAGATAAATGATATACATAAAAATTATGAATAAATGGCAGCTTCCACTCAGTATGGTATAAGATAGTAGATGCAGAACTGGGCGCTACCCCTCATAGCCACAACTAAAAACCAAGTGGCCTAGGTCAGGAGATTGGCCAACCATGGCATGTAAACCAAATCCAGCCTGCATCCAGTTTGGCTTCTTTTGAAGTAATTTTATTGGAACAGTTGCTTTTATTCTGAAATAGCAGAATGGCAGATAGCAGTTCTGAGTAGTTGTAACTGACATGATATGACTGGTCGGACATAAAATATGTACTATCTGGACTTTTACAGGAAAAGTTTTCCTATGCTTGCTCTGTAGCCAACATCAAGAGTGGTCAGTTGGTGACGTTCGTCCAGTTAGCCAGTCACTTGCCACACTGCTGTAGTTAAAGAAAATGAAGTCAAGGGGTGGAAAGATAGGTCAGTAGGTAATGGTGTTTGCTGCTAGTGCAAGTTTAGTAGGTCAGTAGGTAATGGTGTTTACTTCTAGTGCAAGTTTCAATCCTAACACCTATACCTGAAAGATCATAACTGCCTATAACTCCAACTTCAGGGGTTCTGGTATCTTTGCACCTCCATGGGCACTCACTCACACTTGTGCGTGCATGCACACACACAACACATGCACAAATAGAATCATTTTAAAAAGAAAGTAAAAGCCAGTATTTTTCCCATGGTTCCTCCATCATAGCAACCAGCTGTCCACCTTCCATATGACCCTCACTCCTTACTATTCTACCAACATGGCAAATTACTATTTCTCCCAATCCTTTCCCTTGTTGGGCCTAGATCAGTGGTCCCCAATCTGTGGTTCGCAACTCCACACAGGGGTCACATGTCAGACCATAGTAGCAACATTACAGTTATGAAGTAGCAATAAAATAATCTTATGATTGGGAGGACACCACAACATGAGGAGCTGTATTAAAGGATCGAAGCATTAGGAAGGTTGAGAACCACTGCCCTAAACAGAAAGCTCCCAGATCATCTGCTTCACCTGCTTGTAACTTTGCACAGTGGGTATTTACAAGATGGCCAGCTCCTCTGCTATCTGGCACTGCACTCACTGAAATGTGTATTATCAATGACACACTACACATTTTATTTTGGTCTTTATTCATTTTCTTTCATCACAAAACAAAACCCATGAGGAGCCTGCATTTTTACTTTTTGTTATATTGTTAGCATCTAGAATCCAGCTTGGCCTCCAAAGTATATAAAAATGACTGGGAAGTATGTTGCTTCCCCCCCCCCCCCCGTACATACAGAAGAACCGAAGCTTTATATGGCTCCTAACATGAGTGGTGTGTGTGAGTGTATTGATATAGTTTAAAAATATATGATAGGAACAAACAGATAAATACACACATGACCATTCTCCCTTCCTTCCTTCCTACCTTTAGTTACTGAACTATTCAAAAATCTAAATCTAACCATATGGCTTCGAGGTAACAAAGGATATAAAATATTGAGAGGGCATGACAGACGAATGAAAGAAATCTGCTCAGGCCAAAATTCACTTTGAAATGGTTTGAGGAAGTGGGTTATAGAAGATGACAGCAAACCAATTGTCCAACTAGAATATGAGAGGAAGAAGGATATTGCAGAATTTAAGATGGCATAGACCACTGGTTTTCAGAATGGGACCATAAGACTTTCTTTCCTAATAGGAACTGTAAAAATCTTCATTGCATAGACACAGGCCTCTGCTGCATGCTCTCCTTTCTGGCAGTCCAGGGATTGATTCTGCATTCGCCTCCCTTGCCTTTCTCTGCCAGGGCACCAGAAGCATCTTTCTCCCTACGACTCCTTAGAACACAATTTGGAAAAACATTTTTTAAGAAAAATTACCCTAATTTTTAACATCTTATATTTCAAAAAATTATTTTAAAGTGGAAGGGTTTAGGAAAATAGATACTAGAGAACCTGGGGATGGAGACATGGCTCAGAAAAGCCCTGAATGATCTGACAGAGGACTCAACTTCAATTCCCAGCACCCACATGGAGACTCACAACCATTTGTAACTCCAGTTGCAGAGGATATGACCCCCTTTTCTGGTCTTCATGGGCACCTGGCATGTACATGGTACATAGACATCCACTGAGACAAAGCATACATATAAGAGAAAAAATAAATAAATAATAATTAAAGAGCATGGCTTGGTAAAACCAAGACTTGCCCCATCATACATCAGAGGTGTGGTAACCTCCTATAATGACAAAGCAGGCATTCTTGGCTACACTCTTGGCCCATGTCTTTCCTATTTATGATCATTAAAGGCAAGGCAGCCAAGGTAAATACAATGTAGACATCGGCAGCAGGAGCCTGATAAAGATCAAGATAGCAGGGCTGCTGACACAGCAGACAGGACCATGCAGGAGACAGAACTTGCCTAAGAGTTCTGACTGAAAGAATATTCCCAGGACAAGCTTTCTGCTTGAAATCTCAGTGCTCTATCTGGTCATATACTTCCTGTAGCGAAGAAAGGTTTGCTTTGTCTTAGAATAATTCAGAGATGCTCCTCATCACTGGAGCTAGATTGAAAGCTAGGGGAGAATTCACTGTCATGTATGTCACCAATAAGAAAAGAAAAGCTAATGGGTAACTTAGCAAAACGTTGACCTATGAATCCTGAGATGAGAAAATGTCATATGGCCCAGAGATGTATTCATATAAAGTTTGGGAGAATATTACTGCCTTAATCAAAGAAAACTGATAATAGATGCATGATAGATAGATAGATAGATAGATAGATAGATAGATAGATAGATAGATAGATAGATAATTTAGCACATCTACACTGGATATGAACAAAGAATTCTACTTTTACTTAAAATGACAAACTGGATTAGCTTTGTCTCCAGTCCTCCTACTATCCATGTCTCTTCTACCTAGTGGAGATAATAATACATGGAGATGTGGCAATATCATTATATTAAGGACAATGCTTTCACTTTGGGTTCTGACCACCAATATAGTGTTTAATGCTTTCTTTTGGAGCTATAGCTGGTTTTATCTAATCAAAAAAGGTAGCTACTTTTTAATCTATTGAATTTAAAACGTAAGTATGAAAAACTATAAATATAGCTGCGTGCAATGTAGCCCAATGCCCAACAATGGAGTATTATTGTTTGTACCCTAGTTTGTTTATTATTATCTTTCATTTTCTTTTCTGTATATGGTTATTTTACCTAAGTGCTAACATATGCATTCTTACTGTCCTTGGTGGACAGAGGAGCATGTCAAATCTCCTGGAACTGGAGTTACAGATAGATGGCTGTGAGCTAGCATATGAGTTCTGGGAACTGAACCAGGGTCTTCTGTAAGAGCATCCAGTGCTCTTAAACTCTGAGCCACCTCTCCAGACCTGTATTCTAGTTTCTAATTCTGAAAACTATCTTAACAGCTCCAGTCACAATAGCTAGAGTCATATGCAGTTATATGTTCTGAATTAGTTCTTGCAAGAAATAAAACTTTTACTGGTTAAAAGCTGACTGCCAATATTAAGTAATTCTACATGGTGTAGCACTTCTACCTGCGTTTTCTTGATCCAAAACACAGATAGCTATATTTCAACCCAAAGACAGATTTTAGTATGGAAACTTAGATATAGGGATCAGGACCAACTATTGTTCTCCTTGAATGAAATCGTCAAATTCTGTATATTATTGTGAAGCCATGGGTGAGAATCTGAAGTCTTTAAATGTAGTCTGCCATTCTAAATCACATTAACTTCTAAACAAGACACAGAAACAAACATTTACATAAAAGGTCAAGGCTATAAACAAAACCCTCAGCTTTCCAATTCAAGTTTTAAGTCATATATGAGAGGGTTTGGAGAGAGAAGAGGAGAGGGAGAAATGCTACATTTATATTATAACTGAAAACCAACAACAGAAAAGGTACACTTTCATTCCCTACCATGTAAGCGCAGCTGTCTGTAAATAATTTTTTAACTCAACAGCAAAACAAATACTACGCTGCCTCTAACCAACAGCATTATCAATAATAATCCCTTGTGTGTAAGATGGTCTAACTTCTGTTTTCATTACTTTAGGATCTCATGAAGGCAATATATAATCAGTAAAAATCATACTTCCAACTTTGAATTCTACCGTTTATCAGGCTAGGTAAATGACTTTGATGTTGTCTTGAGCAATGACAACAAACAATCCCCCCTGCTGATACTTCTGTTGACCACCATGATCATTAGGGTGAACCACACATACTCTCAGTGCACTGTGTTAATAAGTTATGATGCTAAGGAGGTTGGGTGGCTTAAAGTCATTTGTTTGTTTGTTTTGCCTTACATCATTTTTAACTGGCAATGGTTGTATCAAAGCATAGTTACACAGTACACTGAGAAGGACCTGTAGAGCACCCAGGATACTACACACTAGTGATTGCTTAATGGGAGAAGTGTAGAAATATTCAGACATGATTGTGCAGGATATATCCATATAGTCTTGAATTATCAAAAGTTGGGGAAAAAATCAAGAGAGGGAGAAGAGAAGGAGGAAACAGTGCCTTTTGCAATGCTATGTATAGCATGTCCATGAGTTATCAAGAGAAGCACAGTAGTAATTAAACAGGACAACCTCAAAGGAGGAACAGCTATCTTTCACTCATAAATGACACAGAACATTATTTCATTTCATTCCCGGTGTTGTGATTAAGATATCCTGACAAAAAGCTTCATGACCTGAGTTCGATCCCCTGGAACCGAAACCCACAGAATGGTCAAAGGAGAGAACTAGTTTCACAAAGCTGTGCTGTGAACTCCACGTGCATTCATGCACAAATGTTCCACCCATCCACCTACCCATACATACACACCCAGGACATGCACTCGCTCACTCACACCCACGACAATTATAACTTCAACAAGTGATATGAGCATTCAAATTTGGTGTTGCAGATTTGAAACCACATAGACATTTCTATAGGTTAGTGCTGGGATCATGGCTGGTTCTTCTGTTTCCATTTGACTCAAAGCCATGGTGTAAGTAACTGACAATTAAAAATCAAGAAAAGTCCTAGGCTCTGAATTAGCATCTTAGACAAGGAACTTCTAGAAATACACAGGAAACACCTCTTGGGGACAGATTATATAAGAGACAAAATCTGTCATTTAATTTTCAAGCAGATAAGATAATTTCCTCCTGATAGGGTTTCCCATAAGTGATTTCTGAGGCTCATGAAAACCCTTTGGCCACAGGTTCTTCTTGAGGTTGGCTCTGTTCTCAACATGTTCTTTCTCATTTGACATTACGAGGAAACTAGGCTACTTAATGACAGTACCAAGGGACCTTGTGGGAGTGCTACAAAGTTCACAGCTCTCAAACTCATCTGGTCCACTCTAAAAGCCAGTGACTGACTGCAGTGCTTCGAAAGCATCTTTACTGGTCAGGGCAAAATGATCTTCTCTGTGTATGCCCTATTGTACCTCTGAAAGACTTCCCAAGATTTAAGTGACTTGAGTGGGAAGAAAAATATTTAAAAAACAAAACAAAAAACTAAAACTCAAATAGAAAGATGAGCACCACCGATCTCATTTTGAAAATGGACAAATAGCTCTAAAACTTAGACAAGCAATGGAGGAGAGCCAAGATCCTAGTCCTCTGACCACCTAGGTGACTTCATCACCTCACGGTATTTTAACGACATTAACAGTAGGACATGGCACAAACACTTAATACAAACTCATGGCACACCATTCTGGAGGGAAAGCAAGCAGTGCACAGTCGGACTATATTTGTTAACTGATTTCCTGGGTTTATCGTGAACTCCATCAACACAGGGAAGAATAAACTCTAAAGGGTGAGGGACAGACGGGGTCACAGGTAGAATTTGTGTAAGGAAAGTACAAATGATCAGAGAAATCCACACAAGTTTTACTATTTACTAAGCATTTGCCCTTCTAAGGATCTTTGAGCACTTCTCAAACTTTCAAAGGAAAACAAAAACAAAAAACAAAAACAACAAAAAAAGTATTTTCCTCAGAGGGATAAAGTTTACTGCAATTGAGGCTTTAGATGGGGGGAAAACTAACTAAGCTGGGAAGCGCCTAGAATGTGCTCACAGTAAAGAAAGCATGTGATCACTTTCAGAGTGGGCTCTGCACTGGGACAGTCTCTCCCAGAGAAACATGTGCCCCTGGGGGAGGGAGGTGGCCCCTGAGGGAGGGAGGTAGCCCTCTCTTCTAGGTTGGGAGGAGGCATCCCAGCCTGGGAACTCCCCTGCAGCAGTGTGTTTTGGTTACACTTCCTATCAGCAAGCAGACAGGAAGCATCAGCTGACAAAGAGGCAAGCAGAGGCCAAGGCTACAGCAGACAGCGCTTTTGAGGCCTGACTTTGAAAGAGCGGAAACCATGTGGGAATTACTTTACTATTAAACAAAAAGGCTTCAGGTGGCTTTACATTAAAGGAATACTGGCAGCCACAGCCCAGGTCTCTACACTCCCCACCCACCTTCTCAGAGCCTGCTCTTCTTTTCTGTTTAAATTTTACAAGCCCTGTGACAAGCAACGGAAATTCCCTAAATATAAATTAAGCATTGTGTGCTCTCAAGATACTCTTGTTGGCACTCAATCAGTAGTTTGGTATTAAAGTCTATCAGATGGTTATTTGGGACAAACTTCACATGTGTGTGCACTATGTGAATATACCGTACCCTTAATCATTTCATTCTCGATCTGTGTACAGACTCCCTACTATGTCCACCATCATAAATGGACACATCTCTGCTTCATCTCACGGGGCTCCAGGCCTCCCAGACTACATCTCTCCAGAGATAGAAATGGTCACTCTTAGAACAGGCTGGATAATGGTTACGTGAACCTTGGGACAGAATAACTGAGCTCACTTCCCGCTTCTTGGACTCAAAGACAGGAGGTCTTTCCACAGCACACTGTTCACCAATCTGGCCACCCACCATGTGTTCCCACTGATGTAGTGTGAAAGGGAGGAGTAAGGAAGGGGAACACTAACAGTGTCAGCTGAGAAGGGCTAGCTAGGACCTCACCATCTGAGGCCACTCACAGCCATGTTGCCCTCCATGGAAAAACGCCATTAAGCATCTCCGATGAGGGCTCTCAATACGTCTGTGCACATCCTCAGTGGCCCCAGGGATGTACAATGGCTTGAATTATGAATGTGAGCCGTCACTCCTAGCTATGGGCCCTGTGCTAATCAATTTACTCATTGCCATGACAAAACATACGAAACCATCCCTGTATAGAAAGAAGGGTTTATCTACATTCATAGTTTGAGCATACAGTCCGTGGTGGCAGGGATGGCATGGTGGTAGAAGCTTGAGGCAACTGGTCACATGGCACCCACCATGGCATGCTCAGCTCATTTTCTCCTGTTTCCTCAACCCATGGGATGTTGCAGCCACATTCGGGTGGGTCTTCTAAGCTCTGTTCAACTTTTTACGAAGGAGCCTTGTAGACATGAATTGATTTCCACAGTGGGTCTAAATCACACGTTGACAGCTGAGATTAGACATTAAGATCCTGTCTTACACTTACACACACACACACACACACTATGAACCTACGTCTGCTATACAGGCTTACAGCCTGCTCAGTGATTGTCTTTATTACTTAACACTCCGAGTTAACTGAGCAGGTACAGAACATCTCATTCTGCTATTTAAAAGAATGTTAACTGCCAAGGTTAGTGATACAGAGCTACAGTTCCAAAGGACTTGGGGTGATGGGGAGCAGGTGCTGAAGCAGGAGGATTGAATTGCCAGCTAGCCTAAGTATATAGCAAGGCCCTATCTCAAAAAGAAGAAAAAGAAGGAGGAGGAGGAGGAGAATAACATTAGCTATGTTCTTTGGACACATCTCTTGTTTTCTACAACAAAATGAAGGGTGTTCAGTCTCTACTAAGCTTGTTAGGACATGAAGACAAATGTCATTACTTGCCGTTCAAAAGGGACTAAGAGACTTTCCTGCCACTGTCTACCCATTACAGTGAATAGAAATTTTCTCCCAGTAAGCAGTCTGGGTCCAGAGAATCATGTTAATATGAATAAATCTCTCTCTACCTAGTACATGGAGAATGGCCAAAAGGTGCCTTTCTGAGTCTCCTTTTCCCAAGAAATAGTCTGAAAAAAAATGTGTTATCTTTTAGAGAGAAGCTGAGGTTTAAATGGGAGAGGAGGCAGAAGAAGAGCCTACTTTCTCTAGCTCCCAACTACTTTTCCCAACATTCCTTCTCTGGTCATTAACCCTGCCCTACACCCTGAACTCATCAATGGAGAGGAGTGAAGGGAATTTATTGGAAGGAGACTTGGGAGCCTTTGCTTCATGTTAGATATGGCTGTTTACTAGATACACTGAGAGACTTAAATAAAAAATTCATGCCAACGGTATTTGTAGAAGAGACCAGCTGTTCTTTATTTATTCCAGCAGACAGGACTGAGTGTTATTATCCAAGCTCAGTGAGCTCCTCTGGCAACAACTGCACTGCCTTGAACCATTTTAGAGATGAGTGCTAAAGAGAGTTTATCCTAAGAAACCGAAGCTGCATCCAAAAGTTGTCAAACCTAACCAAAATATATATATATCACCATAACACAGATCCCATTCCTAAATTGCTTTCCCCTTGTCTCCATGCCTGCATCGCCATCCACAATGGCTGATTCCATCTCAAGGATCAGGACGCAGGAAAATGATACCAGTCTAGCAGTCTGCTGACACTAGGTGACACACAGTGAGCCTAGAGCATCCTAGAAAATCTTTGTCTACAGTCAGCTCATGTGGAAGGGCTTCATACACTGTTTTCGTTTTTATTTTTTAATTAATACTGACTGATGAGAGACTTTTGAACTATGAGGAAGCAGTGCTCAGGAAAACCGGTGTTTACTTCTTGAAGGGATTAGTGCATGAGTAGCAGCTACAGAGATAACTAATGTTAGTGAGAGTTTCTGAAGCCCTGGGTTTGGAGCCAGTGGATTCAACATCTCATTTAAGCCTGCCAACCGTTGTAATGAGCGAGTGCAGTGACTTCCTTCCAAAGGTTTTCATCATGGAAAAAGAGAGAGAGAAATAGGGACTTCACAATAGAAAACCATGACCATAGGGCTTCAGCCGGGTGATGATGGCCAACATCCAGAGTAACAGTATCAAGGTAACAGTATGTGCATGAAGTAGATAAGATGCTGCTTCTAATATGAACTCAGAGGCAGTGACATCGCATACACAAGACCTACAGAAACTCAAGGCAGACAAAATTCTAGCATGAAGAAGAGGAACTGCCTACAAAGTGACCCCCAGCCCCCAACCAAAAAGTGATTTGTAATGAAAGTTCCTTACAGAAGGGAAATCAGTTTTCTTCAGTAGAGTGACAATGCCTATATCAACCACACTTTCATGGCAGGCCCCATGCTCAGGGGTAGTAGCCAACACAAAACATTCTCCATGCTTTTGTTGATTTGACTTGTTTTTAAGAGAGAGAAAGACCGTGAAGTTGGTTGGTGAGGGTTATGGTGGAGGCCAGGGAGAAATTAAACGAGGGGAAAGTATAAGATCAAAATACATTGTATGAAGTTCTCAACGAATAAATACAAACATTGTTTAAAACAAAAAGAAAGAAAACAGTGTTTGCCTCCATACTCACCCTTGGGGAAATGTAGAGCCCAGACTAATCAGGAGAAGAGTATCAGACAAATCCTCCAACAGGAACAGTCTGTGAAACACCTGCTGACCTCTCCTTAGAATCCCGGAGTTCATCCCCAACAAGGGAGGGTGAGAATCTTCACGGCTCAGCCCAAGGTGACAACAACTGCCATGTGCTACTCACGAGACTCAGGAACACATCCTGAAAACTAACGAAAGTAGAAAAATCAAAATAAAATGTAGATCTTAGCTAACAGGAGCAAGTTACTGTTGGTCCATGAGTCTCGAAAGCATTCATAGGAAGGAAACCCTGCTGAGTGCCAGACAGCTGCACACTGTGACTACTGTCACTCTCCTGCCAATCAGTACAAACATAGTCTAGAAATCCCTCTGAGCTTCATGTTTCCACCAACATCCTATAGATACGGCAAAAACAGATTAAATAACTTCCATTTTGTTTTCCGAGGTAGGACTTCACTGTGTCGCCCTGGCAGTCCTAGAGTATTCTTTGTAGACCACATTGTCCTTAAGCTCAAGGACCTGCCTGACCCTGCCTCTGCATACTGAGTGCTGGGATTAAAGCCATGCAACATCATGGATAACTAATTTCTTAACTACATAAGCCAGATGTAGAACTTGATTCACATTAAAGAACCATGCAACAAGATGTGAGGTAACACCCTGCTAAGATTTTTGACTCTGTTTTAATAAAAACTATTGTATGTCAGATGCATAAAGCTGAAAGGAATTGACCTGTTTTGCTCTCCCAATAATGATAGTTATTTTAGCCATGTTTTTAAGTACAGGGTTATAACATGACTCTCTAAATGTTTTATCTTTATTTTCAATATAGATGCCACTATCAAGAAAACATAGAAAGGACATAGGAGGTGACTGGAGAAGACCCTTAAATACTGTTGATGAGAATGGGAATTCGTCTGACTACAATAGAAATCAGTATGGAAGACCTTAAAGAAACTAAAGTAAAAACAGAATTATTACGCGCCACAGTAATACATCTTCTAGGTATATAACTCAAGGACTCTACATGGACACAAGACAGAGACACATACAGTGCACATGGATGTTTTCTGAAACTATAGTCGTAGAACCAAGTTATTTAAACAGCCTAGATTCTGCCAACAAATGAATACATAATAAAAATGTATCTATATAGAATTGAGTTTTATTTATACAGAAAAATTAGAATGAATATTTGTTATTTGTAGGAAAACGAGTGGGATTGGAGATTTTTATATTAGGTGAAATAAGCCCAATTCACAAAAACAGCTACTACATGTCCGCCCCCCCCCCCCCCCCGCCGTCATGTGTCGTATCTAAGCTTAAAAATCAGACTTGAAAGTAGAAGGGGGCCACTGAGGGAAAGGAAAGGGGTTACCGGGAGGAAGAGGGTGGACAGAAAAGGAACATAAGTATGAGGTGTTTGAAAGCATGATAAACATGCATGGAGATTTCAAAACGAAATGTACTATTGTTACAATTATTGCACACTATGAAGAAAAGCATTGGCAGATCTGAACTACAGAAAGATTAAATGCTTTCGGAAGTGATTTTTGAAGGACCAAAATAAAGGGAGGGGGGAAGGGGCATGAGAAAATTTCAGTGGGTTGTGGGTTTACTAATGACCTCACATGATAATTACAAATACGACAGAAGTCTGTCTGGAGATGAAGCTCAGCTGGTACAGTGATTACCCAGCATGCAGTGATGTCCAGGTTAAATCCCCCAGCACCGAATGAATTGAGAAGGGTGGGACATATGTGTATTCACAGTCTTCAGATGGAGAAGGCAAAAAGATGAGCAATTTGAGGTCATACTCAGTTACATAGGGGGTTCATGGACAGCCCTCTCTCATCTACACACACACACACACACACACACACACACAAGCTCTCTTCTGATACACAAACTGGATATTTTAGTGCTAGGGAACTTGGACCACAATGTAACAGGAAAAGTGGATTGTAAATTTGCAGCCCTTCAGGAGGCAATGACGGACACTGACATAAGAGAAATTAGAAACTGGACCTCTGGAGATCCTGAACTGTCTAAGACCTGTTATGGTGGCTGCAGAATCCTGAAGCATGCTAAGTGCACTCTAAAGTATACATTCCTACAGAGCTATCTACTGAGCCAGTTTCCCACCGTGGGAAGTGGCCTCTCTGGGGAAACTCCAGCCTCCTCCCAGGAAGGCTCAAGACATCCAAGATATATTCTGTGTTTCCTTGGCACTTGCCAAAATCAGACAGTAAGATTCAACAAATCGCTCTAAATACTGTACTTTATCCATTGTTCCACGAGAGACTATAGGGTGGAGGTGGTCCAGCAAGCTAGAAAGCAGGCTGCTTCTGTGTGTGATTAGATTAGTCTGCCCGAAGACACATTGTTCTACAGCCCGCTCTACTCCCAAGCTTTCTTTTTTAGATTTGAAGGGCAAGTGGTTGCTTGAATTAGTGTTTTTACCACTCCTGCCTCAGGAACAGCACAGAGTCTTTTTCTCCCTGTTTATATTTCAGATTGTCCCAAGGCAATTACTTAATGGCACCATATCTGCCTTAACAGGAGAGGAGGACAGGAAAAGGCCACAGTGAAGACTAATTTTCCCATGAAATCACAGCCAGGCTGCAGGAGTTGGGGACGACGGGCTCACTCTCTGGATTCACTGGAGGATGGAAATAGAGAGAGGGGGAGAGAATTTGGCAAACTCAGGCTGACCCAGACCAAATGCTTCTTTTCAAGAATTTTTGCTATTTTTATAACTGCACTCATGAAACATGTCTTCATTTTGGAAACATGGGTGAGTCAGACTAGAATTTTAAACTTTCAATCTCATGCAGCACATGAGGCTATTAGGTTGAGAAGGCATTACGATGTTTCATTTCCAAGATCATTTAAGAAAAAAAAAAAAAGTCTGGACATCAGAAACATGTCATTACTGCACAGCCATCCCTACATCAGCCTGAACCTTTCCTGTCATACCATGAAACAATCAGAACCCCAGAGTCCTATTGATGTCTAGTCTCGCCCTCCCAGATGGGTGGACACTGTATTCATCATACTGTAGTCTTCAGTTCTTGTAGGGACTCTCCTTAGAACACCTGCTGAACATTAAACTGAGATTGAGTTTCATAGCACAAAGCCCACAAAATAAGGCAAGGTCAACTTTTGAAAGCTCTTGTGGATCAACTTTTAAGTATTCTTTAAAGTTTTCATTAACAGTGTCAGGTCTACCCCAATGGCTTCCATATTTGCTTTCAGGTTTCCAGACCAGACAACTGGAGTTGTCAACTACCAACACTACAGGAAAAGTTAACAATGGGAGACAAGGCAGAGTGCATAAAACACTCCCGAGAAAAGATAAAACAAAATGGTGCTGTTAAACCTTCCTTCTCATGGGCCCAGATTGTTTTCCTATCAATATTGTTAGCCCTGTGCGATAAAACCACACTGATGGTGAATTGATTCAACAATTTGCACAGGAAGAGCACATTTGATGGGCCCTTGGTAGTACCCAGCATCAACACGTAGACAAAAGTCTGCTAAATTTATCAATCAACAGCTAATGACACTGTCTGTTAAAAAGTTATATCAAGAAACAAGAAGAAAGCAAAGAGGAAAGGAGGGGAGGAAGGAAGAAAAAGAGGCTCTTTCTCAAACCTTGATGAATATTCCTAGGTAACACGTAAAGAATATACTGATAATAGATTAATCTCATGTTGGCACGTTTCTGTATTTAGTACCGTTACTAAATGGCTACTATTACATTGCTAGGAATATATAGAGAAAATAACATTAAATAATCTTGCAATAGCAACTTTCAGGTTTACATAGACTCCCAAATGGTTCCTAATACCTACATGTAAACAAATGCATACACACAGGGTGTGCTGGATTCAGGAAAACAGGGCAAAGCTGAAAAGACTGACCAGTGGGTTGAGGTACTTGTGACCGAGCCTGACAACCTGAGTTCCATACCTGGAACCCCACACGGTAGGAGGAGAAAACCAACACCCACAACTTGCCCTCTGGAATCCAAAGAAGTACTCCAAGTATGTATATGCCCACATTCACATAAAACAAATGCACAAATGAATAAATGTAAGAAAAAAACACAGTTACATGAAATTTATTCCATGTTAATACACCATGTGAAACATGGTGTTTCATTATACATTATTGCTAACATACATGTGATCACCCTGGCACCTTTTAGATATTTCTAACAGAAACCCATTAGAAATCACTTCCTGATAAAGCAATTTTATAGTTAAGTCTCTTGCATGTGCTACCACAGGGTTGACACGAATGTGCCTTGGCAGGCATTATGCCTATGCATATACTACAGCTTTTGATTTTATGCATTAGACAATTATCTCCAGATAGAGAGTATGTCTCCCCTAACAGTATATTTTCTCCTGCACACACAATGACCTTGAGTTTGTTCTGTATTCCACAACTTAGCCAGTTTGAGTGTTCAAAGAGTGACTGTGGACATATATTGATACAAATCACATACATCAGAACATGAAGCAGCAGGGGAAAGCAGGTAACGTGACTGACAGCACACACAGGAGCAAACTTTGCAAAAGGCGCAGAATGTACTAAGGGTGCCATTTCCATCCTTCACTTTTTAAAATAATATTTATTTTTATTTTATGTACATTAGTGCTTGACCTGTATGCATGAGGTAGTTCACTCCCCTGGAAGGGGACTTACAGACTTTTGTAAGCTGCCATGTGGGTGCTGGGAATTAAACCTGGCACCTCTGGAAGAGTAGCCAGTCCTCTTAATTGCTGAGCTATCTCTAAAGGCCTATCTTTTTTTCTTATTTAGCATTTATTCATAATCATAAACTTAATTCTGCATTCTAGCTAGATGGGGAAAAAGGAAAATAAGGAACCCCAAGAACTTCAGTGGGAGCAGAGATTTCAGGATACTGAGAGCAGATGGGGTGGGGGCACTCTTCTGAGATATATAGAGAGTGTTATGGTGGGTAAGAAGCCCGCAAGTCCAAAGAATTAGAGTCATCCACAGTCAGAAATAGTGATCTTCTTGCTAGTCTTGTCATTCCTGGACCCAAAATGCTCCACAGTTTCCATGAAGCTCATGCCTTCTTTCACCTTCCCAGAGACCATGTGCTTCCTGTCAGGCCACTCAGTCTTGGCACTGCAGACAGAAAACTGTGAACCATTTGTGTTTGGCCCAGCATTTACCATAAGCAAGATGCCAGAACCTGTATGCTTCAGGATGAAGCTCTCATCCTCAAATTCCTCCCTTTAGATGGACCTGCTGCCAGTGCCTTTATGGCCTGGGAAGTCATCACTCTGGTACATGAATCCTGTAATAATTCGGTGAATGGCAGAACCCTTATATCCAAATCCTATTGCTTCAGTGTTCAGAACAAGAAAGTTCTCTGCTATTTGGAACTTTGTCTGCAAGCAGCTTAAAGAGACGGGGCCCAAGGTCTCACCATCAGCCACGATATGGAAAGACACAGTAGGGATGACTTTGGCTACAGTAAGCAGAGACAGGGACAGCGGTGTCTGCCACAAAAGTCCCAACTTTTACTTTTTATTAAGATGACAGGAGACAAAGTTTGGAGCTGAGACGAAAGGATGGACCATCTAGAGACTGCCGCACCCGGGGATCCATCCCATAATCAGCCTCCAAACGCAGACACCATTGCATACGCCAGCAAGATTTTGCTGAAAGGACCCTGATATAGCTGTCTCCTGTGAAGCTTTGTCAGTGCCTGGCAAATACAAAAGTGGATGCTCACAGTCAGCTATAAGATGGAACACAGGGCCCCCAAGGGAGGAGCTAGAGAAAGTACCCAAGGAGCTAAAGGGGTCTGCAACCCTATAGGTGGAACAACAATATGAATTAACCAGTATCCCCAGAGCTCATGTCTCTAGCTACATATGTAGCAGAAGATGGTCTAGTCGGCCATCATTGGAAAGAGAGGCCCCTTGGTCTTGCAAACTTTATATGCCCCAGTACAGGGGAACACCAGAGCAAAGAAGTGGGAGTGGATGGGTAGGAGAGTGGGGGAGGGTATGGGGGACTTTCGGGGAAATACCTACTAAAAAATTGGGGGGGGGGGATGACAGGAAACTTTTACAGAAATTTCCATGAGCCACTATATTATACCAGGCCGCTGTCACCTGGATTAGACCGGGTCACTGTCACTTGGATCACACATGTGTTTCTTCTACCTTTTTAAAAATCATCTCCACCGTGTCATTGTCTTAGATTCTCACATTCTCTTTATCGCACAACCTGTAGAAGTTTGATTTTTAAACCTGGTTTGAGGTTATATGTGTGTATGCATAGACACCTGTGTATTTAAGTATCACACATAATCTACCCACAAGCATGTATACATATACACATGTGAAGATGGTCACGGGTCATATATGTAAGCACTGGTATGTGCTATGCATGTACAGATGATGGACTTATTTCTGTTTTGTTATACTGAGGAATGAGTCCAGGGTCTCAGGCCAGCTTGGCAAATGTGCTGCCACCGAACAGGCCTCCTAGTCCTCACTAATTTGATTTTTACTTTTTTTCATTTTGAGCCAGGGTCTCTCTCCACTGGTTCCTTAGGCTGGCCTCAATCTTGTGGTCCTCCCACCTCAGGCTACCAAGCACAAACAAACACATTTTTAAACCTTGTATTTGCTTCATTTATCTCAGTAAATCAGTGGTTTGCTTGATGAATAATTTTAAAGGGGTCTTTCCAGAAGGTACCACAGAAAGAAAACAAAGTAATATTTCCTTACAACTTCTGCGTTATAAATTTGAATGAAAGCTGAAATGGCAGAGGAGGCTAACTCAAGGGTAGGGGACCCACTCATTGTGTTTCAGAGGAAGAGCAGACTCGGGGGGAGAGGGGGGCTCTGCAGGGTGCAGCAGCCACAGCCCACACACCATCGTAACTGCCATTTGTGGGCACAGTGCCAGGGCATTGCCATGATCCTGTGTGCCTGCCTCACTCACGCACCTGCTTCAACGGTGTGAGCTCAGCCTGTGGGTTTCCCTTGATTGATGTTGGTATAACTGCTTTACACTCTGCGGGCGAAGGGAAGTGGGCTCTGCTCAAAGCAGTTTGTGGTGCCTCACACTTCCACTTGGTATCACACACAGAAGAGTGGGTTAATGAGAGAGAGAGAGAGACAGAGAGAGAGAGAGAGAGGGAGGGGGGCACATATAGCCTGACAGGCCTCCCCATGCTCTCAGAAGGACTAAGGAACACTGGACCTTAAAATAAAACCAAACAAACGGAGAGGCTTTGAAAACCAGGAAACAAGAAGCCTGTGAAGGAAGCATCTGTTGCTTTCACTCTGAAACAACACCGAAAGTGAAAAACATGTGTGTACACAAACACACACACACACACACACACACACACACACACACACACACACACACCTCCAGTGAGTAGGTCACTGACGTCACTATTTCCAGCTTTGCCTGGAGGCTTTGTTTTTTATTGACTAAACATATTTCATATTTTCCCAAACAACAACAATATTTACGGAATCATTCGGACTCTGAAAGAGAAGAAGTTTCTATTAGAGCACACTGCATGGCCTTTAGCAAACACTAAGGGCAGGCTACAGTAACGCCTCCCTCTCCCCGCATTGTAAGTCATTTTTGACCTTTTCGTAAAGGCCTCTTATTTTGAAAACCAATGTAAGCATCATCAAGAGTAAAGCTACTTGGTAGTCTGCATGGAGACCACTCAAGGAAGCTGGGTGTGCTGTCAAGGTTCCCAGATGACCCTGGAAGCTCCGAGTAGCTTCGATGTCTCCACTGCTCTTGCACTTCCATCTGTTCCTCTACTGAGAGACTTGGGGCCGTAACCATGATTTTAGAGACAGAGAAGAGGAGGAGGAGAGGAGGCAAGACCAATGACAAAGGAAATAAAGCAGAAAATACCTGCATATGCTACTGAAGTAGAAGCCATGGAGGAATGGCTGGGTTCAGCTCGGTGTGGAATGGGTATTTCTGAGTGACAGAAACAAAACGTGATCATGTCAGAGAACCAATCTAGATGACTTCTTAGCCTGAAATGTGCCATCGTGATCCCAACAAAAGGCTTACAAAAGGCTTGCCCTTCTCAAAGCCTCTTTCTTCATGAATTTCCCCTCTTTTATCACTGAGCTCAGAAACAATATGAGGTGGACATAGAAGGTTCTCAAACAATCCCCATAGCCAGATCATGGGGTGCTCAGTTGTAAGGTCCATGGGCCTCTCTCTATTCATTCATAATTTCTTTGGTCCAAAACAATGTTTACTCTCCTCTTCCACCCTACATTGTGAGATTTTTCTCCCATCTTGTTTCAAAAATGTTCATGCTACCTGCAAAGTCTGATTTTGTTTTGAACTCTACACCAGAGCTAATCGCAAGTCACTTTTATCCTTTTTGAGTATTTTTCTCCCACTGGTCTTGGGGTCTGGCCACTGTGCTTTCTATTAGAGAGCATTTCACTGAAACACCAGTACTTTCTATTCACCTTCAAAAGCATAGGAATGAAATGGCTCTGGTATCTTTCACCATCTTGTAACCATGGAATACATTCCACTAAAACACCTATGTCTAAAGGAAACTCATCCTTTCAGGAAGGGTTGGAGAGATGAATGGAGCAGGGTTCAAACCTCAGCACCTACAAGGGAGCTAACAAACTGTTGATAACTCCAGTCCCAGAGGAACCAATGCCACCTTCTGGCCTCTGCAGGCACTGCATATTTAAGGTACATAAATATAGGCACATAAACATAAAAAGAAATAAAATCTTAAAAAATTAAAATAGGAGGAATCACCTTTCTCTCTTTCTCTGTCCTCTCTGTCTCCATCTCCCTTTCCTTCCTCATCTTTCTCCAGGGTATCATGTAGCCAGGCTGGCTTTCAATTTCCTCCATAGCAAAGAACTCCCTTGAACTTCTGATCCTGCTGCCTCTGGCTCTGGTATGCTGGCCATCATGCGTACTCTAGAACCTGCTGGGCTTAAAACCAAGGTCTTCGGGCACAGTGGGCAAGGACTCTACTTACTGAGACTCACTACCAGTCCCAGCCCTTCTTAGTCACATCTACAGTACCAGGAAAGTCTATGTAGTGTCCACCTGATGTAGTGTCCACTTTTCAAACATTCTGACAGAGGACAAGAGTCAGATATTACAGAGAATGTTTATATAGATAATGAATGTCCTTTGAAATTTAAAAAGTTTGTGTGCACAAAGAGGATACACCTTGGATGCAGTTTTTCAAGCTGAATAAAATAAATGTAACTTCTACATTTAAGAAAATTATTATTTGGGGTTCTCACTTCTATAACTTCAATACATGAAGGTTATGAATACCTTTAACTCTGTAGTTACTATCAACCCCATTTTAAGGGTATCCAGGATGATGGGGGGGTAGGCAAATGGAAATTGAATGTTCAGGAGTTTAGATGCCAAATTGCAAAGTTCTGACTTTGTTTCTTTGTTGTTTTTGTTTGTTTGTTTGCTTTTTTAAAGGAGCATACTTAATATGAACTAAACTATAAGATTTTTAGTTCTCTCCCCACCTTTCTCTATGACATCTGTTTCATAATTTCCGAAAGAACACCATATTGCTAGACCAAAACAGAAATGTGGAGGACATGCCCTAGAGTCAAGACACTGTCTTGGGCAATAGGTATGTTCAAAAATGCTTGTAACCCCATCAGTAGGCCAGTAAAAGGGTGGCATCAGACTAGGCATAGGGATCAATGGTAGTTTGTCCAGAGTACACTATTGAGGAATTATGTGCATAGTGCAGTGGTATAGTGTTTGCCTAGGATCTGCCAGGGAGGGGCTGAGGGCATGGCTCAGCAGTAAAGGACCTGCCTGTCTGAATCCATTAGTTGGGATTTAGGAGGGTGGCTCAACTACAGAGTGCCTGCCTACTATCTGAGGTGCTGGGGTTATGGCTCAGAGGTAGAGCCTAGCTAGAATCTACCAGTGGATCTAAGGTATGGCTCAGCAGTAGAGTGCCACCTGCCTTGTTGCATTGAGTCCTGGGTTTAATACATAGCACAACAAAAAGAAAAAAGAAAAGATTGGCATCAATTCATCTATGAAACACAGAAATTAAAATGAAGTGTGTATATGCACAGAGATGTCTAGGGGTACATTGCTATTTTAGGAACATTCAATGTTTTATTTTACTTAATAGTACTCCTTCCAAAAATGGCATGAAGTAAACAAGTACATTCCAATTGCACAGGAAGGAACTGAATCTGAACAGTAAGCAAATTCTCAAAATAGACACGGTGGACAGCAAAGCTAAGCTCAAATCTGACTCTTCCCAATGGAAAACCCTTTATTCTTCTCCTGGGGGAACTCATCTTGGAAAACAATGTGAAAAAGTATCATGAAAAAAACCCTTGCCCTGTCCATCCAGGACGGGTGTGGAGTGGCTGTCACCCAACCTCGGCCTACAATGAAAATGGAAAGCTGCAGCAAGTGTGAGATCAAAACAGTAAAGCAACTTTTATATAAAAAACTTAACTTAGAGCAAGTTATTGAAGGACACATGTGCACACATGAGAACACAAGTGCACATGCACACATGTACCATACCTACTGAATGGGCAAATACAACACATTTCAAGGGTGGCTTGTGCTCCCTGGGGCACCCACTCTATGTTACCTTCCCTAGCCCATGTATTTCTCATTTATTGTACCCACCAAAAGCCCATAAGAGTTCTAACAGACTGTTGTTGAATTTAGATTCATTTGTGTATCAAAATTCTCCTTTAAATAACCAGCAGTTGCAATGGGTGAGAAAGCACCACACATTTTAACAAAAACACTTATCTGATAACATTTTAGTGCTTGCAAATGAACAATAAAATCACAGTTCAGCCTCTGAGTGGTTCGGTCTATAGCAGACACAGCAGTTCTTGAAATCAATTAATCTAGTCTCTGTCAGATCCACAAACCAGCGAACATTTGGAAACAAAAAAAGTAGATTGCAAAACCAAACATACCTGTAGGAGGAACCACTAACCCCACAGCCTTTCTCCTTCCCTTTCCCCTTCAAGTTTGATGACTTGACAGTTCTGGGACTCCTCCTAGAAGAGTGGGGGACTCACCCCCAGCCCCAGCTGTTCAAAGCTCAGCCCAATCTGCTCCTTAGAGTTGGCTGTATAGTAACAATGTGGCTACCGTTCACCTTCATTTGCTGTGAAGATCACTAAGCTTGAGAGGGGAGGGGAGGGAGGGAGAGAGGGAAGGAGGGAGGGAGGGAGAGAGAGAGGGAGGGAGGGAAGGAGGGAGGGGGAGAGAGGAGGCAGAAAGAGGGGGAGTCAGGGAGAGGGGGAGGCAGGGAGGGGGCAGGGGAGGGAGAGAGGCAGAGAGGCAGAGACATAGAGAGAAAGAGACAGAGAGAGAGACACACAGAAACAGAGTGAGAAAAAGAAACAGGAAGACAGATTCAGGCAGAGATAGTTAAAGAGAGAGTGCCCCAGGTGTAACAGAGCCCAGTTTCAAACTGGAAAGATGCGTTACCCAGGTACCTGACAGTTTCTATGGCCAGAGAGGCAAGAAGCAACAAGGGCAGGAAGAACGGAAAATCCGAAAGAGACAGAAAGCAGCAGCCAGAACACGTTTGGCAAGTGTGCAAGCTCACGTGAGGAGAGAAGAGAGTGCAAAAAGGAAATTTTGAAATAGAGACAAGTAGGCCTTTCACGTGAAGTCTCAGTTGTGACAGGATTCTACTTGTCTGCCACCACAAACATCCCACACCAGAGGCCCAGGGAAACATGGGGGAAGAGTCAGAGCAGAGGAGATGGGCTTCAAACCGATTTGAATGCAGGCGATAATCTGGACAGTTCTGAGCACTATCGGAGACAATGAACTCAGTGCAACTTGGGTTTCAGTCATGGAACTGACCTTTCATTCACAAAAATGGCTAAATTACAGTGTAGTGTTTTCTCACTCCAGTCATGGGTTCAGCTATTTAAATCTTATAAGGAGTCACGTTTAAATCTTGTCTTCCCACTGAAACAGCAGAACTGTGAAAATAACCCTCCACTGGTATCTCCTTCACAGGCAGTCCTGCCTGCTATATAAACAGCTGGGAAGCCTTTATTCACAATGACATCAAAGTCAATACTTGTTCTCAGTGACTCTGATTGATGTCTAACGCTAAAGTAAATTCAAATTCCCATCAGTAATGAACAGAGAATTGGTAGATGGGTTGGAATTTGCCTGGCAGATTCCAAAGCCTCTGGATTCACTTCCCTGGAAAGCATGAAGGTATTAAACTAACAAGGACAACGGCTCCTTCGTTCATTTTCACAGGTCTTTGCTCCCTTGTCCATTAGCTGAATCGATCCAAGAATGTTTCTGGATGCCACACCTGGAAGTTAGTATCTCACAGTCTGAGGCCAGGCTGATATGAAAGGGTCTACAGGACACAGGACTCCACTCCCAATATACAATGATTCCCCCAAACATCCACAGTTCTGGGATAGGGAAACCCTTCAGAGAGTTAGTTGTTGCAGGAATAAAACCTCCCTTGGGGGGAGGGGATCTTTAATGGTTTGTATGTGCATAAATGTACATGTGACTATGGATAGGTTTTGTGTGTACAAATATGTATAGAGATCATAGCTCTAGGTGTCTTTCTCTATTGTTCTCCACTTGTTTTTTGAGACTGAATCTCTCACTGAACCTGGAGCTCATGTATTCAATTCTACTGGAGAGCCAACGAGTCTAAGTGGTGCTCTGCCTCCCCAGCGCCAACATTATAAACATGTATTGCTTTGTTTGGCCTTTTTAAAGATGGGCTCTGGGAGGCTGGGAACTCACAACCTCATGCTTTTGTGACAAGCACTTTGGCAACATCTCTCAGTCTCAGCTCTATGGCTTTACAGTCATGGAGGTGAAAGAGATTCCAACTAAGGTCTGTATACGTTTCTTGTCACTGAAAAAGCAAACATCTGACACAAACAACTAGGAAGAAATGTTTATTTTGACTCCAGGTTTCAGAGGACTCTGTCCGTACCTGCTTAGTCCCACACACTTGGCAAGAACACTGCAGCAGTGGGAATGCGTAACACAGAACCCTTTTCATTCTCAATACTTATAGAAAATAGAGAGATGGAGATAGGAAAGCATAAGATACCTTCAAAGACTCTTTTCCAGGTGACCTTCTTCCTCAAGCCAGACCCCACCTCCTAAAGTCTCCAGATCTTTTCCAAACAGTGTCATCTTCTAAGGACCTAACCTTTAACACATGTGTGGCGGAGAAGAGAAGTGTTCCATATTCAAACCATAACATCTTGCTGCCATTAAAATGTCTTCTCTTCACATTTAACATAAACGTAGAGGACAGACACAGACAGAAGTTTAAAATGGGATCAGTATGGAATCCAGCAGACCGTAGAACACCAAACTCTGCATGAGACTTCAGTGGGTGATTCACTGCCAAAATAGCCACAAAGAAAAGATAAATAACAGAGTCTTAATGAATCACCAAAAGGTTGTTTGTTTGGACGTATATAAACCTAAAAGAAGTTAACATAGAGTTTATCTGTGTGTGTGTGTGTGTGTGTGTGTGTGTGTGTGTGTGTGTATGTGTGTATGTATGTAAGTATGTATGTTTCCATGGGTACTCTGATGCATACACATGTAAAAGCTACATGTCAATATAGGGTGTCATGCCATCCTCATCCAATCTCCACATTTTTGTTTTGTCTTGTTTTGAGACAAGGTCTCTCAAGTGAACCTGGAGCTCACCACTCAGCTAGGCTGGCAGGTCAGTGAGCTCTAATGATCTGCCTGCCTCCACCTCTGCAGTTTACATTTTAAAAGAAAATAAACCTTTATCCTGGCCACCTGTCACAGAGCCATGCCCACACAAGCACACCCACAAATACAAACACCAGAGAAACAGTGTCAGAGTCAATTGACTCTAGCTTAAAAAAAAAAAAAAAAAAACAAACAAACAAAAAAAAAAACTCTATGTAAGTCTTCCACCAGCTTGAAATAAAAGAAACTGACCGGAGAGGCTGAGGAGGATCTGAGGGTTTAACTCTTTCCTAAAAGCAGAGAGCCAACCACACCTGGAGATTAATTAGCAGGTCTTTGATGTATCATCTGTCCTCTGCACAGCACCCAGTGGGGTGGAGTCATCAAAACATTTACAGTGCCTGGTGAAAAAATAATTTGCCGTGAGGTAATTTAGTGTAAGCTCAGGTCATGTCCCAGTCTTGCCAAACAGATGGAGCTGCCAAAGGTCCCTTCCTGTAGCTGTTCCTTTCACAATGATGTGCCTGCTCACATGCTTAACTCTCTGCCAACCTTGATCTGCTCAGGGTGTGTGTGTGTGTGTGTGTGTGTGTCGTTTGCAGGAAGAGCTTCACACACAACATCTTAGGTTTCCCTGGATTCCTCTTGGTAGTCACACTTGGTTCAAGAGCGTCTGGGAAGAAGAAAGAAGAAAGGAGGTGCTGTCTAGACCAGGACAGAGATGTCATTCCCCAGCATGCACAGAACATGTCCTGCCCTGTCAGAAGAAACAGCTGTGATGCCTGGTGCAAGTTCCATGCAGCTGCTGTTTTGTGGAAGATTTCAACTCCACATCATCCATAAAGTACAAAGAACTCTGTTCACCATGGGCTGCATGGGTAATGGGCTGGGATGTGTCTTTAGAGCAGAAGAAAATCTCTCAGGAGACTTTGGACATGCACTCTTACTCCAAATGTTCCTTCTGAGGTGACCAGGACATAAACTGAACTTGGCAAGTTCGCTTGTGAGATTGTGCAAATGCAGTTGAAAGAAGAGCAGGGACTGGTGCACCTCATCCTGCATGTGTTCCCAACACTGCTTCCCTAAGCGGCATGGAGAGAACGGCTCAGCAGTCTGGTACAGAGAACACCACATGGCACCGGTCATTTCTGTTCTCTGAAAGGTGCCAGACTATGAGCAAAAGCACAAATCATTTTTATTAAACTGGGTAAATTAAGGAAACTTCTTGCAGCCAATACACTTGTACCCACAGGAATGTATTGAAAAACTAAGATCCTGCCCGGTGCAATCCACAGAAGAAAACACACAGAGATCAACAAGGTTGATAAAAGGCACTGAGGCTGGTTTCAGGCCTGGGCAGAAATCGAGAAATGGCTTAAATAATCCATGTTGTTGTTATGCTGAACAGAATTCTCACACTGAACGCAATATATAAACACCCTGAAGACTCCTTCCCTGAAAGTGCTCTCCTCCTTACATCAAAGAGGGTTAGGGTAAGAAGGATACTTGAAGGAGACTAAAAGACAACAGGCAGGCAGAAGGAAAAAAAGGCTCACCAAATCCACAGCACAGCCCCGCAGCTCATTTTGAATAATGACGGATCCTTCGAGCATTGATTTTACTCACAACACTAAATTCACTCATTATGTAACACTACATTGCTTCTTAGGTTTAGTGAATAAATTATAAAAGTTTAAGTCACTGAATGAATTATAGAACCAAATGTGGGCTCTTTGTGTATGCCAAGAATAATGTGCTTTTTCCTCAGGTGAATAACCTTAGGATAAATATGAAGTTAATCATAATATCTCTAAATCATCATCTAGAATTGGAACAGTGTGCTCAGCCGTACCTGTGTGTATTTATTTATGCTATCATACTTACATAATGTTTACACCACACTCTTTTATCTTACATAATCATGTTTGTATGACTATCTAATTTGGTAAGCAAAGTTGGGAATTAGAATTCAATTGCTTAAGTAGGGCTGAAAGAGATAGCTCAGTGGTTAAGAGCATAAGCCCCATTTCCAGAAGACCCGAGTTTGATTTCTAGCATCCGCATCAGTTAAGTCAAGTTAAGTCCAGCTCCAAGGGAAATCAGACACTGCCGGACTCTGTGAGCACCTGAACTCACTTGCACATACACAGACACAGCCGAGAAACATGCAACACATGCACACACACACTAGGCAGACAGATAGATACTTTAATTATGTCCCAGTGCTGGGACATTTGTTTCTCAACAAATATGTGTGCACAGAGTTTCTCTTAAAGATATAAGTAAATTTGGGATAGGAAAGATGCCTCAGTGATTAAAAATGAAGAATTATTGCTATAGAAGCATGAAGACCTGAGTTCAAATCTCCAGGAGCTATAAAGCTGGATATGGATACACACACACACACACACACACACACACGCACGCACGCACACATTCATACTCACTCATGAACATACATTCATATATGCATACACACCACCCAAATCTAAACATACATGAAAATATAAGTGAACTCTACCCAGTTGATCCTTGTTAGTTACAGTCCTCACTGCAGTTGAGGATATCTGTGATTAACAATGGGAAAACCATTTCCCTTGAGATCATGGAAAATTCAACTGAATTCAATTATGGAACATAATTGAAGAAGCAGTAAGTCAAAACATATACCATGCCCTTCATACACAGCCATCTGCAAAGTTTCTCACAGACACAAACTATTTAACATCTTGTCACAGGCAGCTTTAAGACTCTCCTGGGAGTTACAAGTTAGTTAAATGCATATTTTGCCGTCCCAGTAAAAACCCCAAATGAGTACATTTCAGGTACTAAGCCAACAAGTACTAGCAATGGGCTGCCATATTTATGGAGAAGGATAGCTCACAAAAAAAAAAAAAATGAGAGAAGCAGTGATTGATGGGTTCTTAGGCAACAAGGAAAGAAATGCTTGTATGCAACAACATAGCTACAGAATTTCAAGGAGGACGATCAAGAAGCAGCATCAGAAAACAGTACAGGAAAACGTACTGCACTGGGTGTGCACTGGATGTGGCTCGGGTTACTCCTGTTCCCTCTGTAGGGATACAGCTAGGCAAATTCGAATGTATCAAGCCAAACAGGAAACACTGAAGGAGAAAGAGAAATCTCCAGACCTGGCTCATAGCTGCTCAGTAAGTTTCTGTGGAACAAACAACTGTTCCAAAGAACAAGAAGAATGTAGAAGGAGGAGACACAGCAAGGACCAAGGGGAGAAGAAGAACAGTATTCAGCACCTCTGAGCACATCCCACCCCACAACACTTGAATAAAAGCATGCAAGGGCTCTGAACAGCAGCATCTTCTTCATGTCAAACAGCTGGCCATAGGGATGATTTACTAACTTAGCGGTGAGATACATCACTTTCCTGTCTCGTTGGTACTCCAGCCTTGCTGTCTCTTGGTCATCTCTAGCCTCGTGTACCTACCCAAACTTCCTGTTGACTAACGAGAATATTAAACTCAAATATTAATTGTAACCACCACCATCAAACAGCACTTTTTATACATTGTGGAGACTAACAGAGTTCGACTCTCTCCCACCTGAAACCAAATGCCTTCAGGTTTGGCTTATAGGGGCTCTGAGAGTTTCTGCTAAACAAGTGCAAGGGAACAAATGAGAAAAAAAAAAAAAAAAAACAGTTCCAAAGGACAGGGCTGAAATGAAAAGAATCTTTTACACACACACACACACACACACACACACACACACACACACACCCCTCTAATTGTTACACATAAAACAACTCTAAAGACAGAATTATTTCAAATACTACATAAAAAAAGCTTAAATTTCTAATCAGTAAATAATAAACTGCTTCATGTAAATTAGGACAAGGATCAAGACCATAATAAATCATAGGCATGAAACTTGAGCCTTGGTAATCTACTGACTTGGTATTTCCTTTAACTCAGCTTTCCCAGCTTTCCCGAGATTTGCTTTTTCATTAAGGGTGGTTCTAGGTGAAGGCCAACAGAACACTATATACAAACACAAAATCCTCTCCCTTTCTCCACAACTTCAGGGTCGCTACACCCAGCTGAAATTTAAGGACACCTAGAGGACTTTGACAGACTATTCTAAATGACCAAACCACTGAAACACTTTCCTATCCTCTAACAATCCTCCCAGTTATAGTTTAAAGCTATAGTCCTAAAACCAAGGCATACTACTTAAAATTAATGAAAAAGTACAAGCTTATAAGTAGATATGTACTCCTAAAAATACTTCCTATGCCAACTAAAGCCCAAGCCAAAGTTCTCAGGGAGCCATGGGCTATTAACTTGGCACACTGAGTAGTATTGCAAGGTGGTAATGGAGCCAATGGTTCTGGTCTTCAAACCCCACTAGGTTCATAACTTTGGTGAGTGATCTATCCTGTTGTGTCTGGTTCTCCTCCTGAATGGAACCATGAAGGTGCCTGCTCTGTTGAGCAGTGCATACTAAGTGTGCAGACAGAAGTACACACAGCATATCTGTACATGACAGGAGATGCCACTTAAACCATCACCTTCATACGTGCCCTAACTTTTGATTATACAAGTAAGGCAGTCTTGAAGAGGAGAGATGCTTCTCCATGATCATATCTCTGCAAAAGATTCAGTGCATTGGGGATCTAGAAGGCAGTATCAAAAGATGATCCAAACTGGGAGATAGCTCACTGAGTAAAGCGCTTGTCCTTCAAGCCTGACCATCTGAGTTTGAATGCCCAGAACCCATGGAAAGTTAGATGTAGTGGTGCCAGTACACTGATCACAAGATGGGAGCCAGGTACAGGAAAATCTCTGGAAGCCCATGGTCTGGTGGATCAATATATTCAAGAATCAAGAACAAGCAAGAAACCATGCCTCAGACAACATAGGAGGTTGGGGTCACAAACTCACTGACAAAAGGCAGAATCCTTAGGTGACCAGGCACCTAATACTCAACATATGGGCTACAGTCGGTTTCCTCTCATAATTACATGACTGATGGTCAGCCATGGCTCCCTGTGTCTAGTCACCATTACCAGAGCATTTCACCACATACTGCTAACCTGGGACAAAACCCAAAATCTGAAGCACAGTTTCTACAAAAATGTGAGTCACATTTACACTCTGATAATGTGCTGAGTCACTGTGGAACTGTCCTTAAACATGGATTTTATATCTATATTCATGTAAGGAAATCACAGATAGGAATTACACTCACTGAATTTCCATTAGCTTTACGATGCGTTGCAAGTACACAAACAGGCAATGCTTTGGAGCACATGTAACAGGAACCCAACACAGTCCTAACTAGCCTATGCTTTGAGCTAGCCAACCTGCCACTGGGCCTACTTCTACATTTATGCAAAAGATTCAGTCACACCACAGTTATCATTAAAACTTATATTTTTGATAAACCTTCTACATATGAGAATATCTAATATATAGATAAACCATGTTATCTTGAAATGCAAATACCTCAAACACACTGGGACACTCAGCATTAAGTCAGCTGCAAAGAGCGCTATCTCTTTCCCATATGTTTGAATTAGTATATAAAGAGAAATAAAGCCATACCATGATGCCCGTGTTCTTCACTATAGAAACAGTATATAAACTCTGAAGACAACAATTCACCTCTTATATCAGGAGAACTAAATAAGACCAAGAATACACGTGTGCTTTTCTGCATTACTATGATAAAAATACCTGGTGGAAATTTAAAGGAGAAAGGATTTATTTTGGTTCACAGTTTCAAAAGGTTCAGTTCATGATATGTAGGTAGTAGACATGGTAGACTTTTTGGTAGACAGCAAGCTCAGAGAAGAAGGATGGCAGCACTGGACATTCAGCAGAGCCTACCTGGTGAACTCCAGGTCAGTAAGAGTGCATGACATAAATATAAACAAATACAAAAGGTAGATTGCATGCAAAGAATGACACCTAATTTTACCCTCTAGTCAATATACAGACACACAGTGAGACAGACAGACAGACAGACAGACAGACAGACAATCAGACAGACACACACACACACAAGAGGCCGGGGAGGCTGGGGAAGGAGAGAGACAAAGGTGTTTTGTTTTGTTTTGTTTTGTTTTGTTTTGTTTTGTTTTGTTCTTTAAAGGTTGAAAGTTAGAACAGCTTTAAAATACCACTCCCTAAATTTGAGGCCTGTTTGTGACATTAGTATTAGTGCTATCCATTGACTGGTATAAAATATAGAAACTCTGGCTTATGTCAATTTGCAGTGAAAAAGGACAGCCTAGATCACCCACCTTCACCGGGAAATATAAATGCCTAATGATCTGGATGACATGAAATAAAAAGAGAGGGCTTTTATGTGATGCTATATGTAAGCTAACATAAAAAATGATTGACTCCAGAACTGCTGTTTGTATTGGAAAGATACACACGGTTATAAACAGCTTGATTCAGCTGGTTCCCAACCAATGAAAAGCTCATGCATTTAATGGCTCCCTGGATGGTTCATCAGAACCAACTGTTGGCTTGCAAATGTTTATCATAAAACAAGAAGAAAGGGAGTCTGGCTCACTGTTCATCTGCCTGAGGAATAGACCTTCACTTAAGTTTATCTAAGGGAACACTTCCACCTTCTAACTGGAGTTGTGTCGTCTTTCAAAGCACCTGGGTATTCTCTACATTCTACTGAAAAAGATCCCATAGACTCCCAACAAAAGCACCTGTTACTGGAAGGATCTGAGTGCTTGCTTTAGTTGCAAGACAGACCTTGGAAGGTCAGTAATTCAAACCCTCCATCAGAGAAGGCCTAGAACATTCTGACTAGCCAATTACATTTCTAGAGCCTGCAAAATATTCTAAAGTAATACCTGATCATGAACTAAGTTGATTTTGCAGTTACATAGATCCAAAGACCTAGGAAAAGATCTGATACCAAATCTGCTTCAGTGCAGATCTGCAGTTGACTATATGAGCCAGCCAGCCTTGACCTATCTCCTCCACTGGGTGGGGCAGATTACTCAGTGGTGAAAAATTAGCTATGCTTGAACACCAGTTATGTTAAGAGGGATGGTCAGTCTTGAATAACATGATATTCTTTGGGCAATACAAGATTCAAACAGTGTTACATCTAATGGAAGAGCTATAGATATCTATATTATACCGTTAGGCACAAATCACAATATATAAAGATGGTCTTCATGAGTTAGTCTGAATTCTGATTTGTAAAGTAGGGATATAAGGCTATTATGCCAAATTCACAACTTTACTCTGCAACAAAGCCCAAATCTGTCAACTTATTTGTGATTAAAATTCCTATTCAGTCACTGGAACTAAGCTGGTTCTTGTTTCATGACATTGTCTCACTATACAGTCCAGGTTGTCCTTGAACGTGAAATCTTGCTGCCTCAATCTCCCAACCGCTGGGAGGACAAGTATGTAATCACTACTGTGGGGTTTCAACTGGACTTTGATGCAGATCTCAATTTCCTTCCTTCCTGGTTAGATGTTAATGAATCTTCATGATGAATCAAGGATCCTGACATGGCAAGTGTGGTGTTCAGGGCAAGGGCACAAGCAAGGCCTAAGAGAGAGGAGGCTTTAGCTATTTTTTAGGGCAAACTGCTGGGCTCTGGTGTGACTAGCTGAAAAAATGACTGTCCGGCACCCCGGTTTGAGCACAGGGTGAGTGACAGAACACAGATGCTCAACTTCTTCTTTAATGAAGAAATAGGAAAACAGACAAACAAAATCCACAGAAACAAAAAGCAAAACATAAGTCCCCCCCCCCCAAATGATAGGCAACATGACTTAGAATAGGGGACGAAGGGGAAATAACTGAAGGACTGTCCTCTGAATTCCAGTCAGAGAGTGAAAGACAGCTTAAAACAGAGCTGTGCAAAGGCGCTTAACTCTCTGCATTGAAGGAAACTGTCCAGTTGCCATTTCTTCTTCTAGATTTCCAAATACTGTTTCCTAGTATGTGACTGTGAGAAAGGCTAGCAGTGGGAAGGAAGAAGTTCATAGCTCCCACAGTTTACAAGGAAGGAAGCTGGGACTCTGACATTCCCAGAAAGGATAAAGAAAAACCAAAACCCTCCCTGAAAGAGCTTCCCAGGTCAAAGTGAGGTTAATCTCTGCCAACTGACCACTATGAATGAAAACCGCTGAGCATGGAGGATATGGTTTTGGATTTTGCTTTTATTGATTTTTTGCTTTAACCAATAGCAATTTGGGGGCCTTGGTGCAATTATAGTTGATGGAGGTCAGACAATGAAGACTGTGGGTTTCCAGGCTCCTCTTGATAATTTAGGAGTGAATGATGTCAAATATTTACTCGGGCCACGAATCCAATGCACTTCCTCCTCCTGTCTATTTAGTGTCACGTGACAGAAAGTGTCCCACACATGACAACTGTCACTCATCACAGCTTATCTGATACAATAATCTCAAGAAGCAGGGGTAGCTTCTCCACAGGAGATAGGGAGAAGAAAGTGACCGCCAACAGTTTTAAACATTCCCCACAGCAGAGTATACAACAGGAGCAACTAGATTTAAATCCAACATTCCAGATGTCAAGAGCTCTAATGCCCTGTATACCCAGGGCATTATGAGCAGCACAGCTCACAATTTTGCCAATTCTCTAGTTTAGGAATTCAAGAAATATTTTTGAAAGAAAGGTTTTTAAATCTAAAGTCCTAGCATTTTTTACCTACGTTCCCCCCCCCCCCAAAAAAAGTTTGTAGTCAGAGGCAGTGGTGATACACACCTTTAATCCTAGCACTTCGAAGGCAGAGGCAAGTGAATCTCTGAGTATTTGAGGCCAGCCTGGTCTACAGAGTGAGTTCCAGAAGCCAGGCCTATACAAAACAAACAAACAAACAAACAAATAAATAAATAAGTGTGGATCATTAGAACATGGGAGGGACCTGTGGTCTTTCTAAGTCTGTGCCTTTATGAACAGGCCCTGACCATTGAGACTGGTAGGAAATGACCCTTGTGCTGCTCAATTCAGAGGCCTCAAACCTTTGACCACATCTCAATATTTGTGGGCTCTTTGTCCCTATAACCAGCACTCTTACTTCAATTCCCAACCTTTAAACTCCTAAGGTCATGGAAACATTAATAATGGCCTTCCTTCATGAAACCTCAAGTTCTCTCCCACTTGCACTTCTGACCCATTTACTTACTCTGAAGCCAACAGCAGCAGCCTACTAAACAGCAGTTTCTCAGTAGGAACTCTGAATCTTTCCTCAACATCTTGGACCAAAGAACAGCAGAGCTACAGGAACCTTTATATCTTCGCAGCCTTTTGTCCATACAAACCAATTATGTAACTTAAATTTTTTCCTAGCTTTAATTTTGTGGGGGTTTTGCTTGCTATGGGGAAAGACTATGCTGGCAGTTCCATCTCTTGGCTATTACTAGGCTACACACACACACACACACACACACACACACACACACACACACACACGAGGGAGTACAGACAGACATGGAGACACACAGAAAAAAAAGCAGACACAGAGAAACACCTAAGCTGGCAGCCTGTAGTGATGCACAGACAAAATATAAAGAAAAAGCTTTCCAAAGAGGTTAAGCAAGCATTGCGCAATCAATGCACTGATGTATTGCTTTGTAGCTGGTAGAACTAAACAAAGCAGCAGCTATTTATTGCCAACAGAACAGCATTTTCAGCTGAAATGATAATAATAGCAATTAATGCTCCCTCTGAATTTAATATCTGTGAGGCACTATGGACTAAATGCCTTCCATGAACAATTTTACCCATGAATATAAATGTGTCATGGCAATTTTACAGACTGTAGGGAGGGTAGGGAAGGTTGAGTAACTCGCATGGTGGTGATTAATAATGGAGCCAAGACTGAAGCCCAGGGTGACAATTGTGCTGCACAGGAGGTCTCTGCCAGTAAATGCCTGACCACACTGGTGTCAAAGCCCAGCTATCTCTGTTTTGCTTATTGATCTGTTGACGGAACTCAAAATATCACTCAACTCATTTTGAAAAATTGAGCAATTCATAAAATATTTGGGTGTCAAAATGCATACAGCCACCGGCTCCATCCATCATAACGATCTTTTACTTGTCTCCAGGAAAAGGTACGTGTTATATACAATGGAAATTTATTCAGTGGTAAAGAAGACTAAAGCTACGAAATTTGCAGGAGAAATGGATAGATACGGACAGTTATCTTCAGTGATGTAACCTAGGTCCACAGAGACAAATGCCACATGGCCTCCCTTGTATGCAGATCCTATCTATAGATTCTTTTTTCTTTTTTAGTCATAGGTTTATCATTATCACTGACTGATGGTAAAGGACAGAAAGACAAAAGGAGCTATTACAGAGAGAAGTGATAATAAAATCCATCAGAGATGAAAGGGAGTGGGCACTGGGCAAGATAGAAAAAGCCAAGCCGGGAGGAGGCCAGGAGGATATGGAAGAAGAAGGAGTAATAAAACTAAAGATAGGTAGATATAGATATATAGACAGATATATACCATATAGAAGAACCCACTATTTTATGTGGTTATTGAACACATAACCTGAAAAAAACCAGGGAGATGGCTCAGTGATGTTGTGTGTTCACTGCTCTGGCAGGGTACTTAGGTCCCAGCACAGCACAGCAACCACATCAAACAGCACACACCTACCTGTCTGAAACTCAGGTACAGGAAAAGTGAATCTCTCTTTTCACTTCTGCAGGCTCCTGCATACATGTGTACTCAGGTACACACACACCCACATGCACATACAAAAAAAAAAAAAAACTGAAAGGAATTAAGAGTGGGTACTAAGGCTCTTCCTGGAAGCTGTAGGTTATTAAATAAAATCCCCAGTGCCAGTTGTGGAACACCTCCCTATGGCCAATGAGATCCTAAAAGGTTATTGCCCCAGATCTGTGTTGCTACCTGGACCTTGACAGTAAGGCTCTAATGCTGAAGATACCCCATACTCAGAGAAAACAAACGACAGCTCAGCTAGAAGCTTCTTCCTAAGAACCTCATCCATCTTCATAGCGTCAGGAGTAGTTACATAGACTGCTGGGGGTCGGGGAGTCATCAACGATTTGACCCAGTTGTCAATCGTAACTGATAAGCAATTCTGTGCCCTCTGATGCAATAGTGGCATGACCGTTATAAGGACAACCAATCAACCCCACTGGATTTGAGGCCAGTTTTACAGGAAGGACCTTATGCCTGTTTCTGTAAATTTTGTCGAGAGTCCATGGCTATGGCCATCATAGGCCATAACGGGGGACCTACTACCATCTTTTTGGCTAAATTGTCTTGTTGTCAAACTACCCTCTAAATATTCTATCTTATAGCCATAGGCTAGTACTATTCTTAATCTTAGTCAGAGAAGCTGCTTACCACAGTAGACAGTGTTCAATATCTTGTCACCTATAAGTGACAAGAATAAGTAGTGATGCAGTGCTCATCAGCAAATGGGACAGTTGTCACTTCCTCCATGGTTCAGAGACCATCACAGGAGAATGTGTTGAAAATAATGTCAGGGAGAGAAGAGAGAATAGGGAGACATGCTGCATAAAGACATCTCCTGGATATGATGCAACTCATGAACTGACTTCATCTTTGGTAATCTGCATAAGACACACTCAAGATTGAGAATGTAAACATTTCATCACGGACAGGAAAGAGGCCCATGAGACGAGATCCCTCTACAAGGGACTATTGTCAATCTGTGGTCGTTGGGCAAGAGGATCATTTTATTCTATTGTAAATTCACTGATAAGTAGCCCCTGTTCCAGGCAAATACCTCTTAGCCACATAGGCAAGAAACTCTACCTAAATTCAATGGTCCACAGACAAAAATAACTATTACATATGCTTAGACTTCCAGAGTCTCCCTATCCACCTTAACTCTAATATCAACAGAGAAAGGTGTGCGAGGTAGAGTTCCCATCCTCTCCCCCTTATCAGAGCAGCATGGCTGGCCTTCACATTGCTGCCTGGGAGAATTGGTAAAACCCTAGCTGGGGACCTCATTGAACCCTGACCTCATTTGACCCTGTCTTCCTATGCATCACTCATCTCCTGGACAGGATTACATTTCCCAACCTCTTCCACAGCAGCACTAAGAAAGGAAATTGCAAGCTCTGTGTGGTAAATGACCTGGACAGTGCAAAAGTCTTGGGAGGGAGGTAAGACGGAGGGGTGAGGAAGCACAATGAGATACTTTCACCCTGCCAAATTCCCATCCCTCGTTGGGCTGTAGGGAGATGCCAGAAAGGAAAGCCAAGAAGAGGTGGGAGGCTAAGTGGAAACTGCTCCTCCTCTTCCCTGGCACTTCCTGGCTGGGTGTCTGTAAACATATCTCTAGCACTACCCCACACAGGGAGTCTGGGGAAGAGGCACAGACTTGTTTAACCCCGTGAGCCATGCCATCTATATCAGAGGCCTCGGTAACTCCTAGAGAAGACGGGCAAATGCAGTGAGCAGGTAAGGACAGGAAAGGTGGCGTGTAGCCCAAACATCGATCTTTCCACTAACGGTCAGAGAGCCCTTGGGAAAGACTCCAGGATGAAACTGGACTATATACTTAGACTATGGAAGTCTAAGTGTATGTAATAGCTCCTTCTGTCTGTAGACCATAGAATTTAGGTAGAGTTTCTTGCCTATGCAGCAAGGAAGAAGCCCTACATGTTCTTTTGCTTTCCCACCCTGCCATCACACTGCCAAGGCCCTCCCTTGGTTCTGTACAAGAGGAACAAGGTGCTATGGCTGGTGGAAGAGTAGTCCGCAGCACAGAAAAGAGCTTGGCCTAGAGACCGAAAAGCAAGCCAGAGTGAAAGGCAGACACATTTGGGATGGTGAAATCCCAACCCATTGACTTGTGGCCAGAGCAGAGCCTGTAAGTAAATGTGAACTTGCCAATGGCTCTCCTTGTATGAGCCAAAAGTCAATGTTTGACAGACTGGGATCTGTGCCAAACTCCAGCTCAGTGGCCTCCCACAGGGGACAACTTCAAAGAAATGAGATTTAGTGAAACAATCTGTGTCTGTTGCCAGAGGCCTGGGCTCACAGGTCAGACTCTGAGCCCATTTTCTGGGCTCCCAATCCTCTGTGCTCAGTTCCCCCTCAGGTACTCGACACCAATATTAAATGTTTCATTGATCTGCCCTGTCCACTAGGCAGGGGTAAGAGCTGACCTCTTTTGGACATTACATCCTCAGGACCAAATAAACTAGTTCTAGACTTTAAAATGTAATAGTTACTAGACACATGGCCTTTGCGCACTTGACACATGGCCAATCCAAGCTTATGGACTTATGATAGAGATATATCATCAGTTTAAAATACACAGTAGATTTCAAGAAATATGTATGAAAAATAAATTAAATCATCTCTTTAATTATTTCTATTAATTAAATATTGAAATCGCATTTTACATGTTAGGTTAAATAAAATACACCATTAAAATGGATTGTCTCTGTTTCTTTTCTTCTCTTTAAAATCACTCATGTGATGTGTATTATATTTACATTGGACTACAGTGTTCGGAGCATGTTGTAAGTGCAGAGAGATGGATGGATAAAAGGGAAAAAAGTCTTTAAAACTTGACCTAAGAAAGATCAGCATTAATATTTTTATATCTACATGGAACAAGTAGATCAAAATGGTTGAAAACAAATGAAGCATAGCTGTTTTGGGAAGCAACTTTTGTATCTGGAACAACATTTAACTCTGAGTCATTTGCTGTGAGAAAATGCTTACTGTTCTTATCAGAACTCCTAAAGCATGAGAGAGTGACAGGCAGTTGGCCAGGCCACATAATGCAGGCCAGACTCAGCCTTCAATCCTGCAGTAAGGATTTAGAGGAACAGAAGACCAAGACAGTACTGACTGCAAAGAATTATCAGAGAGGAAAGAAGGAAGAAATAATTAAAAATAAGGAGGAAAGGAAAGAAGGAAGGAAGGAGCGAGCTTACAAATAACAAATCTGGAATTCCTATATCTGCTAAGTTTCTTCTTATTCTAAATATAAGGTTCCTATAATCTGATTACTTTTAATACACTCACTAGATTTTTAATGGACAATCTTCTACTGACATCTAAAAATGAAATCATACCAATGTTTTATAGACTTTTTTTCAAAAGACTTAAGGAGGAAGAATGGAAGGAAACTTAGACACCTCCTAAATCATTGTCTAAATATTACCCTGACATCAAAGCCAGACAGGGTGGCTACAGATAGAAAGAAGAGAGAAATATAGATAGAAGTAGAATAGAAAACTATAGCTCAATGTCTCTCAGGGACATCGATGCAGAAAAACAAAACCAAAAATTCCTAATGAAATATTAGCAAACTCAGTTCAGTCACACGGTGAAAGGAAAAGGAATGGAGGATGGTTCAAGACACTAAAACCAATCATGACAATATATGACATTAATAGGAAAAAAGGACAAAATTTTACATGATCCCCAAAAGTAATACAGAATAAAATAACCAAAAATCAATATCCAATGTCCTTCTTGACAAAAACACTCCATATACCAGGCAGCAAAGGGAATCACCACAACATAATTAAAACCCTAGACAGACCACTGCAACCAATGGCAAAAAGAATGAAAAGAATCTTCCTTTCAGAGCTAGACTACAGGCCCATGAGCTAGCACTCAGAGTGACAGGCAGGAAGATGTCAAGTGTGAATCTAGACTGAGAAACATAGTGAAACCCTATTTTAAAAATAAATAAATTAAATTAATTAATTAGAACTTCCAGAGCAGCAATAAGCAAAGGAGAAAATGATGACAGCTCCAGGCACTTTATTCTATATGGTGCTGAGAAGCTTGGCAGGAGGGCTGCAAAGCAGCATTCCAGCCAGGAAAGCAGGGAGCAGCATTGAGAGTCTTCCTCTCTCTCCCTCTTCTTGTCTAATTCAATCCCCCATTCTCCTCCTCAGCTCCTAGGCTGACCACCATCCCAGCCTTTCCTCCCTTTCATTCCCCCACCTCCAGGAGACCACACAGATCTTCCTTTCCAAACACTCGTTTCTCCTCGAGGAAATCTGGCCGAAGCCACTTATCATTTTTCCCCAGCCCCAACTCCAGCAGGCACTCCATGGGAACTTACTCGACACTCTGGCCAAGCAAATAGGTAAGTTAACTGCAAACCCTCCTATTTTCCCTCCTTTCCTCTGAATCCAATCTCCTGCTCTCGCCCCACAGCTGTGTAGCAGGCCACTGCTGTGGCTTCCTCCTCCTCTCAGCCCCCATCTGCAGTGAAGAATAACTGATCTTCTCTTCTAACCTTCCTTGCCACACATCTTTGTTATCCCAGCTTCCAGCTCTAGCATAAAATCCCTGGGCACCTGCCAGCTAAATGTGCCACAGAAGCAGAGAGGCCAGCCCAAGGCCCTAATGTCACCCTTAGATCTATGACAGACTAGCTGTTGTGACCTCTCCTCACTTTCTGGTTCCATTCCCAGGGGTCTAAGCAGATCCTGGGAGAACATACTGTTCTCTTCTTACCTGAGGAAACCCTCACCACTGCCAAAGCCCATCCCTTTTCCTCACTGTCAACCCCCAATACTCAGAAACACATTTGACCCAAAACATCCAATGACCTCACCTAACAGGATCCCAAAATATCTCCCCAATAGACTTTGTGCTTACAATGCCCCCACTACCTCCTAAGAATCAGAGAAGTCAACAGAAAGAGAGGAACAAAACAGCCTCCCAAAACAGGCACAACCAGATATCAACATCTAGAATTACAATCTTTCCAAGTCAAGATGCCAAAACAAAAGTATATACACAATACAAGTAGGACAGAATGTCTCTACTAGAGCCCAGCAATAATATCACAGCAGGACCAGAAAATTGTAAGATAGTTGAGTCACAAGTAAAAGCCCTTAAAATAGCCTTTATGAATATGATAAATGTTCTTTGAAGAAGAAGAAATGAATAAAACGATTACAGAAATTTACGAAAACACAAACAAGCAGTGGAGGAAATGGATGAAACAGTTCAAGATCTGAAAGTGGAAACTGAATCACTAAAGAAAACCCAAACCCAGATGAACATGGAAATGAAAACCTTAGGAACAGGAAACTCAAAGCAAGCCTAACCAACAGAATACAAGAGCTGCAAGAAGACAATGCAGACACAACAGAAGAAATGGATATCCCAAATGGATACTCCTATCACAGAAAATGAAAATCTAAAAAAAAATATATATATATATATATATCTTCTGGAATAAAACATCCAGAAAATCAAATATAAGAATGATATGAATAGGGGACAATAAAAAGAAACTCACCTCAAAGGTCCAGTAAAAATGTTTTCAACAAAATTATAGAAAAAAAATCTCTAACTTAAGTAGGAGATGCCTAGCAAGGGGCAAGAAGAGTACAATACACCAACCAGACTGGACTGGAAAGGAAAATCCCCTCAGCACATAAGATAAAAAAACACTAAACATATAAAAAAGGGGGAGGATGGAGAAGAGGAGGAAGAAAGGAGTGGAGGGAGGAAGGGAGAGAGAGAGGGAGAGAGAGAGAGAGAGAGAGAGAGAGAGAGAGAGAGAGAGAGAAAGAGATTAAAGAAAGAGAAAGATGAAAAGCTACAAGGAAAAAAAAGACCACGTAATAAATAAAGGGAGATCTATAAGAATAAGAGCTGACTCCTTAATAAAAACTAAAGGCCAGAAGAGACTGGGCAGATGGTTCTATAGATATAAGAGACCAAAGATGACAGCCCTAACTACTATAAACCAGCACAACTTTCAATCAGAATTGATTGAGAAAAATAAGATATTCTATGATAAAACCAAATTTAAGCACTATCTTTCTATAAATCTAATCCTCTAGAAACACTCAGAAGGAAAAATCAAACCTAAATAAGTTAATAACGATAACCAAGAAAACACAAGGAATAAATAATTCCAGACCAGCAAATCAAGAGAGGAAACACACACACACACACACACACACACACACACACACACACACCCCAGTATAATAACAGGAATCAATAAACATAGATCATTGATATTTCTCAACACCTCAACAAGTGTCTCAGTTTCCCAGTAAAAAGACACAGACTAACAGAATATATGTGAATACAAGATGCAGAGAATGGATAGCACCTCAGGGTAGGTAAAAGGTTGGAAAAAAATATTCCAAAGAAATGAACCTAAGCAGCCAGCTGGTATAGCCACTTTAATGTCTGACAAAAGAGATTTGAAACAAAAATAATCTGAAGAGATAGGGAAGGACGCTACCTACTCAAAGAAAAATGCACCAACAGAACATTGCAATTCTTAATACCTATGTAAGAAACAAAAGGGCACTCGAGTTCATAAAAGAAACTACTATAGATTAAATCATACACTTACCCTCATACAATGATAGTGAGAGACTTCAATACTCCATTCTTGCTATTAGACAAGTTATCTAGACAACAGCCAAACAAAGAAATGTGGGAGAAACTAACTGAAGTGATGAGTCTAATGTTCCTAACAAATATTTATAGAACACTTTACCCAAACACAAATGAATACACCTTCTTCTCAGCACCTCATAGAACTTTCTCCAAAACAGAACAATTCACTACTGAATCAAAAATGGGCCAAAAAGAAATAAAGAAATTAAAGACTTTCTAATTTTGAAAGATGAGTACACAACATACTTAAATTTATAGGGCACAATAAAGGCACTTCTAAGAGGCAGGTTGGTAGCTCTAAGTGCCTACATAAAAAATTTTAAAAGTTGCAGAGATGTCATAGTAGGTACCTAACAGCACACCTGAAAATTCTAGAACAAAAAAGAAGCATTCACAGCCCCAAAAGAGCAGATGGCAAGAAGTAATTGAACTTGGTCTAAAATTGATAAAATGGAGACAAACAAACAAATCAAGAATCAATGAAAAAAAGTTTTTCTAGAAAAACAATAAAATCGAAAAACAGACAAAATAGCTAAAGAGCAGATTTAAAAAAATCACAAATAACAAAATTAGTAAAGAAAACAGGAACATTGCAACAGAAACAGGAAATCCAGAGAGTCACAGGATACACATTAAAAACCTAGACTCCACCAAACTGGAAAATCTAAAAGAAATGGATAATTTTCTTGATACCTACTACTTAGTAAAGTTAAACCTAGATCAGATAAGCAATTAATAAGCCCTAGTGAAATAGAACCAGTGTAAAAAAAAAAAAGTCCCCCACCCAAGAAGAGCCTCTGGCCAGATAGTTTTAATACATAATTCTATGAGGCTTTCAAAGAAAAGTTAATGCCAATACTCCTCAAATTATTCCGCAAAATAGAAACAGATGAAACATTGCCCAGTTCATTTCTTCTTATGAAGCCAGATACCCTGATACTCAAACTACATAAAGACCTGACATAGAAAGAAAATTATAGGCCAAATTTCCTCATGAAATTAATGAATAAAGAAAATATGTTATATTTACACAATGGAATATCACTCACCTGTTAAGAAAATAAAGTAATGAAATTTGCAGGAAAATGAGTGGAACTAAGACAGAGATCATCCTGTGTGAGATAGCTCTGACCCAGAAGGACATTTATGTTATGTATCTGCTTAATGATAACTAACTACAATCTGCAGAATCACAGATGTTAGATATAGAATAGGGGACTTGGAGGCATGTGGGGGTGCAGTGGAATGATAGGTCTCCCTAGGAAAGGGAAATAGAATAAGATAGTTATAGGTGAATGGAGGAAGAATGGGAGGATCCAGTTGGGAGGGGAAGTGGAAAAGGAGGGAATACAGGGAGACACAGATAAATTAAGGGGCATTTGAAGTATGGTATGGACACCTTATACAGGAAACGGTTCCCAAAAGATACACATGTATGAAGGCAATCTAAATGGTATCACCAAACCATGGGTAGACAAAGCCCCAACTGGCCATCTTTTGTCAGAAAACAAAGGTTTTAGTCCTAGGATACAATTGAGAGATTGGCCAAGGAAATCCCATGGGAACCCTCAAACAACCCAGGCTAGAGCAAAGACTATAGGATGCTCTCCAAAACTCATGGCAAGGCCCCACTGCTGAAGACAACATCTATACAACTCATTGAACATGGAGAAGTTGTGTTGGTGCCTTCATAGAATCTGCACCACAGCATTCCAGCATCTTACTCTGCATGCTACCAAAGGAGGAATGTAAACACCAACCAGCTACAAATACTTAACTACAGTGGTGTCCTGCCTACAAGATAACTAGTGCAATGGTGGCACAAAGCATGTGGGAGTAACCAACCAATATCTGACTTGACTTATGGCCCACTCCACAAGATACAACCCATACCTGACACTGTTGGGTTGGCCAAGAACTTGAAACTAAACAGACCAGCGACCTAGGGGAAAACCAAATACTAATGTTGTAATAACAACAACAATAATAACAATAACAACAAGATAGCAATAAATTGACTCCTAATGACACATTCCTATACTTATGGATTAGTGCCTTGTTCAGCCATTATCAGAGAAGCTTCCACATACAGCAGATGGAAATAAATACAGAGATCCACAGCCAGACATTATACAAGGAAAGATATTGGAACACTCAGACCTGAAAAGGATATGTCACCATCAATGCCTTCCCCTCCTCAAGGCTCAGGGAACCCTGCCGAAGCAGAGGCAGAAAAAAGGTAAGAGTCAGAAGGGGCGGAGGACAGCAACCCTATAGGTGGAACAACAATATGAACTAACCAGTACCCCCCAGAGCTCGTCTCTAGCTGCATATGTATCAGAAGATGATGTAGTCGGCCATCAGTGAAAGGAGAGGCCCATTGGTCTTGCACACTTTATATGCCTCAGTACAGGGGAATGCCGGGGCCAAGAAGTGGGAGTTGGGAGGGGGGAGGGGGGTGGGGGAAGGGTTTGGGGGGCTTATGTGGTAGCATTGGAAATGTAAATGAAGAAAATACCTAATTAATAAAAGAAAGAAAGAAAGAAAGAAAGAAAGAAAGAAAGAAAGAAAGAAAGAAAGAAAGAAAGAAAGAAAAAGAAAATAAGGCCTTCTAACCACAACAAGCCTGGTGCACATAATGAAGTCACAGAGCCTGAGGCAGCGTGCACAGGGAGTGCAGGGGTCTGCAACAGAGGGTTTCTTCAATTGGAAGAAAAGTGGACATAATGCCCCATCTGTAAGCCAGAAGCATTTCCAAGAGACAACTACTTGGAAATGAAAATTTAGCTTTCTTCAAGGTAGTCTTATTGGAGAAACAAGCTACTCTGATGCAGGCTGTATGCCCAGCAGTAGACGACCAACAGAACATGAGCTCAGAGGCCATCATTGGAGGATCCTTGTCTCATAATATTGTGCCAGGGCTTTGGGTTTTGGTAACTTCATTATTTTATGTTATTTTTTAGTCTCATGTATATATTTATTTGTCTTTACCTTTAAAGTGCTTTGTATATATATTATGGCTTTCAGTTAAATATTTTTGATATGATTCCTGAGTGTGCAAACTAGTGGGTCTCTGCATCTATATTTGTTTCATGTGCCTTTTCTTGGGCTCTTTCCTTTGGTTGTTTTATCGAATTTTGATGTCTTAGTTCTTACTTTATCTTACTATTACCCTTTCGAAGCCTGCTTGGGTTATAATGAGAGACAAGGGGTGGATCCAGATTGGAGGAGAGGTGGGGAGGAACTGGGAGGAGTAGAGGGAGGGAAAACCATAAACAGGTTATATGACATGAAGAAGAAAAAAAAAGCCATTTTTAATAAAGGAGGGGGAAAAAGACTTCCAAATTGGGAAGAAGAAGAAGTGTATCAGGATCTTATATATAGATAATAAACATCACACAAGTCATGAACTGTTAGAGTTAAAACAAATTCAATAAAGTGTATGTAAAAACCATTTCTATATTTCTCTACAGAAACAGTGATCACTAACAAAAGGAAATTATGAAAATGATGCCATTTATAGAAGCTTAAAAGTAATGAAATACTTAGTAATTGATTGTTAAGCTGAAGATTTGTATACATTGACCAAAGAAATTAAAAACATAAGTGGAATTTTATTCCATGTTCATGGATTTGGAATGATTAATCATGCTGAGACATCAATTGTATACATGACATTATATGGATTTGACAAAATCTAGGCCAAAACCCAAGTGAAAATTTTTGCAGAAATACAGAACCACCTTAGTGTTCACGTGCAATTATAAAAAACCAGGGAAGAACCAAGGCGATCTTGAGAAGGAAGAAAGCTTTTAGATCCTTCTAATTTGAGCTGGTGAGATGGCTCAGAAGGTAGACTGCTTACTATCTCACCATGAGGACTAGAGCTCATATGTGGTGGTCTGAATAAGAATGGTCCACATGGGCTCATACATTTGAATGCTTAGGGAGAGGCAGTGTTGATAGGATTAGGAGGTATGGCTTTGTTGGAGAAAGTGTGTCACTAGAGGTAGGCTTTGAGGTTTCAAAAGCCCATACCAGCCCAGTGGCTGTCTCTTCCTGATACCTTTGGATCCATATGTAGAACTTCAACACCGGGTCTGCCCACATGACCCCATGATTCCTGCCATGATAATAATGGTAGACCTCTGAACCATGAGGCAGTCCCAATTATTTGCTTTCTTTTATAACAGTTGCTATGGTCATGGAATCTTGTCTCAGCAATAGAAGACTGATTAAGATATGGTGGTGGTTTGTAAATGCCCAAGGATTGGCACTATTAAGAAGTGTTGTCTTGTTGGAATAGGTGTGTCCCTGTGTGTCACTGTGGGTGTGGGCTTTAACAGCTTCATCCTAGCTGTCTGGAAAGCAGTTTTCTGCAAGATGCCTTTGAATAAGCGGTGTATCTCTCAGTTCCTCCAGCCCCATATATGCCTGGGCACTGCCATGTTCCTGCCTTGATGATAATGGACTGAACCTCTGAACCTGTAAGCCAGCCCCAATTAAATGTAATCCTTAAAAGAGTTGACTTGGTTGTGGTTTCTGTACACAGCAGGAAAACCCTAACTAAGAGAGATAACACATAAAAATTGGGTGGGCATAGCAGAATGCCTATAACCCCAGCTGAAGTCAGAAACAGGTATCTGGAACAACCTGGCTGGCTAGAGTAGTTGATTGAGGATATATATCTTTGCTTTCCTTGTAACCAAATACCCAGGGAGACACAATTTAAGGGGAGAAGGGCTGGTCCTAGCTTATGGGAGATTATTCATTATGCTGGGAAAGACATGGAAGTAGCAAGGGGCTGAAGCGACCACCTTGCATACTCAGTCAGGAAGCAGAGGCTGAACAGGAAGTGTGGCTGGCTATAAAGCCTCAAGGCCTGCTCCTTGATACCTACTTCCTCCAGCAATGCTCTGCCTATACACAGTTTTACAATGTTCCAACCAGAGACACAAGCTGAGGACCAAGTGGCAAACCCCTGAATCGTTATGGCACATTTCACATTCATACCACTCCTTACGTATTTGGTCAAATGGTTGTTAACACAAATGATAATTCCCTTCAATGGAGAAAGGACCATTCTCAACAAATGATCTAAACTGGATATGAATATCCAAAAGAACCTTATACAACCTTTGTCTAATAGCATGGATGAAAATTAACTCAAAATGGATCACAAACTTAAACCTTTCAAGAAAAAGTCCAACCAAATCTTTATGATGTTGAACTTGGAAAGCATATTTTAGACATGACACCACAGGCACGAGTACTGGCAATAACAAATACAGACAAATTGCACTTCATGAAAGAAAATTTAAAACTTTCTTCATCAAAAGACAATTGTAACCATGTGGAATGGTAACCAAGGATAAAACAGAAACATTAACAAACAATGCATCTGATCAAGTATTAAAAGTTCAGATTATAGATTTATGACAGCTAAAATGCCACATGAGAGAACAACTTGAAAGAAAAAAGGATTTGCAATGATCCTTCTTTTATAAAACCACACAGGTAAGCACTCACACATATGCTTGTTGCTACTGCAGAGGACTCGGGTTCAGTTCTCAGCAGCCACACTGGGCTGCTCACATGTGTTTGTAATACCCACAGAAATAAAGCACCATCTTCTGGCCTCTGTGGGCTCCTGCACACTCACAGAAGGCACACATACACATATACATAATTCACACACACACATGCACACACGCACATAGAGTCAAAAGGGCTCATCATTCAACTTCTATAACTAATGTAGTTAATTTCAGAGACAAAGAGAAGAATGGTTGGCCTCGGGCCCTGGTGGTCAAGTGGGAATGGGAGTTAATGTTTAACAGTTTCTATCGTGAAAGAGATGCAGTTATGGGGAGGACAGGGACAATGCTTGGTTCCATGACAATGTTAAGTACTTAATGCCACTGAACATTTTAAAGAGCTTGCAGTGGCCAACGTTACGGGCCATATAAGTATAAGAGGAAGAGAAGAAAGAAAAGACTTCAAGGGAAGGAAGGGAGGTGGAAATACAGAGGAAAAAAAGAGGAAGGAGAAGGACGCCAGAAGGCAAAGTAGGACTAAGATGGTCGGGATCAGAATCCGTCCACGTTCTTCCACAACTTTGGAGAATGGGATGGAGAGCCACACCTGCTAGCATCAGGAGTGACAATTCGTCTTCTGAGAAGAGAAACCTTATTATGCATCATGAACCTACAATGAGATTCCTAAAACGGACCCAGTGGATATACAGAGACAAGAGAAAGTATATATGCACTCTACTTTTGAATATTTCTTCTCTCAGCCCACCATCCACCTACTAAGCTGCACATATCCCCACATAAGCAAAATCAGGAAAATGGCAATTATTTGGATGGTGAGAGTATTCCTTCAGGCAAATGCTGTTTCTGGAATAATCTAGCATAACAGGATTCATCCTGGATACAGAGCAGCACTACACTGACACTAAAGTTTATGATTACTGTCACAGCAATATTTTCCTACACACACTAATAAACCAAATTTAATAAAATAAAAGTAGTGTGCTCAAGGATATAGGGAAGTGATATTTGAAACCCAGGTCCGGCGTACTGCTGAAGCTAGAGGGTACTTTGTCAACAGAGGCTGACCAAAATGGAGGGGCATTAATCAATGAGAGGAAAGGGAAGTAAGTCAGCAGAGATGAACACACGCAGAGACCCCTGCTATGACTCTGCTGAGATACCCCATAAATCACACATGATACCTGAACCCCAGTGTGTGGCGACTGATGTCATGTCCTGTGAATGCCCTTTTTGATTCTCTTTAAAGTTGTCTTTAAAATCTAACCTTAGGAACAAAAAAATCAAGGACTGGGGATATGGTTGAGTAATTGAACATTTGCCTAGTATGTTCAATGCCCTGTGCTACCTAAACAAATAAGAATCAAAAGATTACGAATCAAAGCACAAAGAAGAAATTCTCACAGAGAAAGGCTCATGATCTGATTTTTTTATCATCTCTTTTTCTCTAAATCTATCAAATGAGTAACACAAGCAAAAACTAATAATCACCATCCCAGGAAAACTGGAAGCCTTCTTCAAACACAGTAACTTTCCTGAAAAAGAACATCCTACAGATGGCGTCTGCCTTCTAAAATATTATAGATGACACAAAGAAAAACCAGGCTCTGAGACGGATCATCAGATCGTTTGGTTCTTAATAGACAGCTGTGGCTAATGTGCGCCTCAGCCCACATTGCAATCCTGACGCACACACCCTGGCGCTGAGGTTATCAGGCAACTCAGTGAAATGGGACAGAAAACCCCCCAAGGAGCCAAAGCTCCGGAATCTGCTAGACTCATTTCCACGCTCACCCGGGAACCCAGAAAATCACTTTCAGATGCAACCCAGGACAGAGGCTGCCTGCAAGGAGAAGCTTCGATGTACACAGTCTTCCCCAGCAAACCCCCCCGCCCCTCCCCCCCCCCCCCCCCCCGTTTTGCCCTTCACAGCTACCAGTCTTTTTTTTTTTTTTTTTTCTGGAATTCACAAACTTCTTCACAGCAAAGCTTTCTTGCAAGGCTGCTGACTGCCCATCTCTTTCTATCCATTCAGTGCCTGGAAAACACAAGAAGGGGAGACAAAGGGCAAATGCCAGTCTGTGACCTCTGTCTGGATTTAGCGGAGCGTGATGTGTGAATCAGGTGTGTGGAATGGAGGTTTCCATGGCAACGAGACTGCCAGCCAGGCAAGGCTTCACATACTCTTTCTACCATGGTAATAAAAACAATGAGGCCACCTGAGGGACCTCAGCAAAGAGTGAGGCAGCCAAGTTCAGGGTTATCGAGTGACTGGGCGGACCTGGGTCTGCATGAGGTCTACCCACACCCTTAGCACTGGATTCTTTCCCATCAGTGCCTACTGAAGTCCACTCACCACCTTTTGCTGGAAGATGGCATGATCTCTCAGAGGAGTTTCTTGAAAGTGTTATGTAGAAAGGGCTAGGGGAAAGTGTGTAAGCAAAGATTCAGCTATGCCCGTCCACACATTGAGCTATTTTGACCCACTTTGATACTAGGTGCCTACTTGACAGAAGTATTTCCGCTTTCTGGAAGCTTCTTTGCCTTACCTTTGAGTGTGTGTTTGATTTGTACTCTCAGGCCACTAGGAAAGGATCCTGAGCTACATTTTGTGTTTCAGGAATTTAAAATTTTATACTAAATTTTGGTTGTGTAAACACTAGAATTATTCAAAACTTAAAGAAAAAAAAGCAGCTTGTTTTTAAGGCCCAAGAGTTGGATTAGCAGAAGGGAAAAGGGCATACAATTTTAATGAAATCAAAGCTTGCCTTGATTTGTGGGGATGCCCAGTCTATGTGGGGCCCAGGCTCTGAGATGGTTAACAGGTCAGCAGCAGGCGGGATCTGAAGGAAACTGGAAGACAGCAAATTACACTTCCTCTCCCCCCACTGTTTTTAGCTCTGCTCTTGAAGGGTTTCAATTCCTTCACAGCATCACTCCACAGGCTGAATAAAAGTTCCTCCTGCTACTTGGGTTACAGGTCCTGCTTCAGCAGACTGTGACAGGCCCTGCTGTGATCAGCCTGTCCTTTCCAATGCACCAATGGAATGTGTCTCACCACACCTGACTGGCACCCGGAGGCCACCCTCTGCCTTTCAGACAGCTCCTCGTGGTGCCCTAGGATATGCCCACCCCAGAGTCTGATTTACTGCACCAGCTACTCCTCTGTAGCTTCAGCCACTGCAGTTCACAGTGGCACTGCACATCCAGGCAAATTCAATGAATTTTGGTTGCTACAGAACCCCTTATCAGCATGAGATAAGCACAAATATTCCAGGTGATAGTGAACCATGCACAATATTGCACCCTGTGCAGTCATGCTTTTCCTATATGTGCTTGCCCACTGTGTGCACACACCATGCTCCTCCTAAATGTATATACCCACTGTGTGCACACACCATCCTGCTCCTATATGTATACACCCACTGTGTGCAAACATCATTCTGTTCCTATTTAGACATACCCACTCTATGCACATACCATTCTTTTCCTGTATGTACACTTCTACTCTGTGCACACATCATGCTATTCCTATCTGTACACACCCCTCTGTATACACACTATGATTTTCCTATCTGTACACACCCATTCGGTATATACACTATGCTTTTCCTATAAGTACACACACTCTGTGCACACACCAAGCTGTTCCTATATGTACATTCCTATGACAACATTTAACTTTGAGTTAGCATAGTAAGAGATTAACAATAATGGATAAATTAGAACAAATACATTTTATTTCAGAATATTACTTTTAGGAATGCCTGTCCCCCTCCTTTTCTTTGCTTCAGTTCCCCCCTCCTCCCATCTCAAAGGATCTTAATTCCTCACTGCACAACAACAATATTTTCAGACCATGGTTGACTACACCAGATGGAAAACTTGGAGTTTAAACTCCAAGTAAGTTTATTCTTTCTCTCACCTGGTCTCTTTACTTACAGTTTCCTACACATAGCATGTAACCATTCCTTAATATTTCAGCTAAGACATTGTTCCTTTTCAGGAAGCCTGTCTCTGAAATTTTTTACAGCTCCCTTGTCCTTCAAGAGTATCCAGCACTCTCTGGGTATGTCTGGGAGATTGTTTCCAGATGCTGAACAGAAGAGGACCTATCCTGATGTGGTCAGCACTGTGCCATTAGGTAGGGCCCCAGATCAAATAAAATGGGGGGGAAAAGAGGAAGCCAAAAGAATACTTGTCATTGCTACAGACCAGGATGCTCCACAGACTTGCCATTCCCACCCACCATATTGCATATTCCTCTAATTATGAATAAGAAAGTCTCTTCCTTTAACATGCCTTTTATCAACAATGGAAAAAGAAATTATATATCACCCAAGACAGAACTTCATGTTCTATCCTCTGACTCCTATCTAGCTGGAATAAGATGGTGCCTTGTCTACCTTTTCCTCAACTTGGGGACTAGCCTGCTGGAGCAGTCTGTGGGGATGTACCAAAAAGTAGGGAATGAAAGAATGAACACATGAGAATGAGCAGAGCCTTCTGCTGCCTCCTACTCAAGTAGTTTCAGGAGACTTACTCCAGCACCAAGAACCTGGGATCTCTGGTTTGAAATGGGTGGGGTACCTGCCCCGGGTCATTAAGAGACATCAAATGAGACTGTGGATGGAAAGTGCTCAGTGAAAATTTGTGACTCTCCACATTGGATACTTCCCAGTAGGAGGCTAAGAAAAGGATTCACCTATGGCTATATGGACAGCAGTAGTCACAGAATAACTTAGTCATAGGATGCACAGATGCTCTAGAAACAAATGGTGGGTTTCCACAAACAGCACAGACTGACTGTTCAGAGATAAATTAAGTTTGTTCTGGCCATTCTGGACCTAGAAATCGTTAGCTATTGCTTCTCATTCATGATCTCTAATAAGGGTGACTACAAAGTGACTATCTCAGTTAGAAAGGGCTTGGGTGTAGGAATGGTTCAGAGTGCCATTTTTCAGATTTTCCAGTATATGAAATCATAAAAGGGGGCGGATCACTGTGCCAACCTTAAAAGTTTGAGATTTTAGGACCTGTAGATTTCAAGCTGTGTAGATAAAGCATGGACTCTGGAAGTCTGGGAATGATGCTTTTGACTCTTCTCACTCTGACAGCTCGATATTCTGTCTTTGAGCACACACCTACTTGCTGCCATGCTCTGGGATCCATAACAGACCACACCTGTACATATAAAGCCAGTGTTAATCCCTTTTCTTCTGGCCTACTGTGTTCCTCTCATCACCCTACTATCACTTTCCTCTTTCCTTGTATGTGAGGTCCTCTATTCCTAAGTGCACAGAGGAACTTCCACAATTATCGGAGCCGAATCTGGAGGGTGAGAACAGGGGCAAGTCTGGGTTACAACATTGGATTTGGTACTAACGACCAAAGCCAAGAAGTGTATTAAAAGTCAGAAAATAACACCAAAACAGCTGCCAAGAAACAAAGTTGTGTGAGAAGATTGGCTCACTGTTCAGTTTATGATTGTGTTGTATTCTTTTAGATCTTAAGTGGCCCCTCAAAACCTCAAGAGCTGATGGTGTCCAGCTGATACTGCTGTTGGGAGGTGACAGGACCTTGAAAAGATGAGGCCAGATGGAAGAAAGGTACACCACTTGGGTATAATCTTAAAGGGAAGGGACAGTGGTATACAGACCCCATTCTCCCACTCTCTGCTTCTTGTCTACCATAATGTAATGAGCTTTCCTCTGCCCTGTGATGCCCATGATGAGGTGGCAGGGTCAAATGACCATGGATAGAGACCTCTACAACTGTTAGAGAAAGTAAACCTTTCTTCCTTCGAGGTCTATTTTCTCCAGCATTCTGTAACAGTAGTTTAAAACACCAACACAAACAACTTCAGCTTCAAGATTCAGTGATAGATGAACATATAACATTGGTTATGCAAAACCATGTCACATATACTGACCGGGGGAAAGTATGGAAGGTAGCTTGTAACAGGAGCACTCAGAATGATCCTCATGCCTGCCTTGCTAATGGTGGAAGAAACTGAAACATGAAAAAATTACCACCAGGGTGATCATAGATAATACACCACAGAAACTCCAAACTTCCCTGAGAATGGACTGCTATCGTCTGGAGCAATAACAAACATTGCAAAACTGTCTCAGTGAGCTCTGCACATACAGAGAAATAAAGGCTCAGAGGCTATCGTGTGGAAGAGAACTACACACAGATGTGGAAACAGTTTGCTAAATTCATAGCAAGAAGAGTGAAGAATGGAGGAAGATGACCAGGTAAGGATGGAACCAGCCATGAATTTGGGAAGATCAGCTGGGAAAAACTGTGGACCTGGGGAACGATATCGACAGAGGGAAGGAAAAACCACTTTGAAGGCTGTGTTGTCAGACAGAAAAATAGAGAAGATTATATACATATTGAAAAAACTCAAAGAAAACTGACATTATAAGACATTTGCTATTACATATGTAACATTTAAATGTCTAAAACAAGGAGTTAAAATTGATAAAAAGCTATACAAATCAATGAAGTCATCATTAAACCTCATACAGTATCCCACACAATATCCAAGTGACAGATAAAACATGAAAATATATGTTCTGACCAAGTAAAAGGGATTACAAAGAAACAATACAAAGTAATGCGAAAGTATTCTTCTTGTAAAATTAGGAGTGTATGTGTGCATCTACTAGTGTATTCATTTGTGTAAATGTGGGCTCATCAATGAAGGTCAGAAGTCAACTATGAGTGTCAGCCCTTGCCTTCTAGTCTACCTTACTTAACAAGGTGCACACTCTCTTTCTCTTTCCCTCCCTCCCTCCCTTCTTCCCTCCCTCCCTAGGCTAACTGGCCTGTAAGCTTCCAAGAATTGTGCTGTCTTCTACATTCTGGAAGAGAGTTGGGACTGTAGGCACTTGTGGATCTGATCTTGCTTTGATTCAGGTTCAGGAGATTTGAACATAGAGCCTCATGTTACCACAGCGCAAGCTCTTAACCACTGATCCATCTTTGCAACACTAAGGAAGGATTTCATAAAAGGAGGGTCAGTACTGCAAGACAGGCAACCTGAAATACTAGTGTTTAGAGTGTACTACTATCCGAAGCAACATTCTGAGATATTCAGGGACCCTTCAAAAGACAGACTACTCCTCAAAAAAAAAAAAAATATATAGGTAGAAATAACTAGAAATTCAGAAAAAGTATGGCTGCCCAAACAGAATGTAACACATTAAGCCAATCCTAACAGCTCTACACTACCACGAAGAGAACACAAAAGCCATCTGGAAAAGGCAATGTGAACTGCAACACAGGCATATCAGGAAGAACAATGCGACCTCTGGATTTAATGCTGATTTTCCCCTTCATTTTCTGGAGCTGTGGATGGAAGCCAAAGGTGCACATAAACTAAATGCACACACACTATACAGTGAGCTACACAAAATATAGTATTTATTGTATTGTTTAAGGAAAAGACCAGAAGTGTGTGTGTGTACGTACACATACACACAGTCTACACATATACCTCCGCCTTTCCTAGAAATAAGACTAAAAGGAGAGATAACCAAAATCTTCCTTAAATTATATGACTAAGAGATTATTTTTGTTTTTCTTTTGCTTTATTACATTTTCCCCAGTTTTTGATAATGAGCATGAATTGCCATACAGTTATAAGTTAGAGTTGAAATATCACCTAGCCAGATGACACCCCCACACACACAGCTACCAGGGACTAAACCACCAACCAAAGAGTACGTATGGAGGGACCCATGGCTCCAGTTGCATATGTAGCAGAGGATATCCTTATCTGGCATCAATGGGAGGGGAGGCCCTTGGTCCTGTGGAGGCTCAATGCTCCAGTGTAGGAACATGCTAGGATGGTGAGGTGGGAGTGGGTGGGTGGGTAGGTGGGTGATCACGCTCATAGAGGCAGGGAGAGGGGGAATGGAGTGGGGTGGGGGCGTTTCAGAGGGGAAACATGGGGCACAACATTTGAAATGTAAATAAATAAAATAACCAATTAGAAAAAGTTAGAATTGAGAGGTAGGCGCTACTTAAACCTGCTGTCCCAGTTATGCGGAGACTCAAGTCTGAGGATCACTTGAGTCCAGGCATTCATGGACAGCCTGGACAATCCATCAAGATCTGTGCTTTCTTGAAAATAATAATAATTACTTATATGTTGCTTGATCTCTACTGCCAAGTTGATGAGATCTAAACCAAGTAAGAGACAACTAAGAGACAAACAGAAGGGAAGCTCTAAGGGCATTTCCAGAAAAGGTTAATTGAAGAGGAAGGGCCCATACTGTATATAGGCAGCACCATCCCAGTGGCCATGCCCCAAAACTGAGTGAATAGGAGAAAGTGAGCCAAGCAAGAACACCTATCACTTGCCGATTCCTAACTGCAAATGCAATGTGACCACTTGCTTCATTCATAAACCCTTCCAAATGAGAGCCAATAAGCCGCTGCCTCAGTTACTTGATACTTGTAAGCATTTTGGTGCAGCAAGATGAAGAGTAACACACACACACTCACACACACTCACACACACACACATACACACACACACACCAGAGAGAGAGAGAGGGAGGGAGAGAGAGAGAGAGAGAGAGAGAGAGAGAGAGAGAGAGAGAGAGAATGAGAATAATGACTATAGTTGATAAGCAAAAATAATATTTAGAGATAGCCATTCATGGAAGTAATCCACGTTCTCAGTTGTCCAGGGATAGAGCCTGTAATTTTCCCTAAGAGCATTTTTTTTCCAGCTACATCCTGCGACTGACCATGATGCCATATAGAAGGGATGGAGATGTAGCTCAATAGCAGAGCACCTTCCTAGAATGTGCTCTCAATTTATTTCTCATCATCTAATACATTTGTGCATAAGATTATTCTATCCATAACAAATTCCTTCAAAGAAGTCTTTCATCACCATTTGCACCTGGGAAAGTAGCTATAGTAAGAACAAGCTTCAACCCTATTTTGAAGAGGGTTCAATCTTTGAAGAGAACTTAAACCACCAGCTATAGACAACTGCAGACCATAATGCTCCATTCTTCCTGTCCACGCCCACCCCCACACTCCATGGGGGTCTATGCCTCCAGCTAGCTGCATCTGGCTGCCTTCTTTCACAGTGCACAGGCTTGCCTCCCAAACACCACCCTCAGACCAAGATGGCAGCACGGCCTTTGATTTCCTGGCTGCTTTATTCCACTTGCAGAACAGCATCCTCAGTTCAAAGGCAACTTAAAGGTTTCAGACACACAGTTCAGTGTCAGATGCGCGTCCAGGATATTTACAAGCAGTACAGGAAACAACTGCATGTGTGGTATCACCAAAGAGTAAACCAGTGTGTCAGAAGTCTGCATGATACTCATTTCAGATGTCACGTGACACTCTCCTCTCTCAGCAAACAGTCCAGGCTGGGACCAGGGCAGGAAGTCGAAGCTGGCAACAGCCCACGACTGCAAAGGGGAAAATAAGTGGTGGTAACTTGAAATGAAAGAGAGAAGCTTGACATTTTTCTATTACCCAACCAGGCAATTAAAACATTAAATGTGAAATCTGAGGCACTGTAAATTTCCTAATATGGTATAAGTACTGAGCTTCTAAAATGATGTTTTCTCATCTTTCAACATATCAACGAACATGCCAAAACCTCAAGGAAACATTTCCATTTGGAAAACAAATAGACAACACACATGCACATTCTATTAATAGTTCTGTCTTGCCCTAAAGACCCTGTGTCCTTAGACAAAATCCCACTGTAGTTTACACAAATCTTAATATTATTGAAAAGTCCCATCCAAAATCAACTGGATATGTATAGGTCCACTGGGTGGGACTGAGGGAAAAGTAACAGAGCCCTTTCTGGTTTCTTCCTTACTGGAGACCAAATGTAATGTTTCTCACACCTAAGAGCTCTGCAAACAGGTTCCACAGCTGCAGCAGCACTTCTTATGAGATGAGGGTTGGCAACACATACTTAGGTACAAGCCAACACCACACAATTGAGAGGAACTAAGAGATAGTATGTAAGCTCTGAACAGAAAAGCCAGTGGAAAGCCAACAGAATGAGCAAGGCAGATAAAAGATGTCAACTTCCAACCACACACCCCCTGTCCCTGCCACCAGGAGAAGTATGGGGAAAGACAACCTGCGGTGCTAGGCAGTGAGTCTAATGCTTGGAGAGTATCAAGTAAAATGAGACTCCTATGGCACAATGGTTTGTTCTTGGGTAATACCACCCGTGCAAGACACCAAGTGGAATATAATTAGAAAGAAAATGTAGCATGCCCACAGGGTCTCCCTTCTAAGCTCCAAGTTCAAATCCTACCCCAGCTGTCCTCCATGCTACTTAAACTGATAAAGCGAATTCACTTCTGCTTCACAGTGCGTTTTAGTGACAAAGCACTGCATTGCAGGCTGTCTTCTGGCCTTCATACAATTCTGCGTGTAATTTATTTAACCCAACAATAAACAATAGCAGTTGGTTCTGTTAATAGACACACTTTAATGAGTGGAGAAACTGTGGCACAATTTAGAATTCAAATTTTAGTGGTCGGACTCCAAAGTGTGGTATGAAGGTCTAGGATGCCTTCATGATCAATGGCTTGTTTTTCAGTGAGATGGACATGAGGCACCCAGCGCACAGCCTGGCATTTAGCAGGGGCTGAATAATTCATCTCAGCCCTCCCACTTCTTCCGGCTCTCTCTCCCCACACCATGAGAGGCTGGAGGCAAGACTACACACACACACACACACACACACACACACACACACAGAGAGAGAGAGAGAGAGAGAGAGAGAGAGGGAGAGAGAGAGAGAGAGAGAGAGAGAGAGAAAGAAAGAAAGGCAGCTGCGTCAATCTGCGAGGGCTGTGAGGCTGCAGGGCAAGCTGCAAAACGAGTCTGGCTGTGTCCCCTGAGGCCTGGAACAAGAGCTGGAGCTTAGGTAGGATGTCCAGTGTCTCCACAGACACAGCCTCTGTTTGTTAGGACTCTGCACTCAAGACACAACGAACTCAGACAGAAGCGAGGGAGCTGAGAAGGAGCTACGTATGTCTGTGTCAAATGAACACCATACCCACACATGCACACAACACATCGAAAACTTAAATCATTCCTACTGCAGAGGAAAATAATCTACTTTTTTCCAGAGGCTTCCACTGCCTAGAAATTGGCAGGGTTCCTGTACCAGGCTGCAGCTTGCTTTCAGACAGTCCAGAGACTGCTGGGAGCTGTAAGACAAAGTCTCTTTTGAAAATTATTAAGAACAAATTAGGCTCAGGGGCCCGGGGGAGCTGTGTTGTAAAACATGAGAAAATTTTGTTTTCCATCTCTTTGGTTGCATTTCCATGAACTAATGACATTAAAAGGGGAGACAGGGACTATTTTTGTTATCTTGGTTGAAATCTAAAATATCAGTGAGGAAAGTGCAAATGTTATCAATTACACTAGTTCATTAGTAAGGCAAGTGCTGACTCGCACAAAATAGGGGACTCGGTATCACTGGGTTTTCCCCATGCACAAATTAGTGCCTGTTACTTAGGAGTTGTCACACATGATACCAAGTAGGAATGCTGTCTAGCACACTATCACTTATTCCCTAGCTAGTAAAAACCCTACTTTCCCCCCCTAAACCAAGAACATTATTTTATTGCCTGAAAATATATTGCTGCAATTGAGTTTCTGATTGTCATTCTGACCCTGAGAACTCACTAACATGGTTTAAAAGTCCTTTTAAAAGGAAAGCTGAACTCCAGCCTCAGCCTGCCAAATCTTACAAAACTCCAGGATTTCCATCCACATCGGGGAGAAAGCCAGCATCTCTATACTGCTGCTGTGCACAAGCCTGATGTCTGCACTTTATAGATGCATCACTCGCGTGACATATTGCAGAGACTCGCAAAGAGGCCAGGTGCACACACCATGAATCCAGTTCTTCGTATGTTTTCATTGCTCTTTTAGCACAACTGAGGGAGGTGCGAGAAGGAGGCCTCTTCATAAAATGTTCATTAGAAATGGCAGTTTGCTAGCGGAGAGACAAAACCGGCATCCCCCAACTTGTTCAACCATGCAGTCTCCAGGCATGAACCTTGCCTATTGACATTAAATGCGAGCCACACTGAGGCCTGTGGTTCGGCCCAGGGGACATAGAGGGAATGTCGTATGCAGAAGGAAATGCAGCTTACATAGAAGCAGGGTGAGGATCTTTCTCAGGCTGGGTGGACGTAGAGGAAGCAGTTTTGTCTACTTACAGTCTAATCCATGGCCACTGGCTGGAGAAGGTTTGTCATCATCTCTTTAGCCAATTCCAGAGTCCTTAAAATGAGAGGGAGTAAGGTGATAAAGAAAATGCCCACCCGGCTCCCAGTCATCAGAAGATGGGAGCCTCAGAAAAGAGCGTCAAACAACAAGCTGGAAAAGACAATAGCACCCACCTCCAGACAGTGAGAAATCACATTAGCCTAAGGATGGAGGCCACCCATGCTCAGGGTAGATAAGTGGGAACATTCCCTGTGTGGCCAATGGAAGACCTGCAGCCCCAGCTGCTCACAGAAGCACTGGGTGGCCTCTCTTCCAGCGGTTCCAAATGGTTTCAGGGCTAAAGCCACTGCTGCTGGGTGGTACTCCTAAATACAGAGAATGGAGGGAAGAGCTTGGGGGTGTGGGGCAACAACTGTCATTCCCAACCTCCATTTAGGTGTGGCCATTCTCAAGCTTTAGAAAATCACCCAGAGGCCTCAGCAACGACTCCACTAAAGGAGCTAAACCTGCCTATTCACCATCCGATAGTAGGAAGAGCCTGGGCCAATCAATTCCAAAGCTGCAAAGACTCCCTGTTCCTAGGCTTCTGGGAGTAAGAGCATAATTATTGCCACTTGGTGAAAGAGGGAGAGACGTGCCAAATCAGACAGAAGAGAGAAGCCTTGCCCACCCTACACAAAGCCCCAGACAGTGACTTAAAACTGCACTAGCAGTTTTATAAATTTATAAAACTTCATTAATTGATTTCTAAATGAGCTTTTAAAAGAATCTTAGCAATGGGGTGGCAGGGGATGTATGTGACTGTATGCGCTCTCCCTCAGGACACCATCGTTGGCAAAGAATTACCCAAAGGAAATGTTTCTTTCTCGTGCCTGACAGTATCTGATATCCACGTGCATACTGCTTCTTCCATTTGCTTACCTGTGTGACTGGGGAGGGGGTAGGGTGTTGAAGGGTGTGGGATGTGGCTTTGTTTTTCTGACATAATGTTATTGTGTGTAGTAGTCCTGGCTGGTTTTAAACTCTAGGCCCTCCAGCCTCCACAGTGCTGAGACCACTGGCATATACCACCAGGCCTTGTACATTGTACACACATACACACACTTCATATTTCAGATGGCATCTTCTAGTGTTTTCTTGTCTACACATAATATACACATAGGATGCTGGACATAAAAGAAAGCTCTGGATTATCAGCTATGACATAAGGCTGAATTTCATATATGCTTGCAGAGATTCCTCAGAACCAAATAGCCAGTCATCTGACTGAACCTGACATTTATTTTAAGAGTATATATTTTTATTTATATAAGCAAACACATATAAAAGGCATACTTATTAGTATATGAGCAATAAATGAGGAATCTCAGCAGAAACACAGTAGACAGAAAATTAGTATTGCAGGGCCTCGGAGATGGCTCAGCAGATATAGGTGCTTGCCAACAATCTGGATGACCTAAGTTCGATTCCCGGGACCTATATGTTGTAAGGGGGAAACTGACTTCTAAAAATTATCCTGTAATTTCCAAATGGGAGTCAAGACATGCATATATACGCATGTAGGTGCACAGGCACACAATAAATAAAATGTAATAAAAATTTTAAAGAAAAAATAATAAGCATTATACCTGCAATGCTTGGCGTAGCAATAAAAATTCATACAAACCCAAAATGGACAGAGGTGTTAAAAATTAAATTTAAGTCATCTGCCATCAAGATCTCTAGCATGGAGGTTGAAAGGCTCTGGTTGTCTTGACTTTTTTGTGGAACCTTCATCAGGTCGGGCTTTGCCTCTGCTGTAACATCTGCAAAATGGAGATAACACTTCCTGCTACCTACCTCAGAGAGCCCTGAGAAGATTAGATACTGAAAGAAAATCCTCAAAGCCTTTGAGTTTCTCATAAATATGAGACATGCAATGTAATAAAATACCAGCTCTCTCTACAAGAGTCTGAAAGACTTGCAGCTGCAGAAACAGGAAACACATGCCAGCCAGCTATGCAACAGAGCATACCCCTGGAGGCACACGCTGGCCATCAGAGAAAGCCAGGCAATCCTGTCCCCAGCTCCTAGGGACTATATAGGGAAGAAAACTCGGAAATTCACATCTATTCGAGACAAAACAAAACACCCAGGGTAAAAAAAAAAAAAAAAGGAAAGAAAAACAGTCCTGTTTCAACATACTATGCAAAATCCTTAGAGATGAGATTCCAAACTCTTGCTTAACTCTAGATGGACAGGGAGACAAGTAGAAACATGGTGTCTTCCTAGTAGCACTTCTGGCTTAGAAAAGTTTCTTAGAGAATAAAGTTAGTATTCTGGAGTGTGGGGTGATTTCCATGTTACTACCAAGTCCTAAGGAGAAATAACCTAAGGAAAATCAGGTTTATGGTGGGCATAGTGGGTTCTAGGGTATCCAACCCATCACTGTGCCCTGGAGGAGGGGAAGAGTGAGGCAGCTGGGTACATCCCTTCAGCTGGCTGGGGAAATTAGGAGAGAAGAGCAGATAAACAGACAAGAGTGGGGGAGACGAAGGGCCTGCCTGTCACTACTCATAAGGCATTCCACCACCACCCACTCCCTCCAGATTGGCTTCCCCTCCTAAAGGTCCCACATCCTCCATCAGTTTGGGCCAAGTCTTTAAACACATAAGTCTGGGGCGGAGAAGCATATTATAGCCAAACCACAACAAAGAGGAAGGGTGATCCCCACCACCACCCCAACAAAAAAAGGGAAGAGACATAAAATATAAAAGACATTTCCGTTTAATCAATCTATATTGGAAACAAACGCTGTAGTTGCTATACTCAGATTACCTGTGGGTCTACAAAGAAATTAGAAAGAAGATGTTAAATAAACATATATCTAAAGATGTTCAGAATTATTGAAACCTAAGTTTTTGATCAATTGATTAAGAACATTATACAGAAAAAAAAATTTATTAGGAGCTATGTGTCAAGTCAAGATAAAACAATAAATAATACTCAAGTCCTTGTTCTCATTAAACTCAGAGCCTAGCAAAGGCCCTGACAAACTAAAACATTAAGACAATCTGGTAGAATTTTGAGACAAGTATAAAAAGAAAGTTGGGGTGAACGCGGGGGTGGGAGGGATTGCTCTTCACTCTGCCTAGAAAAGGAGCGGGGCTAAGAGAAGCATCAGAGCATCTGAAACTTGCCAAGCAGCAGTATTTCACTAGGACACAGAAAAGGCACTTCTCCCATGTCATCATATGTGTAGTTTTAGGAAAGACATAGTTAATTGAAACAGTGGAGCCCACTGGGGAGGCCTTCGATGCAAGGTAAGAAATTGAATACCACATGAGGAGATTTTTTTTTCCCCCTGAGACAGGGTTTCTCTGTGTAGCCCTGGTTGTCCTGGAACTCTGTAGACCAGGATGGCCTCGAACTTGGAAATCCGCCTGCCTCTGCTTCCCAAGCGCTGGGATTAAAGGCGTGCGCCACCACTGCCCGGAGATTTATTTATTTATTTTTGAAAGGAGACTTGAAAAATAACACACCTATTGGTCTTCCCTCTTCTTGATTTTCTTGTGTTTTGCAAATTGTATCTTGGGTGTTCTATGTTTCTGGGCTAATATCCACTTATCAGCGAGTGCATATCTAATGACTTCTTTTGTGATTGGATTACTTCACTAAGGATAATATCCTCCAGATACACACATTTGTCCAAGAATTTCATAAATTCATTGTTTTTAATAGCTGAGTAGTACTCCATTTTGTAAATGTACCATATTTTCTGTATCCATTCTTCTGTTGAGGGGCATCTGGGTTTCTTCCAGTTTCTGGCTATTATAAATAAGCCTTCCATGAACATAGTGAATCATGTGTTCTTATTACCAGTTGGAACTTCTTCTGGGTATATGCCCAGGAGAGGTATTGCTGGATCTTCCAGTAGTATTATGTCCAATTTTCTGAGGAACCTCCAGACTGACTTCCAGAGTGGTTGTACAAGTTTGCAATCCAACCAACAATGGAGGAGTGTTCCTCTTTCTCCACATCCTCACCAGCATCTGCTGTCACCTGAATTTTTGATCTTAGCCATTCTGACTGGTGTAAGGTGGAATCTCAAGGTTGTTTTGATTTGCATTTCCCTGATGATTAAGGATGTTGAACATTTTTTCAGGTGCTTCTGAGCAATTCGGTCTTCCTCAGTCGAGAATTCTTTGTTTAGCTCTGTACCCCATTTTTAATGGGGTTATTTGAATTTCTGGAACAAAATACCCATGAAAGGAGTTACAGAGACAAAGTTTGGAGCTAAGATGAAAGGATGGACTATTCAGAAACTACCCCACTCAGGGATCCTTCCCATAATCAGCCACCAAACCCAGACACTATTGCATATGCCAGAAAGATTTTGATGAAGGGACCCTGGTACAGCTGTCTTGTATGAGGCCATGCCAGTGCCTGGCAAATATAGAAGTGGATGCTCACAGTCATCTATAAGATGGAACACAGGGCCCCCAATGGAGAAGCTAGAGAAAGTACCTAAGGAGCTGAAGGGGTCTGCAACCCTATAGGTGGAACAGCAGTATGACCTAACCAGTATCCCCAGAGCTTGTGTCTCTAGCTGCATATGCAGCAGAAGATGGCCTAGTCGGCCATCACTGGGAAGAGAGGCCCCTTGGTATTGCAAACTTTATATGCCCCAGTACAGGGGAATGTCAGGGCCAAGAAGCAGGAATGGGTGGGTAGGGAAGCAGGGTGGGGGGAGAGTATAGGGAACTTTCGGGATAGCATTTGATATTTGAAATGTATATAAAAAATATCTAATAAAAAAAAGAAAGAAAAAAAACACACACACACACACAGTATAATATAAACAGAGATCACTGGTAACCCCGTGGCAGCGCCTCAGCTTACAGTGCCATGTGTTACCCTCTTACATGAGTCTTTCTGCCACTCCTAGAAGCTAATGGCCATTGATGAGTCCTAAGTGAGCATGGCTTGCCCTCTGGCTTCTCTAGCTCAATTCCTACCACAATTCTGACTTCTCCAGAATGGTCTTCACAACTCGGTTCCCACCAATCTGACGTGCTTTTTTTAAGAGGCAGGCAGCAGGTGATCAAACGAAACACAGGCAAAGTGACCCAACAGGAGCAAGAATTTGAAATGACTCAGCGACACACTAACGATTGTCACCTTCCAGTGGGATCTGAAAGATGGGAAAGGGCTCTTGCCCAGGACAACTTGCAGTGCCTCAGCATCATAATCTTAGTCTTGAATCAGATCTATGTTAACTTGTCTTGTCGGATAGCTATAAAAAATTAACATGCAAAATAAGCAAAGAGTCATCTCCTGAGTGATCTTAGGGGCTACCATCAACAATCACCAGTCTTCGTCAGATAGTAAAATATACCAATTGTCAAGACATTGAAGCTTAAGTTGAGACCAAACAGAACAGCTCCTCAGATCTGAGGAACAGGAACTCAACTGAAAACCACTCAGGTTAACACAAATGGACAGGAAGAGTGTTGAACAATGGCCAGAGTAGGACGGCACAAAAAAGGCCTGGGTCTGAGTAGTGGTGAAAACAAAAGACACACACAAAAGCTCAAAGGTCATGAGGGGCCCACCAGATTACTGGTATAGACCAGTTGCTACACTTAGACTGAAGGCTGGATGAGAGGAGAAGAGGTGGTGAGAGAGATGGAAAATATTTAAATGGATTCATCTCAACAAAGCTAGCTCAAGACCTAGCACCAGGGCTAGATCATCTAATCAGAGACACCAAGAACACAGGAGTTGGAATATTCTAGAAATAAAGCACACAGATTATGAAATGCTAAGAAAGGCTGGCACGTGCTTTAAGACAACTAGTGAACAAACATGATTAGACTCATTTCACAATGATGGAAACAATAAGGAGTACCAACCACAGAAGACTAGTCAACCAACTGAGAGGAGCAAGGCAGCAAAGGGAAACTGATAAAAGACAAATGTAAAGACAGAAACATGGAGATGGACTAGAGAAGGCTTTGGAGAATGGGGCAATTTGGGAATCGGGAAGGACAACTGATCATATCTGGAGCAGGAGATATGTAATGCCAACAGTCTTTGAAATATTAAGCTCAAATGGAAGGGTCCAGTAGAACACACAAAGAGTCTGTCTCTTGCTGTGCAGATTATAATGTGTAGACAGGAGTGACAGCTACAGTATGTTAGGATCTGAAATTCTACAGAGTGTCATAAATGTTTGAATATTGAACAACTCATCTGCTATGAATTCTCTCATCATCTTCCTTCTGATTCATCACTATGTAAAAGGACCTTGAAATTTTAATAGCCTCAAAGCGTAATATTTAAGCTGTATTTAAATTACACTTAACCACCCACATATAAGAAAAACTTCCCATCTCCTCCAGCTTCAAACAAATGCCCTAGACATTTCTAAGATGTATCTCAATTGGTAGAATGCTTGCCCGACACACACAAAGGCCTGGGTTTGAACCGCAGCACTGCCTACACTGTCCATGGCTAAGCATGCAATCACAGCACTTGGGAGCTGAAGGGAGGAGTCAGCAGTTCCAAGTCATCCACAGCTAGCCTAGCAAGCTAACGACCAGCCTGAGAACACGAGAATCCATCTGTCAAAGCAATAAAGTAAAACTGTATTTTAGGGGAAAAAAACAAAGAAAGAAAAGGGAGGAACATTCAGGGGCAGATGGATCTTACTTACCACCAAGCTTCTTGTTGTTGTTGTTGTTGTTGTTGTTGTTGTTGTTCTCCTCCTCCTCAGCCATGTGCCCTCTTGGTCCTCTTGTCCCCCTCTGTCTTACTTCCTCCTCCTCTTTCTCCTCCTCTTCCTCCTCATTCTCCTAGAGGAAAACCAAACCATGTTGATAGGACAATGAAAACCACCACCTATGGACTAAAGATAGGTGACAAGGTATTCAGTTGTGACCTCAGGAAATGGCTTGGTTGTAAAGAAACCATCACAATCATAAGGTACCAAAGACGCTAAGATATATGCGACTAGGGAAGCAAGTACAGATTTCTAAAGGAGAAAATAAAATCAGTGTTCATAAACCTGGATCACTTAGATGTAAACATCAGAGCAAAATTAATAAAGATACATTTTTCAGGGAAACAAGATGTACTAATCATGTTGGAAAGACTTATTCAAACCCTATGACAACTAATCTTGTCAATCATGACAACTTGACTGGATTTAGAATCACCGCTGGACTTGCATAATGGTGGCATTTTTAGAGAAGTTAACTGAGCAGAGATAATTTGGCCTCAGTCTTCCAAAGGATTTTCTGGAAGAGGGGGGCTGGATTATGCATTCAAGAAGTTATAGAATGCTCACATGAGAGTTAAGTAGTCATACAAGGCAAGAAATGAGAGACATAGAGGACAGTGTTATGAGTCTTTCACTGGACATGTAAGAGGGAGATGAAATGCTTGAGTTGAGAATTAGAGACTAGGAGGGACCTATATAAGCAAATTATGCAGTCAATTCCAAAGGATTAAAGTAAAATAAAGATTCATGGGGTGTGAAGGAAAGAAGAAGGAAATGGGGGGGGGGAGAGAAGAAGGCAGGGAAGAACAGGGAAGGATGAGAAAAATGAAGGGAAGGCAGGAAGGCAAGAAGGGAAAGGGGATGGGAAGAGAATGTACTAAAGAGAGGTTAATTTGGGAAATAAATCTCCCAAAGACCTTTCAACATGAGGCAAGGATGGCACAGGCAGAACCATGGCAGAGGCAGAGGCTACGGCCATGTGTAAGCAGTAAGAGTCAAGGTGGGTTAGGAGCTGTTTATCCAGACAAAATAGACAGAATAAGCTGATAAGCACGGAGAACCCATTTAGAGAAAGACTTCAGGGGTAGAGGCTAAGGACATTTAGAGATCTCTTGACCATACAGCATAGCTTTTGATTTTAGCAATATACTATCAGAAAAATTCCCAAACTGATGAAGTTGGATATACTTCAGAGATGAGATTGGATTTATACAGGAATGATAGTTCTTGACCCACTCCAAAGACAAACATCCATCTACCAAAAGCCATTTAAACGTATCCAAGTGTTCATTACATGGCCACTGGTAGCAGTAAATAGATCTGTAGAATTGGACTATGTACAAAAATTATGGTTAACAAATCAGATAGTTCTGTTGACATTATGTCCAAAAAAGAAAGGGTTCGAGAAGGAAGGGGGGAGGGGGAGGGGAGAAAAAGGAAGGGAGGGAGAGAGGGAGGGAGGGAAGAAGGAAAGGAAAGATCAAAGTCCTCAATGAGTCTGTAAGATCTGAGATTTATGCCTTCTCACTAATAACTATAATAAGAGGGACATCATCCATGCTCATAGTAGGGCCAGAACCACACACACTGCAAGGCTGCATGTCAAAGCCTTACAAGATTTCTGAAGCTAAGAAAGCAAACCAAATGATTTCCGTGGTGGCCTTCAGGCTTCTATTAGATAATATGAAGCCAGAGGCATCTCTAAAACCATAAAAATAGACAGACAAACTGGAGCTTGGCAGTAATTGATGTTAAATGATACGGATTCTGCAAACATCTGAAAACATCTACCAATTGGGTCCTATATGCCAAATGAGATGTCTCAATGGCTATGTTGGAAATGAAAGAGTACAGCCCAGCCCTTATTTCCTATACTACTCTCCAGGCAATTGATCAAACTCACAGAGGAAAACTGAAAATTCTTTTTAAAAGAACTATGACCCCAAAATAAAGGTTTAATGCTCTTCACAAATTTATGTGGTAAATAATAACTTCAACCCTTAATATATATGAAATAATCTTATTTAAAGCTCATAAATTCAACCACACAAACACACACACACACACACACACACACACACACACACACACACACACACACCAGTTAATATCATCACAGATTTTATCTTACAGTAACATAAAGCAAGGCTAGCCCAAGTCATCTAAGGCTACACACTCAGGGCATGGCAGAGCCAGGATCTAGATCCAAGCAGGATGACTACAGTGTCTCACACTCAGTCTGCTACTACTATCCATATTGGTTCTCATACACACGTTCCAACATACCACTTATTTTTTAAAGTAAACTATTGTTAAAGACAGTAAACACTGTCTATGACATAAGTGTTTTTTGATTATTTTGAAAATCTCCAAGAGGACCAGACACAAACAAACCGAAAGAGAATGGCAGCACACATGACTTTCTAAGGACAGCTTAAAGGGAGATCCCATGTTGATATAAAGAAATCTTGACCATGTAGGGTGACCAAGGAAAGGAATGAGCATGCTAAAAGAAAGGCTGGGGAAAGCCACTCCCAAATAGCTTAGTTTTTAAAATGGTTCTCCTGAAACTGATGATTATCTGCTTAAAATGTAGACTAAATGCATAGTTCTATAAATTCAGGATTTAAATCAGAGTTTATCATCCTATTTTTTTTCTCCCATTTCCTCTCATTTTGCTCTAAATCTGTTTCAGAGAATTACAGGAGAAATCTGAGACATGCACTTGGCAAATATGACACCATTTTAAAAGACATTTTGATGTTTTACAGTTTACAGGTTTAACAACTGAATAGACTGTTTAGGATTTTGCCCTCCCATTGGCCTGTATAGCAAGCACCTGAGAGCTAAGCAGTAAGAAGGGAGCCTCCCATGAGGGACCCATGCCCTAAGACTAATGTGTGTGTTGTCTTTACAAATGGGGTCTTACTTTCACGTTTTGGTGGACAAACAAGAGCAAAGGCAATAGGCTGTACTGTTTTAAGAGAAATCTGGGACACCTATAAGCAACAAACTGAGAGCAGACATCCCAGACCAGCACTGGGCTTTATATATGATAATCTATGACTTTCTGGGATGATCATAACCGCCTAAATAGAATCACTCAAATTAAACTTTTTATGTGAATATAAATATCCTAGATTGCTTTTAAACATCCTTAGGGTTACATATTCTTACCCCCCAACATCCTACTTTGTCATCCCTATCCCCACATAAAAGGCATGGAAAGGTATGTTCACAGGCGCAATAGTGGCATAAAAACTATGGAAGTAACCAACCACATTCTGATTTGAATTTAAGCCCCATTCCATACGAATACCCAATACTGTAAATCTGGTTAACAACTCATAGTTGGGGAGTTCATAAGCCCCAGGGATAGGCCTTTGTTTTGCTAAATTGACGTAACACCAAGTTATCCTCTAAACTTGTATTTCATTCTACACATAGGTTAGCCCAGTTCTAAGACCACAACAGAGAACATTCTTTTTGTAGTAGATGATTAACTCAGAAACTTATAACTAGTCAAAGTTCAGAGAATAAGTGACTGTGGAATGACCTGCTAAAATAGTACATGTATATCACATCACCTCCCCAAGAGTCAGGGACCATCAAAGAAGAAGGGACAGAAAGATTTTTAAGAGGCAGACTTAGGACGAATCTGAACAAAATGCTGTCTTCTGGACAAGGTGGAAGGACCACCTTGTACACAGGAACTAACTGTTTTCTTGTATAAAATCAAGTCAGACAACATTCTAACAGGAAGCAGGGTGTGGCTTATGACCCCCTACTGCTACCCATGGAACTATGGATAGTTGCTACTTTCTGGAGGAGGGAGAGTCATGTTTCTTTAAGGGGAGGTTGAGCACCTTCCACTGGATGACCCCATAACCAAAAGTACATGAACAGTACAAATTGGAGTTGTTAAGTTCTTAAATTTAAAACAAACAAACAAAAAAGGACACAAGAGTGGGGTGACAAGGAAGATAGAGGTGGATCTGGGAAAAGTTAAGGGGAGGAATAGGGGTAAATATGGTTTAAAAATTATATAAATTTCTCAAAGAATAGAAATTCTACTATACGTTCTAAAATTCAACTATAACACAGTTGATCCCTCTCCCAAAATAAATTTTAATCTTTGTTTCTTAAGGTTTTAAGCTATATTTGTAAAGAATGCATTAGAACTAAGGAATTTATAATTAACAGTTTATTAACCTACTAATTCTCCTAGAATTTCTCTAGATCTGTTTTTTTCTGTTAGGTTTAACTGAGACATATTTCTTTGACTCGCATTTAAAAATGTAGAGAAGAAAGTAGTCTTAAATGTAGACAAGGAAAAACAGTGAAGGCAATTGAGCATCTCCTGAAATGGCCCTCTTTTCCACCTAATTTCTTTCAAATGTGGTGAGAGGAAGAAATAATTCTTAGGTGCAAATGTCCATGGTCCTTTGATGATCTGAAAGTAGACCACACAAAATAGAAGGATTAGATATACCACACGGTTCTACCCAAACAAACTGTAGGAATGGGCTTTCCAGAGCAGGATGGTAGGAACAAAATTCAAAGCCTTATGCACATCTACCAGAGTAGTGGGACCCTCCCTACCACATCATGTCCTTATGGGCTATGCCAGGTCCCAGTCAACCCTTCCTTCAGTACTGTCCCATGATTGAGAATGTCAGAGGAAATGTAGGTGGCTATGGAATTTCTCCCTTACCACATACCACTGATAGTAACATTTCTGGAAGAACCAGTGTTAAGATAAACAATGCAGGTATATATGTGGCTAAAGTCTAAAAATTTAGAAAAGTAAAGGGTGGGGTGGGGTCAAAAGGACATACGAGTCATGAAGAATGATATAATCCCTTATTTTCCTAATTTCAACTCATAGTTGTAGATTGGCAGAGGTGGCTCCTCCTCTCTTCTCCTTCTCTTCCTCTTCCTCCTCCTCCTCCTCCTCCTTCTCCTCCTCCTCCTCCTCCCAGTAGTAAATCTGTGAACTCAATTCTCTTGTATTACAAAATAACCCAGCAGATGCTGATCCTTCGGGTAATGATCATAAAAGTTAGCCTTGCTTTTTAATGCCATTACCATTGTCAATAGGAATGAGAGGCCACTGAGTAAACTTTTCATAATTACCTAGTTAGAAAAAGTGATTAAAAATACTCTTTGTTCTAGGGGAGGGTATTGCATCTTCAGGTTTTTCCCTTTTGATCTTATGTTACAACTATATCAAATCCTATTATAGTGTTATTTAATATATAAAATGTACTGTTATATATAAAGGACCATTTAAATAAAGTGGGGAAAATATTAATATAGTTGATCAATATAATCAACAAGGAAAACATACGTCAACTGTTCTGCTTAGCTCTCATGTTTTTATTTTTGTTCTGTTTTGTTTGTTTGGGAGTTTCTATCAACACCTTCAAGACGACATGAACAATTGAGACTGGTCCATCTTTTAAGGCTGCCCAGACCTACACAGTGGTGACAGAAAGCTGGAGGCAGATTTAAGTGATAAAAAAATATCCCTGAGGCCCTGAAGCCATACTTTCTGCCTCTTACTGTCACCTTCTAAAACATTGCTTCCTGTTCCCCCTGCACAGCACAGTGTGAGCCTATACTCTCCAATCACTGATTCGGAGAAAGCAAGTACCCTGGGAACTGTCTGTGTGTACCCTGGGATGGAAATAATCCATATTATAGTACAAGAGATAGCACAAACTGAAATCAGGCACAAATGTGGTGCATATACATGCAGGCATGTATACACATCCATACATGTATCATAAATACTTGTATTTAAATTAAAAACAATAACAATGACAAAATAATTTGACAGTCTGATCTGGGAGTGTGATTCAGTTGGTAGAGTGTCTGACCAGCTCTTATCACATCCCGAGCTTTGAGCCAAAGCACAGCATAAAATTGGGCATGATGATGAATACCTGTAATCCCAGCTTACGAAGACAGAGAGAGGAAGATCAAAAAGTCAAGGGCATCTTTAGTTAAACGATGACTTCAAGGCCAGTCTAGGCTACAAGAAACCTTTTCTCAAAGACTAAAAACAAACAAACAAACAAACAAACAAACAAGAAAGCAATGTGACTCCAAATTGTACTTAATGATATTCAAGAATACCATCAGTTCTCATTTATGCTACGTTTTATAACATAGTATTCTTTATCCAGAAAATCTTGCCTCTAGTGAAGCTCACCTACCCTCTGTTTAATAACGTGCATTTTACTGTCTCCTGCATTTCGCTGATTCTTCAAAGTCCACCCCCAACCATTTTAGTAGGTTTCTTCCCTCGGCATTTAAAATAAAAGCTGCTGCCCTCTTCCAGTGAGACTTACACATAAAGACATCTTCTCTTCCCTGTAAATATGTACTCCACATCAAACCATGGTAGCAAAGAGCAGAGAGCATCACAGGACCCCACCCAGAGATTCTGTCTAAAATCCATTCTCTTCTGTCCGCTCCAATCTCTGAGTAATGCTGGGAGGTTCTGGAGTATAGAGGAAGTGGGGGTTAACTGAAGATGGGACCTTCTATCCATAATGAGATGAAACTGTGGTACTGCCTCTGTTTTAGAGTTATCCTCATCCCAAGGGGCAACCGCTTTCCTATGCTTTGAAAGTAAATACAAACAACAACAAACAAAACAGGCTTGTGGAGGGACTCACCTACTGTTTGTCAAGTAACAGCTTCATAAACTATTGGCTATGACGTGAGAAAGGATTAGATGACTAATTTTGAGAGTCATAAAAAGTCTGGTAACAGTTAAGTGTACTGAATATACACCATTCAAAAATGAATCCAGAATCCAAAGTGTTTCTAGTAATATGGTGTATCACATGACTCCACTGAAGTCTCTGCTCTGAACACACAAAACATATTCACTCTGGATTGTGCACACCACAGACAACAAAAGCTACCTGAAACACCTCAGCCCAGATTCCAAACAGCTGAATGCTATGAACTAAATGCTGTGAACTAGTGTTTTTTACTAAACATACAAAGTTTCCTAATCTTAAAGAAACAAAATGATTTATTAGAAAAAAAAAAGTCAACAAAACCAAAGACTTCCATATCTTCCTACTGTCACTTCTCAGCATGAAAGAACCCAATTAGTACACCTTTGGGTTTGACAATGCTAGAACATTTGATTTGAACAATTGATGTTTGAGGGTTGGGAGTGATAGCTCAGCTAAGCATGCATATTGTTCTCTCAGAGGACCCTGGTTCAATTCCCAGCGCACACATCAGGCAGTTTATAACTGCCTGTAACTCCAGCTCCATTAAAACTAATGGCTCTAGCCACTAAGGGTACTGAATATATATATATATATATATATATATATATATATATATATATATATATATATAACCATCATCAAATACACAGAATTAAATATAGAATTTATATAACCATGATAAAATACACAGAATTAAATATAGAATAAGCCTTTTGTAAAACTGACATTTGAGGTACTGACATGACTTTTGTAAAAATCACTCACTGACTTCTGAATTGAGATAAGGATAGAATTTCCAACAATTTGTGGAAATTAGGATTACATACTCATGTGGGACGCACCAGGCATTGATAAATGCAAAACTAAGTACCAACCAACTCAGGAAAATGTTGGAGATGCTCATCCTACAGTATCAAATGCTCAGCCAAGATTTAATTCTCTTTTAAAATGTTGTTGTAATTGTTGACGACGACAACAATGATGTGTCTAGGTGTTTTGTCTGCAGTATGACTCTGCACCACATGTGTGTCCTCAAGGGTAGAACTGAAATTATTGATGGTTGTGAGTGTGGGGGCTGGGAACTGAATGCAGGTCCTCTAGAAGAGTGCTTTTAATTCAGCATTGAGCCATTCTTCAGCCTCAAGATTTAAGTTATTATGCAAAACTAAAAGAAGCACAGATATCTCATTAGGTGAAAAATTGTGCTTATCTTTAGAATGGTAAAGTAATATATAGGCTAAAGAATCATGTTAAGATCAACTTCTTAGTGATTTCTTACTGGAATATGTTTGATTTGTGCACTAGTGGCACTATCCACATATCAGGGGTGATCTTCACACTGCACACCTATTTTCTATTTCTACGTAAATGGAGGTCTCATGAGAAAAAGACCACAGTGAAATACCTTAAGAAGCCCTGACTGAGGTCTGTAAACCTGTTTCTCCATCTAACAATGAAGTGAGGGCCTGGCTGAGAACATGCTCTACGGCCTTAGTGTTGATACGGTACCTAAAACAACAGTTTTGCTCCAGCACAGATGTGGACATCTACATGTAGATGAATTGGAACGTGTGTATTTTAGCTACCCAAAGGGTGTGCCAATGTCCTGCCTGACTATCAGTGTGAAACTAGAAGCTGACAATAACACTGACCTGGGCACACTTTTATTGTCTTAAAAGCTTCTGGTCTATGCTGGAACCTAAAGATCATGATCAACGCAGATCGCTAAACAGAACCTTCACATGGATCCATTGAGAATAAGGACGCAAGTATGAATGGAATAGGCAACATGCTGAGCTCTTTAAAAGAAGTAAGAGTCCTGGATTTCTATGTGTGCGATCATACGGTTCATGCCTTCTGCATGCCAACCCCTCCAGTCAGAGATGTTATGAGTACAGGTACAAGACTTACTGTAACCACCCTCCAGCATGTTCATATGGTTCCTATCTTTTAAGAAGCACCCAACAACACTTCACAAGCAATACATAGCAGCCACTAGAGAATAGCTTCTTGTGGAGGAAACAAGGAAACCTAGCAGCATCCAATATTAGTGAGAAAAAAAAAATCACAGGTAACTGAAAGTGCACACATTCCAGCAGAATGCAAGACCTAAAAGAAAATTTCACCATACACCAATAGAGTGCTATACACCTAGACGGAATATGAAACAACTTACTAGCATGATATCTAACAAAATGCTTAAATTTGAGACCAGGCTAGAATGTAATATAAATGAACAGAATGGCATTGAAAATGCTCAGAATTGAGATTATTGTGTGATATGCATTGCAGTGTTGTTAGTAGATAGCTGGCGTGCCAAAAAACTAGACTTTCCAACCAATATGCAGCCACTGCACAATGGCTAAGACACTAAAAAAGCAGTTAGCTGCACAATTTCAAAATTTTAATTACCATTCAGGGACACAGCTCCAGGACCATCCAAATGTGTTCTTGCAAAAACACTTGAGAAAACTCTTGAACAAGTTGCGTAGGTTCAAATGCTGGCTCTGCTTCTGTGAGGGATGTGTCTCTTTTACTAGCCAAGGCCTTGTCCAGGGCTAAGTTTTCTCATTGGACAAGTGAGGATAAAGTAAGAGCTGTTCATGTTGGGATGGTGGAAAGTTGGCAGCTAATACCCAGGAAAGCTCGTTAAACACAGCTGAGAGAGCAGAAAGCCTGAGTCCCTAGCAACACTGCTGCATCCCTGGGATCTAAGTAAGAGGTGCACCCTTGCTGCCATACAGCTAATGCAAAGCTGCAATGCAAAACTTCCTCCACAGCTCTCTCTTTAATGCTACTCTGTGACATTGCATAGATTTGTTATTGAAAAGAGAACTGAGAAGACCTTACAGTCCAGCTCATTAGAAGTAAAACTTAGCAGGCCCTAAATCCCCTCTGTCTCCTACAGGGAAGTGAAGTGACAATGTTAGACAAGCAATAACTAGAGCTGGGAAATCCAGTAAACAATCTCATTTTTGATTCTCATATTGACATATCTATATGTCACGGGAAGATGTGACACTGTCATTTTCCTCGCAGAGGTTCTCCGTATGTTATTCTGCATGTGCTTTAACTCTTTGATACCAAGGTGACTCTAGAGTCACTTGGAACATGGAATGCATTATGGCTTTCTCTGCTTCCCAGGACAAAACAGAAAGAAGCCACATAGCAAACCTAAATTTTAAAATCCTTAGTTTACACTTTATAGAAAAAAAAAGAGACAGATGGAATTTCACTTTATCTTACTAAACATTTTTAAAATCCTCTCTTAAAATAACACATTCAAAAAAGTTATTTTGTTGTCAAATAAATGCAATTTAATTCAACAAAAGGTGTCATTTAAGGAAAGATCTGAGACTCAGGACTACTTTCTGCTATCCCTTATCATGTGTCCCTTCCAATCTCTTGCTTAGTCTTTATGATTCATACTCAATACCCCTCTCTTGCATGTTATTGTGTGTCCTCTAAACTTGCTTGCATCATTTTCCTTAGGCAGCTATAATCTGATGGCAGATAATTCGACATGCTCAAGTTCAGTGCTTTTAATCCTTTAGTGAAGAAAAAGAAAACAACAACAGAAGTCACCACATCCTCATCTGCCTTGGTCCTTCAGCAAGGGGTGGGATTTTGCTGACTAAGATGATGACGTAAGATTGAAGCGACAGTGTGAACTGCAAACTTAGTCCAGTTTCTAGGCAGTGTGCTGAAGTCGAGGCTGCCACAGGAGCCGTGGTCCCATTTTCAGTGATGATACAGGCCTAACTGTCCATATCTGTGTTCTCCTCCACAGCAGTGGGAGAAACTTGGTTCATGTGAAGTTAGTACCACAACACATTCTGAAAGAGCTCTTACTATGTGCATACCATGTAAGATACAACATGTTCTCATATATGTAATAAAATGTGTATGCATGCATACAGCCACATACAGAAACATACGCAAAATTCAATAAAATTTACTGTGGATTCTATTATTTGATAAAGAAAATGAGACTCTCCAATTTTATTTTAGTCTGACTAATACATTCTACATGTTCAGAAATATGGCTGAATATTGCAGGGAGGTGTTGCCCAGAATGTTAAAATGTGCTCTCCTGTATGCTATCATTGTTTTATCCCTGTTTGTTCTATACAAGGATAACTACCAATAGGTCAACTTTTCAAGTTTATTTTTAAAGGCCTTAGCAATGTTACCTTTTATTAAACTAAGAAAGATCTTGAGGGCATTTAGCCTAACTTCTGTTCCTGTAAATATGTGCTGACCATAGAAGAAACTGGGGGGTATTAATTAGTCCCTTAATCTGAACCTGACATAAAGCTGGCTCTCTGGATACAAAGATAAGCAGTTCAGACAGGCAACATAGTTCCACAGACAGGGGCCCTTGTTGCCAAGCTTGACAGATCTCCAGTACCCACACAGTGGAAGAGAAGTAATTTCCACCCATGCACACACGCACACACACACACATGCACACTATGTCATTTTGCATGTCATTTTGCATGTCACTATGATATTACCTAACATGAGGTTCTCATCAAAGTCAATGATATATGCTTTTGAAGCCTTCAGAATTGTGTACTAGATTAACCTTGTCTTTACAAAGTATTGAACATCAAGTATCCCATTATAGTAATAGGAAGTGGACATTCATACAATATTGACTTAAAGGATACACACTCATCATTTCATTTTGTGTATATATATATGTATATATACATATATATACATATATATATATTCATAATATATATATATATTTTATAAATACCCCACTGACACCAAAATTCATACAAAGGGGAATAGCATTCATATCTAATTTATTTCCTCCCTCTTGTGTACCTTCTCCCATCTCTAAATGTAAACAAATTAACACAGAATAAACAGCACTCCCTTAACATTTGAGGACATGAATCTGGCCTTCAATCCGTGGAATGAAGGTTTGTTCTCTGTCTGTCTGTCTCACTTCCCTAGTTACTAATGCCCGTTTCCTTCACTTGCTGGCATAACCCCCAAAACCCCCAAAGTGACCTGTAGACTCGCCAGCAGCTGGATGAATGGGCCTGAATCTGCTTCAGGATGCCTTGCCACAGACAGACCCCAATGTTCATAATGAATCATCTTATAAGTTCTTTTCTAAAAGTAATGCAGAGAAAAGACACTAAATCTTTCTGGATGGTTCTTCCATTGGTTCATAACCTACTCTAAGAGCAAGCGCTACAGGCCACTTGAAGGAGATCAAGTCTGAGGAAGTTACTGTAAGGATAGCATTGCTTTCTAGTTCCACTTTATTTAGCCAAACCATTTACAGGACACTTATATCTTCCTCCTTATGCACCCAGGTCTGACATTTGGTTTCCTTCTAGCAATCCTTCCTCAATGACATCTCAATATAGCCTTCACTATGACTAGGCATTCTATGCCACAAACCACACCATCATTCCCTAAATTCCAATACTGTATTACAGTTTGCTCATTTTAACATAATATTAACTCATTATGTATAATAGGTAATTAATAAAATATATATTTACTCATATTATAATTACTGTAACTTGCATATGTCCTGGTTGTGTGCCCCAAGGGTCTATGGGTCAAGAGTGTAGCCTTCAATGTTCTATAGTAAGAGGTCTCAAGACTTTTATATGTAGGATCAAATGGGAAGCCACAAGACCAGAGACTGTGACTCTCTGACTTCTGTCTCTCTAAATAATCTCTTTTGCATGTCACTATGATATTACCTAACATGAGATTCTCATCAAAGTCAATGATATATGCTTTTGAAGCCTTCAGAATTGTGTACTAGATTAACCTTGTCTTTACAAAGTATTGAACATCAAGTATCCCATTATAGTAATAGGAAGTGGGCATTCATAATATATATATATTTTATAAATATCCCACTGACACCAAAATTCATACCAAGGGGAATAGCATTCATATCTAATTTATTTCCTCCCTCTTGTGTACCTTCTCCCATCTCTACATTACTAATACTATGTAGCACAATAGTATGTACTTCGTGGGCCACTGTTACACTGTGAAGCTTAAGGAAGAATGACAGGGGGAAAAATGTCTTCACAAATTCAACACAGACATAAATTTTCTCTGCATTTTTGACCTGCTGGTTGAACATGCAGATGGAAGCCTGTGAATATGAAGAGCTAACTAAGTTTATCATGGTTTCAAAATTCATGGAAACATCAGTAGGAATAAACTGCTTAAGTGGGGAATGCCTATACAACAACTACAGAAGCAGAATTTATACCAAAAAAAAAATTCTCTAAAGACTACAAGGCCAGCACAACCAATACTATCAAATAGAACAGGTTGGGTTTTTCTACAACTGATCTGTCCCAGGCAGAGTGAATACTGTCTGAACACAGGACCAGCAGCCATTGTTAACTAGGCCTGCTTGTACGCATATCAGAAAATGATGATGCATACACGTATTTCTGGCTTGACTAACACACTCATTCACAAGCCCATCATTAGCCAAGAACAAAGATGATGACGTGGAGATAAGCAGAAATGTGAACACAGGGGCTGAAGTTTCATTCATGGCATGGACATACTATGAATTGTCTTTGTAATGATTGAGAGCATGTTTCAAAGCAAGAAGCTAACATGGTCTAGTAGACAAGTGCTTAGATGTTCTGCTGCATGGAGAATTAGCAGTGCCCAGACCACGCTCCCCACACATGCCTGCTCCCTCTCCTGGCACCTCAGCTGGCACCAGGAGAAGTCCTACAGCATGCCCATCCTCCCTGCACAGCCACCTCTTACCTTCCACAGACATTCATCACTTAAATGGAAATTCCTGGAAAAGCCCATATAATCGTTTATTCAAAGACCAAGTTTCTGGTTATAAAATCTAGGTCCTATGGAAAATGTGGAAAAAGAACAGGAAAGACAGGGAAAGGGGAGGAGAAACCTGGCAACTTTGCAGGACAGGACAGGGGTGAGAATAGGAGGTGGAGAAAGAAGTAAGCCGTGAAAGGAGAATTCACATGAGGTGAAAAGGCAGTGCTTTCTGAGAGATTCCCTAACTCCGACTGCTCAGTGAGGGAGTGCACTCCCCGTCGTTTTCATTTCTCATGTGGTAGCAATTTGGGCATGAATGCCGTCCTCAACTGCAAATGAATGCTTACAGATGTTCTAAGTCAGTGTTCACAGAGAAGTATGCATGTGTGTGCCCACATACAAGGCCTGGGTAACACACAGAGCCTCAAATCAGGTCGAGTCAAAAGCTTGACTCCAAAGTAGTAACTCGTCTCTATTCTTTTTCTACTGCCTCTGGGGAGAAGCCCACATGAGGTACTGAAGGCAGACGTTGTCCTGGAATAACAACTCTGTCTTCTGTTATCTGTCACTGCCGTTGCCCAGTCCCCAAAGGCAGAAAACTCTGTTGGAACTGGAGGCAGAGGAGAGATAAGTCTGGCCCTAGGAGGATACTCACAATTCCACTTGAAATGTTTTAACCTCAGGCCAACATGAAACAGCCACATTCCCAACCAATTTAACTCACCCCTGTTTCTGGACATCTACAGTATAAGATTGATTCTTCTACTCTATACCTTTCAAGAAAACTAAACTGCAACAAAATCACGATAATCAATGACAGCCCCGGCAACAGTTAACAGCTCACACTATTGTGCCAGGAAGAAGAGACACAAATTCTAGGCAGGGTTTTCTTTTCTTCAAACTTCACAACAATGAGATATAGACAATTAGAAAAGTGATCACAGTGTCTACCACGTTGAAAATATTTACACACAGCCACTCCTATGTGTTTAAACATTAATGCTGGAATCCTGAAAATGTCATCAACATGCTTTGACATAAAGACTCACTATGGCATTACGCATTTATTCATTTGCAACTAACTTATAAAATATTAAATACAAAAAATCATCACTCATGACACAGCTAAGGATAAAAAAATATATATCTTTTTAAATGAGTTGTCAGGGACTAAAGAGATGCCTCAGTTAAACACAGTGGCTAATCTTACAGAGTATGAGGGGGCTGGGAGGGAGGGTCTATTCCCAAGACCAAAATGGAGGCTCCCAACGATCTGCAGCTCCTGTTCTGGGAATCCAATGTCCTCTTCAGACCCGACAAGCAGACATATGCACACCATATACATAAAATTCATAAAATAAAATACTTTTCAGGGCTGGGAAAATGATCACTTGGTATAGCTTAGATCTGCAAGCATTGAATTCAAGTTTAAACCACAGTACTGATGGATGGATGGATAGATAGATAAGAGAGATAGATAGATAGATATAGACAGACAGACAGACAGACAGAGATGAAAGTTAAAGGAAAAAGCTGAGAGTATGGTGCTAAGTGTTTGTACTCCTAATGCTGGGTAGGTAGAGATAGGCAGAGTAGCCTAACAAATAAGGCTATTGATAGATACTGCTCAAAAGGAGCAACTGGCTTTCTTGAGGATAACACCCAAGGTTGTCTTCCAGTCCTGCATGCACACAAGGACATGCATACAGACCGACATGCTTATTCAAACACACACACACACACACACACACACACACAGAAACACAGAGAGAGAGAGACAGAGACAGAGACAGAGAGACAGACAGACAGACATACAGACAAACATGCTTATTCAAGCACACACAGAGACACAGAGAGAGAGAGAGAGAGAGAGAGAGAGAGAGAGAGACAGACAGACAGACAGACAGAGTTTTGCATATTTTTGGTTGTTGTTATTTTGTTTTCGTTTTTGTTTTTTTCAAGACAGGATCTCTTGGTGCATCCCTGGCTGTCCTGGAAATCTCTCTGAAGACAAGCTGCTCTCAAACTCAGAGAGATCTACCTTCTTCTGCCTCCCAAATGCTAAGATCCACCACTGCCTGGTTGTTTTGCATGATTTTAATGCGAACTGAATCACAGAGACTGATTTAGTGTCTCAAGCATACACTGTTACATTTGGAATTAAAATAATAAACAAAATATACAACACCATAATTTAGTATAGCTACACTAATGGTAGTTAAGTTGATTCAAAGTATTAGTTTACTAGGGCTGGTTGCTATTGCCATGATAAAACACCATGACCAAAGCAACATGGAGATAAAAGGGGTTAGTTATCTCCATCATGTTTCCATTATCCAAGGAAGTGTGCAAGAACTCAAGGCAGGCACCTAGAAGCAGAAGCTGATTCAGAGGCTACAGAGCAACACTGCATAACAGTTCCATACCTCTTGTTTGCTTATCCTGCTTTAAAATATAGTAGCTCGCCACCATCTGCCCAGTGGTGGCACCACTCACAGTGAGCAGGACCCACATCAATCATTAATCAAGAAAATGCCCCATACCCAACTTGCTAGCCCAGGAGCCAACAAGGGGGATTCTTTTCTCTACTGAGGTTTCTTCTTCCCAAGTGACTGTAGGTTGTGAAACTGACAAGAAACCAACCGGAACAGGCTGCTATAAGAAAAGGGCTTACATCAGGTGGTCCTCAAATCACAGCACAGAAGGCTGGATTCCTGGGATTATAGAGTGTGCTGATGTCTTCTGATGTCTCACTGCTTTGTATAGAGTTATCCCTTAATTGCCTCTTCTTCTTCAGGTTGGACTTGAAGAACTCTTCTCATATTGGACTAGGGTTTCACAGTAACTTAATTACCCTAAAAGTTTTATGATAACTTAGTCATATTCATACTGTGATGTGCCTGGGATTTGAGATGTACATATACAGTTTTTTTCAGAAGATCACAATTCAATCTAGAACGGTCATCAATAGAACACAGTCATTTTAAGTGAATGCACAGTCACGGAAGATCTGTGGCTCCACCTAGACCAGCCTCCCTCTCTCAGGGACAATCACACATCCAATTTCGATCTTTCATATCTTTTCTGTTTGTCTCTTCTGAGCCTGGGTCTCATGTGGCACCTCAGGCTGGCCTAGAATTCCCTATGTGGTCCAGGTTAGTCTTGAACTCTTAGCGCTTTGCTTGTCTTACTTCCCAGATGCTAGGATGGATGGTGTGCATCCATCAATATGACCAGGATTATCAAATATCACTTGATAATGTTACCAAATACATTTGCATGATTCTAAAGTCTTACTTTTTCTCCTAATACAAAATCATTGAGAACAATAAATTGCCATCTAAAGGAGAGCCGGGACTTTATCTCCCAGATTTTGATACACTGGGTATACATTATCATTACTTCAAAATGCATTCTAATTTCCGTTTTGCTTTCTTCTTTGACCCATGGGTTATCTAAAAGTGCATTGTTTAATTTCTAAATGTTAGGGATTTTCTTCTTGGCTTTCTTTTATTAACTTCTAATTTAATTCTGCTATTGTCAGAGAAAACACTGTGTATGATTTCAATTCCACTTAAATTATAGAGACTTGGTTAATGGCTCACAGCATATGGTTCTACATTTGGAATTAAAATAATAAAGTTGATAATAGCATAATTTAGCCCAGCTCTGCTCATGGTGTCTAAGTTGATTCAAGATATCAGTCATTTGCAGAAGTACCCAAGTGAGGAAAGACAAACTAAAGAAAAAAATGTTTTTAATTAGGTGAAGGTTACATGATTTCTCAAGGGATAATGAATAAACAATTTATTTTTTAGGAACATGAGTATTCTTTTCACTCCAAAAGTTGACTAAAGGACAGTGAAATAAATATATTAATAAGTTAAGAGTCACACCATTTTTTTAAACAAATCCTCATCTCTTACTTTATCTCTGGAAATCAAGGACAGGAGACAGTAAAGGATCAATAAGGAAGTTTAAAAACGTAGGCTATGGGAAACTGACCAGCAAAATAGGCCGTCTAGACACAAGATTTATTATGTTAAAGGTTATGTGCAATAAAAAAATATAAACCTTTTTATCCAAACATTTCCTAATACATCACAGGAGAAACAAGCACAAGAACCCACTTTTCTATTCCTAAAATGGGATAATCTAAAAGTACTGAAAACTGGAACAAAATAAATACTCAGCGCTGAGTATCTTCCTTTAGGGGAAACCATTGAGCTAAGCACATTTCTTGCCAGTGCTGTTTAAACACGGGATTCCGAGGTAAACCTTATTTAGATGAGTTTCTAGTCAAGGATTTGACCTACATAATATAATTTGTGTAAATCAAAAGCCACACAGGATCCTTGAAGGAAGAGCTAAAAAATGGCTTAAATTTTTTCAGTTTGAGGATAAACATGCACGAAAGAGACATAAATTTCCACAAATGCTTGGCACAACAGCTCAGTAGAGAGGACATTAAAGGTCTAACTTTTAGACTTTTTTTTTCTTTAGTCTTTTTTTTTAACAGTCCAGTTTTTATCCACTTCCTGGTCCATCCTCTGGCTATTCTATATGTCATACCTCCTCCCCCTGTCTCCAAGAGGATGCCGCACCTCCCACCACCCCCTCACCAGACCTCCCCATTGCTGGGGGCCTCCAGTCTCTTGAGGGTTAGGTACATCTTCCCTGACTGGACATAGATCATACAGTCCACTGTTGTATATGTGTTGGAGGCCCTATATCAGCTGGTGTATGCTGCCTGGTTGGTGGCTCAATATCTAAGCATTCTCAGAGGTCCAGGTTAGTTGAGATTGCTGGTCTTCCTATTGGTTGCCCTCCTCAGTTTCTTCCGGATTTTCCCTAATTCAACCACAAGGGTCACCAGCTTCTGTCCACTAGTTGGGTGAAATTATCTGTATCTGATACTTTCAGCTGCTTGCTGGGCCTTTTGGAGGGCAGTCAGGCTAGGATCCTGTTTGTAAGTACACCACAGTCTCAGTAATAGTATCAGGCTGTGGGGGCTCCCCTTGAAAGGGATCCCAATTTGGGCGAGTTGCTGGACCTCCTTTCCCTTGGGCTCTTCTGCATTTTTGACTTGGCAGTGCTTTCAGACAGGAAAAATTCTGGGTCAGAGTTTTAAACTTTTAAAGGGTGTTTCCATGAGTGTTGTGGAAGCTGTATGCTCTGGTTTCAGCCACAATCATCACAAATGTTTCAGTGTTAGTAATCACCTTTTTATACAAGACTGCATGGATCCAGCCCTAAGTCTACTGTCTGATGACGGCAGGCTATAGCAAGATGGGAGCAGAGGATGCTGGTTTGATTGTGTATCTACTGGTTCAAACACTGTGTCCACAAGGCTTCCCAAATTCCACTTCCCAAAGATGTTTTTGGGCCAGACATAGTGGCTCATGCCTTTAATGTTAGCACTCAAGAAGCTGAAGAGATAGGATGGCTGAGAGCTCAAGGTCTATTTGGGCTACACCTTTGAGACTCTGTTTCTAGCAGTCAAAGATTCTTTGGGGCTTTCTTATAAAAATTACAAACTCAAGCCAGCAAGCCAGGTCTGCCACTGTACCTTTTTTAGGCATTATATTATTATACATTTATTATACATCATATTATACATTCCCCATTAAAATGGTTGAAATGCCAAAGCAAACCTTGGAAAACAGAGCACACTCTACCTAAGGCATTTTATAGCATCTGGCATTGGGATTGGTGTTGTAATAAAAAGATTAAAGTTGCTTAAAGTTCTTTGTCCTGGAAAGGTGTTCTTTTCTTTCTCTTCTGTGGCTAACACTGGGAATCAGACACACAGCCTGCTGTACACCAGGCAAATACCCTACCACTAACCTCAGACCTCTAGACAGTAATTTTTTTTTTTTTTTGAGACAGGGTTTCTCTGTGTAGTCCTGGCTGTCCTGGAACTCACTCCGTAGACCAGGCTGGTCTCGAACTCAGAAATCAGCCTACCTCTGCCTCCCAAGTACTGGGATTAAAGGCGTGCGCCACCACGTCCAGCTGACAGTAATTCTTATTGCACAAAAAAAGAGGCAAAGCCTTTTGTTATGATGGATCATGAAATACTATTACCACAGTTTTTATTTTCTTTTTTTTAATGTCAAATATTTCATAAATAATATGTGAATGAGAGAATGAAGACATTGAGGTACCATTTTTGTTCTATCTCCATATTGACTCAAGAGATAATACAATGTACTTATCTGATATTTCTCCTTGTATACAATTGATACAATCAATAGTTTATTTGATTCCTTTAGTAACTATGTATGTATGGAAAGTGGAAGTCCCTGCTCCCCAAGTTTGTGCATGAGAGATATGAGTCCCACAGCCACATAATCTGGAAGAAATGCAAAGTCAATCCCTCTACGCACTGTCCATTGAAGGAGGTCAGTGAGGAGTCACAGAGCTGGCTCAACAGGTTAACACAATCAGTGCCATGCCTGATAACTGGAGTTCAATCCCACCATGCTCTACATAGTGGATGGAAAGAAGAAGGTCACTATTCAGTGATCTTCCCAAGTATAAGGTGGTATGGCTGCATCCATGAACACCTCCCACCACACACACACACACACACACACACACACACACACACACACACACACATACACACACACCTGCATACAATACACAGATGAATGTAATAAAAAATTAACAACAACGACAAAGGAGTATGGTGAGATCGTCTCTGTTGTGATTTGGGTATGAAGTATCTCGAAAAGGATCATTTGTTGAGATTTTTTTCTGGTCTGGTTGACCTCATTGGGAGCCAATAGAGACACGTGGGTGCTGATCTCATCAGTGCATCGATTCACCGATGGGTTAATGATTTGATGGCATTATTGGGAAGGTGAAAACTTAAATAGACCAGAGGGCATGGGACACTGAGGGTGTGTCCTGCCTGCCCCACCCCCACCTCCCCCACCCCACCCTTATTTTCTTCAAACGAAGTTTTAGAGTTGGCTTGAAGAAATTAACCCACCTCTATGACCAATTCCAGACACAATGGTAGGGGGCTTGCCTTCATGTATCAACCCATTTGTAACAAACATGGCAATGTCTTCCAGCAGTGAAGAAAGGCACTTCTTTGTTTCATTGGGAAATGTCCTTGAATCAAGAGTATAGATATTCCAGCACACCAATAGTCTGCCATCCCCACTACTAGGTGCAGGTCAGAGGTTACTCAGCACAAGTCATCTAGATACCAACAATTTAAAATGTAAGTGTCTAACACTACTCTAAGTCACACCCTGATAGAATGTTTAAGAACGTTGTGTCTACCCCAGGAGATCTAAACAGAAATTTTGCTCAGTCTGCCCATGCTTCATAGAGGCTGCCTAAGGCCCAGCATTCTTGCTGCAAACCCTACCTTACACAGCAATTATATTATATAAGATTTAATATGTCAAACATCCAAAATATGGCAAAAATACAGCATTTATTTACTAAATAGACATTTGTACTAGTATTATTATATTTAGAATAAAACATTACATTTGAAAATAATTTCAAATTTCAAACTATCTTGTTCATCTTAACATTGAATCTAACAAACCAAAAACTCCATACAGTTAGTAGCCCTTGGGCTTTTGTTGTTGTTGTTCTGATCATTTGTTTTGCTTTGCTTTTTGTTGTAGACAGGATATCATTATGTAACTCTGGCAAGCCTAGAACTCATTATATAGGCCAGGCTGACTTCAAATGGGCTTTGGGCTTTTTAACACCAAATCAATCTCAGTCTCTATCTACAACCCCTCATCTGTGTGTGTGTGTGTGTGTGTGTGTGTGTGTGTGTGTGTGTGTACGGACACGCTCACATGCGTACCTACACACTCCTGCCTGCCTGTTGATCTGTCCATCTATCTGTCTACCTGCAAGCTCTCACAGAGCTGCTGGCTTTGGCCTCACTATGTACCTAAAGATGACCTTGAACTTCTGAACTTGCTACCACCTCCTAAGTGCTGGGATAACATATATGCACTTCCATGTCTGATTGATGAGATTCTGGTGACACAACCCAAGGCTTGGTGTGTGTCAAACAAGCAAGTTACAGGCTGAGTTACATCTCCAGCCCCCAAATATCTCTTTAAATCTAGATTGTTCAGCAGTGAAACACTGTAATTTTGTCATCCACAAAACAAAATATTATAATACCTTTAATACCTTACTAACTTTCTACAATGTTTCTACTATATTTTTTAATGTATTGATCACATATCAGAACCCATCCCTATGGCCTTCTCAGCATGAAAACTTTAACATGGTAATGGTTTAGTGGCAAGCAAAACCCATACTTCGGTCACAGCATTCTCAGCAAAAATGAGACGAGCCATCAGAATTCAATGTGAATGCTACTGGCAGGTAAGGGAGGCTACTCCTAATTGTGCTTTGTAGGAAATCCTGGTGGAATCAGAGTTGGTACCAGGACACTAAAGAGGAGGCAAAGGAAGTCCCTACTTTCAAAACAACAGGATAAAAAAACAAAAAAGCAGAGTCATATCCCACATGACACCAGTGCTTTGGCTGTCCATTCTGGACAATATCTTTGGCAGAGAGTTAAAAGAATGGGCCGTGACAACTTAGAAAAGCAAGTGTCAGTGTTGCCAGACAGGTTTGGTTCCATGAGGACAGCGCAAACCCCATTTCCTCCTTTGACAAGGCTGGCAGCTGGAGCAACTATAGTGGACATGATAGATTCAGGATTAAGTGGGGAATCTGAGAAGGGCCCTCCTGACAACTTAAAGCTCATGATGTAATGGCATGTGCTGAATGCGTGGGCGGCATGTCAGGCTAATAAACAGGTGAGCCTGGGTGCTGTCACCATCTGGTCAGTGCCAGCCTATAGGAGGTCCCAGAAGCGGGGCTTTGTCTTCCATCCTTCTGCCTCCATAAATGAATATTTATTATATTATATTGCATATTGCCAAATGAAAGCTAGTAGTTTTTCCTACGTAGGGAAGGGGAATCCATCCCTACATGCTGGCTCACACAGGAATCTTCACAACAACTAAGCAAAAATGGGAGGACATTTTATTTCCCTTAAATATATATGTTTGTATTGATACTGAGTGTGGATACATAGGAGTGCCTTCGTGCCATGGTGCACATATGGGAGCCAGAGGAAATCCCTTCTCTCCTTCCACCATGGGTGGAGAGCAGGAGGCTTGACCTTGGCAGTAAATGCCTTTTCCTGCTGAGCCATCTGGCTGGCCCTTTATTTCCCATTTAAAAAAACAAACAAACAAACAAAAAAACAAAACAAGGAGCATAGACTTGCTGCAAAGAGGTAACTCCTTGGATGTGACAAAGCTCCAAACCAGCAGAGCTTTTATTTAACCTCAAGCCTCAGCTCTTCAGACTTTACATTTCAGCCAAACCCTGCTATAGAAAAAACTACAGGTAAACAGGTAACAGGGTAAAAGAAAACTGACCAAAAAAACCTAGGAGGCATTATCTAGGAAATAACTTCAGGCACGGGCCCAGTGGGCCTATAAAGGGATCATTCCACCCATGGATGTCTTGAAACATACAACCTGCTATGATTTCTGAGATGATCTCCCTGCACCAAGCTGCACTGTACATTCAGAACAAAAAGAATGATCACGCCCCTTGCCCTCAGCTGATCACAGACCATCTGTGTAAAAAGACTCACTGATCCGATGTGATAGCTAAGGTCCTTCCTCACACCAGTGGTCCATTTTCACAGTACAGGGCTAAATGGTTTGGGAGAATGTATGTTGAGAGTCAGTGCTCAAAGACTGGCCAGGAGAACAGATCTGTTGATCATGAAATGCAGGATTCTGAGCTGTCATTCATAAGTCCTTGAGAGTCACTGATGGACTATGGGGAAGTTCTCAGTCAGTACAAATGACCTACCGTCTGCTTGTTTTCTCTCTTGGAGTCATGATAGACTCCCAAGGCACAAAGGAAGCAGAGGTGAAATATATAGTCTTGCTTGGAATTCAATGTGGACATGCCCAAGATATTTCTGACCTGAATAACTACACATGACAGTATTGTCCCAGGATTCCAATTCACAAGAGCCCTTTGTTTCTTGTGATGATCTGGTAGAGAATGGCCCCACAAATGGATATATTTGAATACTTCATCCCTGGTTGGTGGACAGTGTGTGAAGAATTAGAAGGACAGTGTTTCCTTGGTGAAGACATGTCACAGGGTGATCCCAGAGGTTTCAAAAGATTCCTACTAGTTCTGGTATACTCACTCTCTCTCTCTCTCTCTCTCTCTCTCTCTCTCTGTGTGTGTGTGTGTGTGTGTCTCTGTGTGTGTGTGTGTGTGTGTCTCTCTCTCTCTCTCTCTCTCTCTCTCTCTCTCTCTCTCTCTCTCTCACACACACACACACACACACACACACATACACATACAGAGACAGAGACAGATGTAAGTACTCAGCTATACACTCGCTTCACCACCATGAACTTGAACCGTCATAACCATAAGCCAAATTAGAGCCTTCTCTTCATAAGATACCTTGGTCATGGCATTTTATCACTGAACCAGAAAACTAACTGACAGCTTTCTTGATGAAGTTCTAGCATTCGTTCTATGTCCTCCTTTTCCCCTATTCCCCCTGAGCTAAACGCAAAGTCTGGTGCTACAGCAAGATGGAGAGCCGTGGAACCCCATACATCCAGACCTTGAAAACCTCAGAAGGGATCTTTCCCTTGTTCTCATCCTGACCAGGTGCCACCAGGCTGGGATCTCTAAGATCCAAGGCAAGAGATACTTCCTCCAAGCCAACCAAATGGAGGATAATGGCAGCCTACCACAAAAGCAAAGCAGGGGAAGGGTCTCCAAGTAGCAAAGGAAATCCATATTTAAACATATCCTTCACATCCTATGCCAATAATATGTAAGCTTGTGAAAGTGCAAATGGCCTCTGGCTTTCAAACAGGGTAATCTTGGTTTGACTTTTATGTCACTATTCCATCCTTCTAACTACATCACAGCAACTAAAGTTCTCCCCTTACAGGGTCTAATGTTTGGGAATTTTGTAAATACCACTTTCCATGTCATCTTTTGGCTCGTCTCATTTTAAATCATCTCCTCATCTCTAGTTCTGACTCTTTTCACTGGCTTTTTGGTTCCCAGCTTCTGTGAGGAACATCAAAGGCCAAAACTCATTAGGTAAACAGGCTGGCACCAAGGGCGCTATGGGGAGGAGCTAACTTAAATCAACACTACCCATTTGGGGAGTCAAGGGTTTGTGGTGTTTTTCCATGAGCTGCTATCTGACAGCAGCTCCTGGAACAGTTCAGATACCTCCTGCTGGTGTGGCATCTCTGCAGCCTGGGCCTTATGAACTGGAAGCATCAGGCAAGGCCTCTGCTGCCAGCACAAAACTTCGGATTAATGAAACTCCCAACCAGTCTGCTGCCCCAGCTCTTTTCCCTTTGATATTATATGAATGCATTTTAGACCTTGAGTTTATGACCTGTATTATTTTTGTTTTGTTTCCTTAATGGGGGAGGAAGCTGGGTTTTGCCAACCAAGACAATGTCACATTGCAGGCAGTAACTCAAGGGCAATGTGCGAAGGATTTTCTGACTATGTCATCAAACAGGAACCTCAAGGAGACTCTGGGATTGGTATATTTTCTACTGGAACCAAGAATGGGCAGGATGTAGTTGCTGGAAGGGAGCGAGAGAGGGGATGTGTTGGGATAGATGGAGATGGTGTCTTTCAAAGCACACTGAGGGAAATAGCTCTCACGGATTCACGCCCTCAAGTCACAGCTGAATGCGGTAAAGAGCATGCGCATAAGCACTAAGTATCAGCGCACCCCTCCAAGAGTTCTCTGAGCCATGGCACCATTCTTGCTCCAGATGGCAAGGAAAATAATTTATAAATGACAAAAGTTCAGCAAGGGGATGGCAGCTGCTCAGCTCCAGCTCTCCGGCCAGTAGAAGTGAGAGCTTTTAATCACCTCCTGCATCTCAGAGGGCCTTCAGACAGCATCAGAACATGTGTACAGTATGTTCTCAGAGAGGAGCTGGCCAAATATGAAAGATTAGAAAATCGAGTGAAATAAAAATAGAAATACATACTGTTTTCTCCCAAATCCACAGTGCCAAGCAGGGAATGAGAACAAAGGACTTTACATTTCTTAAACCAAGCTTTTCACATTGCTTCCCATTTTGTTTTTTTACCCACTTCCTATATATTCCCTTCTAGAGAAATATCTAGAACGATTTTAAGAATACATAATCAGTGTTTGCTGATCTTCTCGTCTACTTAGTCAAATAAACCTATAAACCTTAATATTACAAAAGTGCCTCTGCCTGATATTTGGCCAACTGCTTCTTTGAAATATTTTTCTCTCCCATTTTCTTTTCAATTCTGAACTTCCACTTGATTGATTGATTGATTGATTGATTGATTCATCCATCCATTCGTTTATTTGAAAGTATCACTTTAGGCAGGGACATAGCTGGGTTGTTAGGATACTTGCCTATCTCGCATGAAGCCCTGGATCCAATCTCAGCATTACAAAAACCCTAGCATGGTGGTACATACCTTCAATCTCCAAGGAGACAAGGGAATTAGAAGTTCCAGGTCATCCTTGAGTATGCATTAAGTCAGCTTGGTCTACATGAAACTCTGTCTCAAAAGAAGAAAATGATGACTCTAAAACGTACTGCCTTGCAAAATAATACCCTCCACCTCTCCTTAGGAAAAAGTAGCTTTAGTTGCTGCCGAGGTCTTAGGGAACCACTTACACAAAGAGAAAAGTAAACAGAGATGATGACTGTAGTAACTAAAGTCATCAAACTATTTTCAAAGTATACTGGCCTATAAAACAGATGCAATCTAAACAATCTGGCAATTTTGGAAAAGCCAACTCTAAGCCTGGCAACTGGAGCAGATGAGGTTATAATCTAAAGAGTGAAAAGTTTCTGGATAGCAAATATCACTGATGCTCATCAGCTAGACTGACTCTCCGGCACGCATTGTGATTGAGGTCCAGAGCTTTCCAGTTCTCATCCAATCAGGGTGGCTCTAGATGGCATGCAGAAGGATGATAAACGGGAGACTGAGATTGTATGCCTGGACGCGGACACCCAGCCAGCCACCACTGCTTTCATCTCTTCCATAAATAGTACTCAAGGAAGGAAGGCTGTTGAGGCTCTGGGAGCAGATGTGTTTATCCCAGACCCAGAGTCTGGTAAAGGGCAAAAAGGCTGGCCTAGCACAGACCTGAAATCCCAGCACTCTAGGAACTAACATAGGAAAATTGTGAGTTCAAGGCCAGCTTGTACTAAATAGAAAGCTTTAGACTAGCCTGGCCTCGTCTCTAACATGACAAGAATAGATTAATATTAAAACCTATACATATAAGGCACAATTTTAAATTAAGATTGGTGTAACAAAAAAAGATTTGTTTTTATTTTTTTTTAATTGTGTGTGTGTGGTGTGTGTGTGTGTGTGTGTGTGTGTGTGTGTGTGGTAAGTGTGTTTATAAGAGTCTGAATGCTAAGATGAATATATGCATATGTGGAAGTCAGAAGAAAGTTTCTGGGAGTTCGATTGCTCTGTTGTACCTTTTGAGGCAGGCGTCTCTTCTTTAGGTCACTTTGCACACTCCAGGCTAACTGACCCACATGCTTCCAGGAGAGTCTCCTGTCTTCATCTCCCATATCACTCTATGACTAAAGCAACTATAGAAAAGAGCCAACAAGGTCAGCCTGTTGTTGGTTCCAGGAGTGGTATGGGTCATTGGACTTGTGTAGTGAATGCTTTACCCACCGAACTGTCTCTCCAGCCCTAGTTTAATGTTTGTTTTTGTTTTCACAAAATATTTTTTAAAAATATAACCAGCAATAATGGAAAATAAAAACATCCTCCAGATTCACAATGTCACCAATGTCCTATTAATACTTTCAACTGCATTGATTGCAACTTTCTTTAAACCACAGCTCTGTTTGCTCAGCAAAGAGAGAAGGAAGAGGAGAAGGGGAAAGAAGAGGCAGATGAAGAGAAGGAAGAAGGAAAGGAAGAGGAAGAGGGAAAAGAAGGAGAAAGCAAAGAAGAAGGAAAAGAAAATAGGAGACAACTGGGCAAATAACATAGGCTTGAGTCACCCAGCTCTAGAGAATAGGTCATCTTGCATTGTGTTTGAGCACACACATCCCCTGACTTCCTACTTCTTACTACTTATGACAAATCAGTAATGCAGATAAGAAGAGTAGTTTTGTTTTGTTTTTTTTTAGGGACGCATATGCACTTGAATATGTACCTTGAAGTAGCTTTAAGAATCTGGAAAGCTTATAACTTATGTTAAAGATACTATGAGTACTGAATTCCATACCAAAGAAACTGTATTCACTGTGAAGAAAAACATCTAGTTAAACAAAGTATTCCAAACTTGGGACAGAATACATTCAATAATGCTTCCAGAAAACACTGAACCATTGTCTCCATTCCCTGCCTTAGGGAACCTGGACAGACAACCACCAGACAAACAGCTGAGTTCCCCATGGCTTTCAAGGATGATTTTCTGTAGGACCACACCCTCATTACAAAGAGACACCAATTCTGTAACTCGAGATGCCCTGGGTGTTCACTCTGTGCTGAATTAGTGTGAGCTTGTGGATGCTATTTACCAGATTCACTTACCAAAGATGCACTCAAGCAGCAATACAGGTTCAATGAGTATATGCAACTATAAATGCTATATATACATGATATAATATATACATATTATGTAGTATACTAGAATATGTATATACTATAATACATACTCAGAAGTATAAAAAACAATAGTGGCTAACATTATTGCATATTTTCCAGAGACGACAGAGCACTCCCAGATCTTCAGGTCTTCTTCTAGCCATAGGATCTGACTCCCAGTTATGAAAAATCCATCCATAATGTTTTAAGCAAAATAAACAAATCATTGAAAGCAGATCATTAAAATTAACGCAATCATCAATGTCCATTACAATTTTCTGTAATGGGGGAAATTTTGCACATCTCAACTTTTCCACCTGGCTGTCCCAAGCATGTGGCTTGTTAGACATTGAAAGGGGATGCTGATAATTGATGATCTGAACTTTTACTCTCTTGCTGATGCATTCCATTTCAAACTCAAACAGTAATACAGCATTGGTACTACCATATTAGACAAAGGAGCCCTAGAGATTAAAATCAGAAAAGTTTTTAAAATCATCATTCAGGCTGAAAGTATAGATCAGAGTATTTGATACCATCTGTAAGGATCCTAGATTTGATCCACAGCACTGTCCCAAATCACCAGTGAAGCCTAATAGGTCAAAATCATTTGAAAATCAAAGATGCAACAACAAATTAGGATTTAAAATTAAAAACTGACCAAACATATGTGGACTCTCAACATCATAAATGCAGATACCACGGTATTATGTTGGAATATGAAATATCCCATAGGCTCACGTCTCAACACTTCCTCCAGTCTACGTGCCAAGTCCAGTTCTAGCCTGCACTTCCTGACTCCTGTCCAACCAAGATTCAAACAACAGCCTTATGCTCCTACCTTCCCATCTGCAAGCCACCACCAACTCCTCGATGCCTTCCCAGCATAACTGTCCCCTCTCAAACTGTGAGTTCAAATAAATCCTCCCTCCCCAAAGCTACTTCTTGCAGGTTCATCACAGAGGCAAGAAATGACCCAATGAACACAATAAAGAGTGACAAGGGACACCAACCTAAAGAAGTGTTCTGAGGGTGACATTAGGATCTAAAACAAAGTGAAGGAAGAAAATGTTTGAAAGTGGGAAAAGGGCTGCTCTGTGACTGTTAAAGAAGGAAAAATGCAACTGAAAAACTCTTCATTTCCCTCGGTTGGCATTGTCAGGCCTTGATTTTAAGAATGAGACAGTAGAAAGCACCTCCGTCTAGCACGTAACAATTTGCATTCTTGTACCTTGATAGACATAACAGTGAGAGGATTCTGTCAGGTGTAAACACTGTTTTCACACATCCTACCAATGTGTGCCTTCGTTATTATTCAACGTTTAATTAAGTCACAACACCAGAAAACATCTGGTAGTAAACTTCAGCACATGCATAGTACAGCATGAATGACAGGGTGCTGGAGCCCATGAGCGACAGCAAGGGTGTGCTTCATATGAGCAGCCAGAGTGTAAGCGGCTAAGGACTGATGGACAAACAGGCACACCTGGACAGAGTGCTACAGCTCCCCTTTTTGTGACCATGAGAAGGTCAAACCTTGCTAAGTCTTGGTTTCTGTCTCTGAAAAGCAGGGCTAATCAAACTGACCTGGCACTAAATCAACCACAGACGCAGTGTTCTGCATTCAGAAAGCAAACAACACATTGGTTCTTTCCTGCCTCTGCTGCCATAGGGCTGTCTTTAATAATAACATATAATAGAAGTTTGAAAAAAAATCACCACCATACTGTTAGATCACGTGACTCTATCCAGACAGGCCCTACTTTATAATCAACCCAGTCTGTAAAAATGTCTTTATCACAGAACAAGAGGGAGGTTTTGATCAGTCTGGTGTGTTCAGGGACACCAGGGCTTAGCTGTCTGGAACGCGCATCTTAGCAGTCACTCTATTCCCTAGAAACAGGCTGTGTCTATTTCCTTACACATTGTTAGATACCAGCTTTGTTTTGCAAGGGAAACTGATGAAACAAGAAGTGAACTTTAGCAGTAAGTTCTGTAAAACAAATAAAATCAACAATAACAAAGAACACAACCATCTATGACAGACTTGGGGGACAATCTAGTCTAATCCCTACTTTTGTTCTTTGAAACTTCAGTGCTCAGAGGACAACACCGACTGCTCTAAATTTCTTAGAATTATATTCCAAGACTCTTCCTGCCTTAGGACACTGAATCAAAAATGGATATCCATACTTACTCAGCACTCAGGAGTTCTGTGACACTCTTGCTTATTGAATATGGTACTGAGTGAAATAATAAAATTATAACAAATTATGATATACTCAAAAATGCATAGCAAGTATAATCTCTTATTACTATATTTAGATTTGGGGTTTATTTAAGATTTAAGTAAGTGATCCAGGTCAGTAATTTGAATTCATTAAAAAAAAAAAAGGAAACCTTAATGAAAAGTGAATACACGTATAGACACAGACAGAGAGAGACAGAGAGAGGGGATATATACTCTGTAGGATTAAAAATTAATTTAAATATTGAGGTTTTATTACTCCAGCTTCTCAGCAGATTACTCAGAAATTATATTCACTTCCCTGTCCTTGTACACTCAGCAGAAATCTAACACTTCATTTGACCTGGCCTAAAGCCAATATTTCTCCCACAGGGTGATTCAAAAATAAAAAATAAAAATAAATAAAACAGCACAGAAGACAAGCTGCCCAAACCCAACAAATTACACCCATATAAATCTGACTCACAAAATATGTAGAAAGCCACTGGCTAAAACACATTTCAGCTATTATCAATATGGTATTTTCTATTTTTCAATGCTTCCAATTACCTGGACCAACTGAATTGGCTGGCCCTTCATCTCAGTGGGAAAAATTAAAATAATGGTACTGTGCTCTGGTAATGTCCACCTCTCTAAGCCAGACTCCTCTTGCCTCTCCTTTGGTAGGAGGTTCCCATGTGGTCAGGTTATATTTGTAAGCTTGTTCTCCTTTGCTGAGATCTTTCCCTGAACTTCAGATGTTATGGGTCATGATGAGTGTCAGCCCAAGGACTCAAGTCTCATCATCGGAATGCTATAACTGGAAGCTGAATGCATTAAGTTTCTATTTATCTTGGCTAAGTAAGTGTTTTATGTCAAAAAGTTTGTGATTGGCAAAATTTGGTGAGATAACAGAAGCAAACTAACCCCTAAACAGTATGTAACCATTACTCATAAAACTGGGCAATAACATCATATCAACTATAATGGACAACACAATAAATGTATGTTTCTAATTATCTCTGTGGTTGCCTGGGTTGAGCTCCACCCAAGTTTAGAGAGTTCAGTTTAGGGAGTCCTCATACCCCAGCCTATCAGGAGGCTACTGTCATAAGCTTAGGAAAGCCTGAACACCCAATTTGATCCTCCAAACTCATGGTAGAAGAGAACAGACAGCTAAAACCTGAACACACACACACAGAGTGAATAAATGAATAAATACAGAATTACAGGTGTCTGTTATTTCACCTGATTTAATATTTTGTTTTGGAAAATAAGAAAACAAAATTTCTTTCTTTATGGTACTCTCAAATTTAGTGTTGGAAGAACATACTCCCCTAAAGATAAGGAACATTGGAAGAAAGACAGACAGGCAAGTGAGGATCACAGCACAAAATTAAGACTCCAGGGGAAAGGGTAGTATGTTCTAAGAGCAACAGTGAAGGAACTTCTCTTTTGAGAAACTATAAACTAGGGAAGACAGTGGGTTCAGCCTAGATCTGCATGGAGAAGTTGAGGACACGTTCACAGTAGAGTCACAGTTGTCATGAAACAGTAGAAGTCAGTAGATGAACACTTTGTCCAGAGAAGAGGATTCATTTGGGAATCATGGATGGTAACAGAACACTGCTCATCTGAGACAAGCCTAAAATGCTACACTAAGAAATGCCCAGCTTGTCTGACAGAAGCTGAGGCAGCACTGAGAGCTTTCTCAGTAGCTTGGTGATGTAGACAGATGCAGACAGAGTAGTGAATTCAATAGATGGCAGCCCAAAAGTATCATGGAAGAAGAGCTCCCAGATATACGGAAGATAGTCTGGACTGCAGCATGGGAAGTGTGATGTTTGCACTGTGGTTTAATAAACTGGATTTGAAATGGGAGACAAATGTAAGCGGTACTCTGTTCATTGAGTGGAAAAACTGGTAATGTGATGGAGTGGATCTTCCATTGCTCCTCAGCTGGGTGAGGAGGCATGCCCACGAGAGGCAGACTGGGAAGATGCAGGACCAGGATGAGGCATGGCCTTTAGCAAAGCTGAGTCGATGCACACATGAAGCAGGACTGATAAATATGATAAACATAAATTTGTGCCATGACCATGAACAGTGAAGGATGAGGTACAAACAGGAAGTAGGATTCTGGCTGAAGATAAGTAAGACAAGAATGGAATGACAATTTAAAAAGGAATGAAGAAAGTTCTTCCTGACTAAAGAACAAAAGAAAATTCTGCTATGAATTCTTCACAACAGTCCCTGAAGCATGAAGCAGAACATGCTAGAACAGTGGTACTTGATATTAGCTACTCTTCTCACTGTGACCAAATACCTAACAAAACAACTCAAGGAAAGGAGGATTTAATTTTAGCTCACAGTCTGTAGACATATATTCCATCACAGGAGTGGGAGGCATGATGGCTGGAGCTCCGTCCCTAGTGCTGGAAGCCCATAGCATGGCTTGTTACATCTCTGTAGATCATGAACATGGACAGGATAGGAAGTAGGGTCAGGCTATAAATCTGAAATTCTATAAACACTACCTAGCAACCCATTTCCTCTACCATGGGACAGGACTCCTAAGGGTTCCACAACATGCCAAAAACAATGCCACCTACTGGTGAGCAAGTGTTCGAACACACCAGCCCATGTGGCACACTTCACACTCAAATCATACCTTCCTCTTAGTTAAACCTTCATCATTTCAAGATTACTCTCCCGATTTCTTGCTGTGACTGTTATAGATACTGAATAAGCCAAGGACTTGCTATCTGTGTAGATGAATGCTGAGTTCCAAGACCAAAGTCTCAAGAAGGCTCTTTCATTTATCCTAGCCTGGAGCAGCAAAGACTGTAGGCATAATCATTGAACATAGACAATTTACGTTCTGGTGCAGCCATGGGGAAAAAGACATGTTTTAAGTTAGGTAAAGTCAGTGAAAAGGACAAGAATATACAGAATATACAGAATGCTGAATCATGAGTTTGCAAGAGTGTGCAGACTATATTCAGTTATGTAACCAGGGAATGTAAAATCTGAGATGGAATTTAAAAAAAAAAAAAAAAGTTTCCAGGACCAATTGCAAGAAGGAGATGGCCAAGTTTCTGGGAACAATAAAGAAATTGACATTCAACACACACAAGGGGAAGTAGGATTTGAGTACCCTTTGCTGACCAGAGGCTATACTGACCTCACACATTAGCTTTCCCCTTAACTCTCTGAGAAATTCTTCAAGTTCTTTGATCCTGCCTAAACTTGATGAATGGGGGAAAGGCAGGTCCATAGAAATTAAATGTAGCTTGTAAACATGATACAATCTGGAGGCTTTGGAAGGTGGACCTCTGGGCCTGCTCATGGGGGATTATCTTGATTGTCACTAATAGATACGGGAAGACCTTCCCTCTGTGCACAGACCATTCCCTGGGTAGGAGCTCCCAAACTCTGTAAGGGCAGAAAGGAAATGAGGCAGCACAGGCATGCATTGTTCTCCTGTAAATACAGACATAATGAGACTGACTGCCCCAAGCTCCTGATGCCCCAACTTCCCGCCATCATGGACCGTACTTTGAAATCGAAGCCAAAACAAACCCTTTCTCGTTTAAGTTCTTTATCATCATATTTTATCACAGTAACAAGAAATGAAATTAGATTATCACTCAAGGTAGACAGATGACAAATGATCATATTTAACCCTAGAATCCAGGCATGCTTCGGTCAGGCACGTGGAAGGATAACAGTAAAGTAGGAGCTCCTATACCAGCTAATGAGGCCTGCATTGTGAAGTAGTGGCAGGTGAAGTGTGCCTGCAATCCAAAGACTCCAGAAGAAGAGGCAGAAGGATCTGAAGCTCAAGGTCGTCTTTGGCTACAGAGGGAATTCAAGGGCGTCCTATGCTACAAGAAGCCTCCTCTCAAAAACAAACTAACAAACAAACAAACAAACAAAAACCAAGTGTCAGGAGTAAAAGAAGGGGAAAGTATAAGAAACCCATACAGACTATCAAACCACACCTGAGGCTTAGATGTTGGGAAAACTTAGCCTCGACACCTATAAATGTACTGCCAACAACTAAACAGTCAAGAATTCAAAGATGGTCTGGCTTTCAAACTCAGGTGAGATAGTGCATGGAACATCTGGGTAAAGAAATACTAATGGGTAGGTAGAAATATGGACCTAATTTTAAAAAAAAATGAGAAGATTCTTGAGCCTTAGGTTGATGGTGGGAAGGACTCTCTTGCTTTGTCAGCTGGGGGACATTTCTGTGTCATCTGATAAGGGTATCTTTGTTGGCTATTGGTGTGGACCAGTATCTTTCTGACACTCAGGAAATACATGAAGCTACTTCCACTGCTACTACAAAAAGCACAAAATTGCAGAGACACAAAAGTATACACACACAGACACATTTTTAAAAATCTAGTTATAACTTAATAGCCCTTCTACACAGACATACTCTAAATGACAAGTGAAATGCCGTGTTATTTAGATTCATATGCACAGTGTTAAAATGCTGTGAAATCATGTAGGCTTTGACTGTCTGATGTTATTCAATTGATGTCATTAAAACAGAAGAATTAGTCTCATAATTATTCCCTATGGGTTTGACAGTCTGCCTAGAAAAAGAAAGAGTACTCATCTCTGTCCCAAATTACCTTATCTGGGGGGAAATTAGGTGGGTTAAAGACAGCAAAACCAATATTTCAACAGGCCCTATGGGAAGAAAAAGAAATGTGTATCAAAATGGAAGAACCACCTCTGGTGACCCCGAGCTGCATCCTGTCAGGCTCTGCAGGCTGGGTGACTCCACGGCAAAGATCAGGTAAGGACGAACAGACCCTGTCTATCCAGCTGGGTGGGCTGGCCATCCTCAGCATTCAGAAAAATCATCAGTGTGCTCACATGTATGTGTAAACTCCACTGTGTACACACTTGAAAGTCTCCCACAAGCACAGATTGACTGTAGAGATATAACTGCTCAAAACGACTCCCAATTCCTTCTCAAGTGCTAGGAAGATGGCCCACTCAATCAAGTGCTTGCTGCAATATGTAAGTACCCAGCCCCTCCTAACACGGGTGGCCAAGCTCTGCCCTACAGAGTAAAAACCCCAAGATCAGATCACAAATCCCACCAATCTCTGAGCTCACCCGGAAATCAGGCCACAAAATCCCACCAATCCCAGGACACGCTGAATAGGTCCACCTGGAAAACTCTGTGCCCAAGAAACCATATATATTCCCTGCCTCCCACTAAGTTCTTTGCTCCTTCTCTCCTGCACGGAGGCTACCACCTTTCTGTGTTTTCCGCAATGAATCTCATGTGTGAGGTTTGTTGGGCAGTATGACTCTGTGGTAGTCTCTGACCTCCAAGTGCCAGGATACCTGTCTCTCTGAGCTGCAACACACCTAGGTTTGGATCTCCAGCACCCACAGAACAAGTATGGTGTGGTAGGCCTCATGCCTATAAAACCAGGGCACAGGATTCAAAGACAGTGGGATCTTGGATCATGGTGGCCAGACACTCTGGCTTAATTAGCAGACTCCCATTCATTGAGAAACTCTGCTTCCAAAAAATAAGGTGCTGTGCGGCAATGGAGACACCCAGTGTTGAACTCTGGCTTCAACATACACGCGTACATACAAATGAGCATCTCTCTCTCTCTCTCTCTCTCTCTCTCTCTCTCTCTCACACACACACACACACACACACACACACACACACACCCCTATAAGTAGGGATCCTTTTCCTATCTATCTATGACTTTGGCAGGTCTGTGTGATCCTCAGAGAGAAGAGAATCCAATTTCACAGGAATCTAAAGCAAACCTTACTATTAATTACTACACTGAGGCCACAGATTAAAGGCCAAGCAATTACAGGGAAATAGATACAGGGTATGGCTTGTTAGCAAAAGCCATTGATTGAGAATACAAAACCAGATTTCAACTCAAGACTCTCTTACAGTCTAACTGAATTTTAAATGAGTAATTTTTACCTACCTCATGATAATTAATGAGCTTACTTATGACATGTTAAGGCACCTGACATTATCCTTAAGATATTTCTTAGAAGAAATTTTATGCTCAAAGGATACTATTTCCATAAGAAATACTAAATTCTCAATTTCTATAGCTATTTTAGAATCATTTTCTGAATTACAGGCATTATTCATCTATGTCATACATTAGCCCTAGATCTTTAGAAGAAATTATGTGTAACTTGATATTTTTGCTGCTGTAACAAAATGCCTGAAATGATCAACTTATAAAGAGAAAAGGTTGTTTGTTTGTTTGTTTGTTTGTTTTGTATGTGTGTGTTGGTTTCTTTTTTGTCCTCGTAGTGTTGAGGGTTCTAGTACCATGATAGGATAGCTCTATTACTATTGGCTTGTGGCAAAGAAGCATATCATAATAGAGGTGTGTGGCAGAGCAAAACTGTTCATATCATAGTCTAGAAGTGAGAGAAGCAGAGAGACTGAGGTTCCATAACCCGTTAATAACAGACCACCTATGAAGTCATACCATCCAACAATGTCACCACCTCCCAACAATGCAAGACAGGGACCAAGCCCTAAAACACAAGCCACTGTACACTCAGCATCCAAATGTAGCAATCTCCTTATCTTTGAAGACTACGCTAAAAGAAGGTTTACAGTTAGTTGGGCAATAGAAGTTATAAAATATAAATAGCCAGTGGAGCATGCCTTCAATTCCAGCACTCAGGAGGTAGGGCAGGCTGTGTTTGAGGCCAGCCAAGTCTACAGAGAGAGTTCAGAACAACCAGGACTACACAGAGAATCCCTGGTAAATAAATACACACATACATATATGCATACATACACACATAATAGATAAATAAAAGGAAATAATAAAAGAAGGATCATAGAATGTGATGAAATAAATGGAGAGACAGTGGTTTTAAAGCTAACATTTGTATGTATTTGCATTAAAATTCTATTATAAATTAGAAAACTTAATATATTAATAATATTTAAAGATATATATGGAGAAGAAAAGTTCATGGATACCAAAATCCAATTAAAAAATATAGAACTCAATCCTAAATCCTCACTTTCTGTAGCTATTTTAGCATTATTTTATGGATTATAGGTATTATTAGCTTTGTCATGTATTAGCTCTAAGAGATTAGACGAATGCTTGCATTAGTAAGTTTTCTGCTGCCATAACAAATTTAAGTAAGACTTAAGTATACAAACAAACTAAACTAAAACTGATAATGGCAAAACAGCATGAACCTGAAAGAGGAGAAAGACAAAGGGACCCATCAGAGAATCAAAAGTAGCCACACACTCAGAACAGGGCTGCCTATGGAAAATGAACCTTGGTTCTACCTACCATGGATTTCTTATTTTAACAGAACAAAGTGAATACCAATGGATAGTTGATGCAATGCAATGCAATTGCATCAAAATTGGAGAGTTCTTTTCAATAAACAGTATAATGGGGCTGGAAAGATGGCTCCGTTGGTAAAGGAACTTGCCACACAAGTTTGGGAACTTGAGTTCAAATCTCAAGAACTTGCATAAAAGCAGTTCACTCTGTAAAGCCCAGCACTCCTAAAGGAGAGACAGAGGGCACTGACAGGAAAACCCACAGCTAGCCAGGCATTCCCAGTTAGTCTCAAAGAAGGGATGGCACCCAAGGTTATCCTCTGACCTCCTCCTGCAAGCCTTGGCAGAAATACACACACACACACACACACAGAGTTACCAATGTTCACAGAGAAGAATCAAAAGAAGATACGCTTGCCATGGGGAAGAATCACGCAAGGCCTCCCTGAGTATATAAAAGGTACCGATGTATAAATAGGAAAAAAAATATAAGTACACTTTCAGTGGAAATTTTTTAAATAATTGTGAAAGAAAATTTATAGAAGAAATGATCGTCTAAGGAAACCACTCATCAATAATCAAAGCAAATTAAAACAAATACATTCACCTTAGAAAATGGGAAAAGTAGGAGGTTTAAGAATGCCCTGGGCTGGTGGGGAAAGTGGGTATTTAACACTCAAACTGGCATGGTGTGTACTGGTGAGGGGTCTAAGAAAACTTTATAAACTTACCCAGCGAACATGCCACCATCTGTCTTTGCACCCTAAGATACAGTAAATGCATTAGTTTAGATCCAAAATACCCACTCCTTGGTGTTCTCCAATGAGGGATCTATCTAAAATTTCTTGTAGCAGTCATATTTTTGGGAACATGATACAGAGAAAATGTGACTCTCCCTGGGGGAGAATATGAATAAAATGTAGACCATACCATGAGCAGTTGAATAAAATGAATTTGATATATACACAATAAAGAGCAACTGAAAATATAATGCCCAGAGGAAGTGGTACAAAGAAATAAATGGGATCCATAACTCATATAAATTAAAAATGCAATTACAACAAAGTAACAATGTGTTTTACAATGCACACAGTGACAAGCATGGACACTTTGGGTGAAGCCTGAACAAAAATGGCAGGGGTCAAGTACATACCAACAAGGACTCAGGCAAAAGCAATCAGAGCCCTAGGAAAGTATAGGTATACAGGTGTACATGCACATAGAGCCACCAAACACAATTTTTATGAGATAACACCATCTAACCACACCTAAGGCACCTCACTTCTATCTTCTTCTCTTCTTGTTTCCTATTTCATTTTTAGTGTTGATCTCTGGCAACTACGATGATTGCAGGTTACAGCTTTCCACCTTAAAACCCTGAGGCAGACACTTAGAAGTATACAGTGAGTCCCTGGACCAGTTGTAAGTATCACGCATTCATCAAGGGCTCAGGGTCACAAACAGATCAAGAGCCAACAGCAAACAGACCATAGCAGATGCCTTTCCTTGGTTGCCTTTTCCAAAGTGTCACATCCGGGAGCGGGCATAGGGAGGGGCATGAGGAGCTGCTCTGGGCACTGACTACACTTCCGGAGAGAGAACTTTTCACCCCAACTTCAGTCAGACTTCAGTCTGACTGAGACCAAAATGAAAGCAGGAAATGAGGTTCCATGCGCAAATGCATGCAGGGATATTTTGAAACAGAGGGATGTCTTAAAGTGCCTTAAACACAGCAAAGTTAGTTTCTCATAAAAATAGGAAGTGAGAAAACACGAGAGGATGTGTGTGAAAAGATACAGGCTGGTTTCAATAGATTAGCAAGCTGAGAGGGCAAGAGGTGAGGGTGGACAGCAGAGCGAGACAGCGTGGTCCTCACTAGGTTTTATTCAATACACAAAAAAACAAAGCACACTAGAATTTCTGTCCTCAAACTAACTAAATTCTGTCTCATGAGAGCACCTTTATTCTTCTCCCAACGCATAGCTATTGAACCTTTTGAGAAAGTGTTTAGCTTGGCTAAGACACAGCTTTCTCAGAATTAAACACTTTCTGGGTTAAAGGACAAATGGCCCTCTGCAAGGCAAAGAGCTCACTCCACCTTTATGAACACGCCCAAGAAGAAAGGTGAGGAGGAGTGGTGTTCGGGTTGCACTGCATGGTCCTGGCTCTCTGGAGTTACCAAGGACACAGGGAACGGGCAGCAGTATTGTACCAGCACAACATAATGGGGGAAGTTTAGATCCAGAAAATCCTCCAGAAGCCTGTGTATTAAAAGCTAGGTCAATCACCCCAGAACAAAATGAGATGGGGTGGAATTTTTAAAAGGTGGGGCTTACAGGAGGAAGTTAGCCCATTGGAAGGCTGTCCTTCAAGAGGATACTGGGGACCCCAGCCACCTACCCATCTTATCTTTCTTAGTTTCCCAGCCATCGTGAGGTTAAAAGGTGTCTTCTACTACACTCTCCCACCATGATACATTTTGCTGTTATAAGCTCAAAGCAACAGGGAAGTGTCCATGAAATGAGACCTCACAAGCCAAAGTGACCTCACAAAAGTGAGGTTGCAAGCCAAAGTAAGTCTTTCTTCTTCATATGGTGATGTTTTCAGACATGTCATCATAGCAATGGAAAGATGACCAATCCATGTCCTTGTAAACTACATGACAAATTGTGTGTAGAAGTTTTTAATGGCCAATGGCATGAGCCTAGGTTTGCAGTGGGCACTGGCCAGGACTCTAATTAATACTACACTTATAAAATGATATTGTTAACTATATAAAATGGGGCTGTGAGATAACCTAGCAGCCAAAGGTGCTTAATGCCACCTAGAAGAGAAATCAAATATACAAAGGGGATATAATGGCATTGGGTCTATTAAGCCAGAAAAGGGTAGAGAAGAGGTGCCTGCTCCAGGATAATGGAGGCAGGCAGGCATACTCACAGCATTATTTTAAAACAGCTGCTTGTTACTGGATGAGAGGTGACCACACACTACATTGTATTCAACTGAGATTTCAATGAAATCCATGGGAGGATAGCAAGCCTAACGAAACAATTTCCTGAAAGGGCTCTTTTCTTGTGACTTCACAAGATTACAGTACTCCTTCCACAGATCAAGAAATGGCCCTCCACAGATACTCAGTGAGGTCCTCAGGAGGACATGGGGGCAGAGCTGCCATTAACCCAAAGGCTGTATGGCGTCACAGTATCTTGCAGTAAGCATCCTGATTTCCCATAAAGCACACTCAATTGAGAACAAGCTAAGAAGAACAACATGCCCATAACCCCAGCACTTGGGAGGTAGAGGCATAACAATGGAAAGTTCAAAGTCAGCTCTGCTACATAGAAAGGTGGAGCTGAGCACCATCTACATGAGACGGTGTCTCAAAATTGAAACAAACAAATAACACTAGGAAGGAAGATGATGGAGGCCATCCCAGCAAGTACAAAGCCCTGGGAGCAAGCTCCAGGGTTGACTTCCTTTACTGTATCTAAGCAGGGTAACACGGACCTGTTATTATCATTCAAGAGGTATCGGCAAAAGGATCTCAATGTTAAGAGCACCTTGGGCTATAGAATCAATCAATCAATACAAACAAAATATAAATATTAAAAAAATGGCCAGGATAGGCTTCAGAAGTATAAACTAATGATATCAGCATTTTGCCTTTGATTATTGTACTAAGGATATTATACACAGTGTTTGATGCAAGTGAACCCTCATCCCAGAATTTGCCAGTCAGAGGCAGGAGGACTGCTGCAAGTCCAAGGTCATCCTGTTCTATACAGCAAATCCCAAGCCAGCCTGACAACACAGTAGGAGGACCTCAAACAACAAAAAGGGGGAAAGACAATTTGGGGAAAAGCTGGGTGAGTGAAGGGGGTAGAGTACATGGGTAATTGTTATACCTACTTAAAACCTATATTAATTTAAAAGTGATCTGTTTTCTTTCAACTAATAGAAATAGACTTTTAGGAAGGTTATATGGCACCTTTTTTCTTTGGATAATATTGTGCATGTTTGAGTGTGTGTGGGTATGGGTGTGTGTGTGTGTGTGTGTGTGTACACGCATGTATACGTATCTTAAAAATAATCCTCAGTTACTTGTATAAACTAAATACCACAAGTAAAATAATACTGGTTCCTTGCTTTTCTCACCACCTTCAATAGACTTTTACCAAGTACATAGTATCACAGGGTATCATACTATATCTTCTATATAAAGTTACATGTTGAAATTTTCTTCCTATTTTATTACCATATTTATAAATAGATAACCAAAATATATAGCTGCCAGTTTTATCTTAGCTCAAGAGGAATAGAATAAAATACATAACTGATTTGAATGAATATTTCATAAGAATACTCATATTTACTGTAAGGTTATTGAGCTATTTTTTTTTCAAGAATTGAAAGAGAACAATTTTCAAACCACTACCATTTGTTCATGCCACATGCCATTAAATGTATTGATATGAAAACTCTATACATAGGAAAACATCATATCTATTTTATCTATGAAGTAAGATAAACTCTTAAGGACTAATTTGCCAAAATGACACAACTCTGCCCCACTTTGGCACTGTGTTAAAAGCATCCATACCCTCCCAGCCAGACCAGCCAGACCAGAACAGTAACATAACGATTCTATGCATGTTTGCACATTATTTTTTTTTTAAGTATTCATTCCTGGCTCCTATTTAAAGCTAACGTTTGTTACCAAAGCTGAAGAAAAATCTTAGAGGAATGAGGGAAATGTGAGCGGAATTCCAGGCAGCAATACAGGCGTGCTCAAGTGTGAAACAGGAGAAGAACATCTGCCAAGTTCATCTTGGCCCCGCCCGATACTCTCTCACTGATCTGGGTCCAACTTCCATTTGTTTCTCTCCATCCTTCCCTCCCCCCACTTCCTCTGTGTTCCAGGAGCATGTAAAACCAGAGGAAAGAGACTGGAGACACTTCAGAGAAGACACGGAAAACACCACAGAGTAAGGGGAGGGCTCTCTCATCTAATCATAGCTTCATTCCATGGAGGAAAAAATTTGAAGACAAACCTCCAGAGGAAAAAATAACAGGGAGAAAAGTATCGGAACGCTGATGCTAAGATCAAATATTTTGGGGAAGAATCACTCAAAAGAACTAATTTGAATATGTCATTGGATCCATATTTATACACATTATAATTTAATATGAGTCAATTCTGGAGTTGGATATACTTTGTAATTCAGTGTTATATTTAAGGTCTCTAATTATGTTTGATTCAGCAGCATCCAGCTTTGTTCTACAGTACCAGTTCCTATCTGTTCAGCACTGATGCTAATCGATTGTCTCCTACATCTTTAACAAAACTGGCCGCACTCAGCAGAACTTCTCAAATCCACAGACTTTATTCAGGACCCCGACCTTGACGCCACACCATATCTAACACCATCTGAGTCTAGTGTATGTAACTGGCATTATTTTAGAAAAGGAACAGAGAGTTTTCAATCAGCCTTGCTTTAAAAAGTCAAATAGGATAGCCTGGGTGTTCATCATTTGATGTACACATAAGGAGAATGTGTTATATATACACAACCGAGTTTAGTTCAGACAGAATCATGTTATTTTTATGAAAAAAAAAAAGATGAAATTAAAAGATCATGATATAAAAGACACTAAGCCAGACCCGGAAAGTTAATTACTACATGCTTCTTCTGTGTGGAGCTGGAGTTTCATACACACACACACACACACACACATACACACACACACACAAACACACAGACACACACTCACAGACATACCTATACATGTGACATGGAACTAAAAAGGTGACTTAGTTGGGGAAGAGAAGAAAACGATAAGATGCAGGAAAAAGATAAAGGGACGGACAGTGGGGAAGTGAATATGATCAGAGCATGTGATAAAATCCATCAAAATCATCAATATGAACCCCTTCGCTTTGCACAACAACTCTACACTAATGAAAATATTAAAATAATGATGGTTACTTTTTAACGTCACCCAGGCTGGTTTTATAAACAACATCTGGTAAATGTAGAAACAGTACTATCTTAGCACAACAGTAGAGAGAATATCATGTCCTAGAAGTCAAACGCACAGTCAAGACATTCTGTGTCCACCCCTAACAGAAGGTATCGTCAGAAAAATGCATTGGTCTGAAGAGTCCTGTCATTCTGCTGCCCCAAGACTCAAGTGAGAACAGAGTCTCTGAAGCACCCGACTGCTCTTCCAAAGGTCCTGAGTTCAAATCCCAGCAACCACATGGTGGCTCACAACCATCCGTAACAAGATCTGACTCCCTCTTCTGGTGTGTCTGAAGACAGCTACAGTGTACTTACATATAATCAATAAATAAATCTTTCAAAAAAAAAAAAAAAAAAAAAGGCTGGATCTATAAGCTCCCCTAACCTCAAGGGGGAAAAAAGAATGTGACCAAAATAACCATATGAGGCATTATGTTAATGCGGGAGATGCCACAGGAAATATTTTAGTACCCTCTACAACAGATTCACACCCTAATAGAGAAGATAAAGTTAACAGACAATTATAATTCAGTGCTATGAGAGACATCACAAGGATAAGCACACCATGTAAAAGAAGCATATGGGAGAGGGAGAGGCAGGGTGCTCAAGTAGAGCTCCCTAGAGGAAGTGACCTCACCCCCCAAGGCACACAGGCTCTGTATCCACTAGGGTGGCCAAAACAATGATAGACAACCACATGTGCTGGGCAGGCAGAGACCAAGTTGATCCCCCATACATCAACAGTGGGAAAATAAGCTGGTAAGACCTCAGAGTGAAGGTTCTACATGGCCCATCAATAAATAAAGTACTTGCTTTACAAATGAGACGACCTGAATTTAATCCTCAGAATGCATGTAGAAAGCTGGGTATTGTGGTATACATTTGTAATCCCAGCCCTAGGAAAGCAGGAAGAAGCAGATGCCTGTGGCTCCGGAGTCAGCCAATTTAGCCTAACACTGTGATTCTCAACCTGTGGGTCCTGACTCCTTTGGCAAACCTCCAACAATATTTACATTTCGATTCATAATCATAGCAAAATTACAGTTATAAAGTAGCAACAAAAGTCATTTTCTGGTTGAGGAGCTGTATTACAGGGTTGCAGCATTTGGAAGCTTGAGAGCCTCTGAAAGAGGCTGTCTCGAAAACAAGGTTAATAGCACCTGAGAAAGAGACTCAAGTATGACCTGCACACATGCATGCATGCACACCCATGCACAAAGAAGAAAACGGTTTGACAGCATCTTAAACTATTTAGCACAGAATTATCCTATCACCTATCGACTTGACACTTGGGTACACACAAACATGCACAAGAATGTTCATAGCAGTATATTCAGAATGGTTTTAAAAGTAGGGGCATCTCAAGTACTCTTCAAATGATCAATGGAACCCCCCAAAATCCAAAAGAAACCAGTGTCACACTCCAAAATCAGTCGCCCACTCAGTAAGGAAGGAAGTACCCACAATGCTGCAACAGACAGACAGGAACAAGCTTGGAAAACCACACACTGTCTTAACACCAGACACAAAGGTCACAAGTCATGTGATTCCTGCTTCTATGAAATGTCTAAAGGAGAGAAAATCTAGACAAATGATTTAACATTGGAAGAAGATAGGTAGGTAAGCACTAGCAGATACATCTCCTTTGAGGAGATGGGAAATGTTCTAATGATTTACACAGAACATTTGTAAATATTCTGAGACCTGCTGAACTCAAAGCTTCAAAATCATGAGGAATCCAAGTTTAGCTTAGTGGTAGAGTACTTGTCATGCACGAACAGCACCCGGGGTTCAATCTTAAGCACCATTCAAGAAAGAAAAAATTATAAGGCATATGAATTTTCTCTTAAGTCAAACTCATCAAAGAAAGAAGTGCTTAGCAGGCAACAAAAAAAGGGGGGGTGGGTGTAATTAACAGGAAAGGAAGAAAGAAAACTACCCAGGCTGGTGAACAGCAAAGAGAAAGAGGAGGATAGGCAAGGTGACTTCACAGGTAAAGGTACCTGGGTCGCAAGCCAGAAGATCTGAGTCTGATCCCCAGGGCCCACATAGCAGAAGACAGCAACAGAATTCTTCAGGATTTCTACTGAACTCCATATGCACACAGTGACACATGCACACATACAAACACACATGCATACATACGTACATATATACATATAAATATATGTATACATACATATATATACATACAAACATACATGCATACATAAATAATTGTGATTATTTTATTTTAAAAAGCAAAAGAGGAAAGGGATTGAGGAGCCGAAGAATGGGACCTGAGATGTGGCTAGCTTGCCACTGGTGACAAAGGCGATGTACGAGTGCATGAGAAGAGAGGGGAGGGAAGGAGCCAGCTACAGCTGCTGTTTTGGCTAGCTGAGTGACTTGACAAGGAACAGCCCACAGCCAGAGCAGAATGCAGGAAGTCAGTAACAATCCCAGGGAAGAAAAGGAGAGAGGAAAAGTGGAAAATAAAACACACTTGGAAATTCCTCCCTTCTACCCTTTACAAAAATATTTTCCATGTCCAACAGTAGAGAACAATTTACTTGGGCTGTCTGAGAAGGGACCCCCGCCCACTCAGTCCCTTGGATCCTTGAATTCTTAGGGTGTGAGCAAATCTACATTCACTTCCTGTTGCTTTTTAAAGCAATGTTTACATTTTCCAATGCTTTCTTAACGTTTCTCAGCTTCTTCAGAGCCGCAGTGGGGTACCCCTTAGTTTCTTTTTCTTCTATTTTATAATATTACAAGCCCTGTAAACATCATAAGTGGATATGAAGACACTTACTATGAGAATTTCAGCAATATTTAAGTTCCCTACATCACTATAACATACAAATTTCTCCCTCTTTCTTTAAATTTGTATTTTACAGTGATTTTTATTAACCTTAAGAAACCAAATTTGAAAAAACAAAAAACAAACAAACAAAAAAAGAAACCGAATATGGGGGCTGGGGTTGTAGCTCAGTTGTAAACCATATGCCTAACAATCAGGTGGCCCTAGAATTGACATTTAGCGCTATACATGTGCACCAGAAATAAATCTATTCAATGGATTGTATATCTCAAAGCACACATATTTTTATTCCCATGCTTCAGAAAACAATTGACTCATATTTAAATAAACGGAATGAGCTTGTACCTTCGGCTGCTAACACCGACAGATCCCGAGTCTGAAGCTGGCCATGTCAAAGTGTCTTCATCCTCACCCGGAGCTCAGCAAACAGTGGCAGGCCTCCCTAGATGGTTCCACCTGTGGGGGGGAAAGCCACCGTTTTATTATCTCCTGGGGTGGGGGGCAGCGTCTCAGAATTACAATTGAATTGAGTAGGTAACAGGAGTGTGCCACATACATGCACTAACCTTCTGTAGTAGAGTGGGTCAGAATTCTTAAAAGAATTCCTAATTTAATTGTCCTATTTGTTGTGATCTTCAGTGTGCCTAACTACAGATGGGCTGACCACATGCACACGTGTGTGTGTGTGTGTGTGTGTGTGTGTGTACCACTTATCATGCACTATAATACTTTCAGGCAGGTGTTCTTGAGTCCATGGATAAGGATCCAAGAGTACACTGGGACTTTAAAATGTGATTTCTGCATATCAGACACTAGCTAATATTTATAAGGCTTGTGTGGAACAGATAGATCCCTTTCACACAGAACTTCCTTTATTCCTTATCCCAGTGCCACACCTGTAATCCCAGCAGTTAAAAGGCTGAGGTACAACTGCAAGTTCAAGGCCAACCTAGGCTACCTCACCAGACCTCCTCTAAAATTAAAAAAAAAGATAACAGGAAAAGAGGTGAAAATTGACAGTGGGGATATGTTTATACCAAGGGATTCTGGTGAGTTCTGAATCACACTGTATGTGCATTTTGACATCATTTGCAACACTAAACATGTGTGGAAATCCTGAAACCAAAGGGCTGTGAAGAATCGTAAATGGTTAATTCTCATTCTGTGGCACTTCTCGGAAACTGTAACTGTAGTCCTAGATTTAGAAAGCTATCTAGTCATGGTAGAGAGTAAATGGAGATGCAATCCTGGAGAGGAAACACCGCTTAGGCAGAGTGTCAGCAAGTGGGTCCATGTTAGGATGTCTCCGAAATTCTCTGATGCCAGGGTTTCTGATGCCTGAGTCCCGTAACCATGGACACAGTGGGTGCTGATGCTATGGCCAGCTCGAGCATAGTGAGCACTTTGGGCATGATGGGCATGGCTCTGGTAGGCTTTGCCCTCCTGAATTCCCTCTGCCTTGCCAAAAACTCATTAGATTCCTAAAACTGGCCACCAAGGTCCATTCCCTCATTTGGTCACTTCCTCCTCCTCCCAAGGCTGACTGCCAAGGACCAGCTATCAAGGTACTGAACTCAGCAATCAGACACCCCCTTTGGATCACCTAACTGACATGCCCAATGAAAAGTAAATACCTCATGCTCACACAGGGTTTCCCATTTTACCTTTATAAACTGGCATTTGCCTATGGGTCATGTGTGCCTCCTCTCTATCCAGAGGCAGTCCTTTGTTCTAGCCTGGGACAAATACCCCTTTACCCTTCTCCTTTCCCCCTTTTCTCTCCTCTTCCTTGTTCCCTTCCCCTTTTCCATCTTCCTCTTTCTCCTGTCTTTGTCCCTTATCCCTGCCTTCTGCCCCTCTAGGCCAAATAAATGTCCTTTGTGCCCGAGAACTTGGTCCTCAATGCCTTAAGCCGATTGGAAGTCTCCCTGAGCAGATGATTGTGACTCCGCATTATTGACAAAAAGAAAATATATATTCCAAATTCTCCTCTTTCTGGTTAGTCTCTCATGCCTCGTTTTTATAGGCTCTGGTTGAAACCTCACCTCCCACTGCCAATTGGTGTCTCCCTTCATTTTATACTTTGTTAATGCTCATATATCTTTGACAACTCAGCATTTATTAGGATAACAGAGAATTCAATTTGTCTCTGCATATCACCCAAAGAAAGGAGCAGGTGATTAATAAAAATGCATAATGCTTAACACTCTATACAAATGAAATGTGATATACCACTGACTTAACTGGAGGGTCCCTGGGGACAGAATAGACTGAAAAGTCAGAAACATGATGATGGAATGCTAGTGTTCACCCTGATGTCCCACCCAAACCCATAGAAACTTGAGACTCACTCTTTTACCTGTGTAGACCTCTACAGGTAAGCGTTACAACACAGAAGAAATACATGAAGAAGAGAACAGAAGAAAAATAACCTCCCATTCGACAAGCCTGGTAGAATTATGTCATGAAAATGCTGGTGCTACCTAACATCATCTTCAGAATGACGCCAAGCCATTCTTCACAGAACTGGAGAAGCACACCACTGGAGTGTGGACGTGCAGGAGACACTAAGGCAATCCTGCGCAAAATGAGGTCCGTTCATTCTGCTGCCTTGTTCATCTCTTTCTTCAGTGTTTGAAAGCTTTGCAAAAAGTATGAATGGGGCATCTCTGTATTCTCTGTTCCACCTTACTGGTCTCTGTTTCTGGTTTTGTACCAGTACTGGTTTTGAGAGTATGTTACAGTAAAGCTTGAAATCGGGTGTTGTGAGACACCTCCTTGCCTCTGCCTTCCCAGTGCTGAGAGGAAAACCTTAAGCCAGCATGCCCAGGCTCTGGGAGACACTGCCATTAATTTCAATCCTCTAAGCCATCCTTACAAGCAGCAGGGAATGAGGACAGCTTGAAGTCTGTGACAGTCATGGCTGTGGACTGAATGCTTATCTGTTTAAAATTCAAATGTTGAAAAATTCTATCCCACAGATGTGCTAGTGTCTGGGAGGTGGGAGCTTTGGGGAGTAATTAGGTCATGAGGACTGTCCTCATGCGCACAGCTAGTGCCAGGAGCCCTTCTCTCTCACTCACAACCATGTTCAGATCAAAGAGGTTGGCAGACTACAAGCCACAGGAATATCTCTACCGGAGGTAGACCATGTTGTCCCCTCATCTTCGACTTCTGGGCTCCAGAAGACTGAAATATACTGGTCTCTTGTCCCAAGCCTAGGGCACTTTGTCATAGCTTACTGAACTGACTCCAACATAAAGGAGCTCACTATACATTTTCAAGAAACACCAAGGTATCTTTAAGCCTCTGCTCTTTTGGATTGTACCTCATCTAATCACTAAGAGGGAACCCCAGTTTCTAGCTCATACAAACTCTCTAACCCAACCAACGCCCAAGCTGCCAACTAAAACTCTTTATCACTAGTTAATTCCCAAACCCCTCTGCCAACCCAGAAGAAACTCCAAAGACTCCATCAAGACCCCACCCACAGGACCGAAGTTGGTCCATTTTAATCACACACCATGGGGATGAGAGGTTTAAAATGCTTTTCTTCCCTCTTCCTCAGTAGTGTGTGTGTGTGTTGTGTGTGTGTGTGTGTGTGTGTGTGTGTGTGTGTGTGTGTGTGTGTGTAAACGACTGTGTATGTGCAGGCGCACATAGACACAGTCCAATACCTCTGTCTATCAATCACTCAATGAAATACCAGGTGCACTGTGTGCCTTTCTCCTTTAGAAGAGAAAAACAAAGCTATTGTCACTCATGAGCTTTGGTCTAGCCTGTCAGGCGGGAATGAAAATCTCTTTCTAAAAAGGAAGCTTTGCATGGTTCTTGTGTCTGACCCATAGGAGCTGGATCAGCTTACAGGCAGTGGGGGTGGGGGCAGAGATAAGACACCCAAGGGACTTTGGAAGGAAACAATCTCCACAAAAATCTAGGCCTTCCTGACTCGTGCAGCCCACCCTCACCCATAAGGCCGAGTGTGATATGAGAAACAAAGAGCTCTATGCCTTTTTCTCCATTAATGACTAAACTACACCCTTAAATTAACTCTACAGAAACAAATGTCTTCCACTAGTTTCTAAAGATTTCTCTATTTGTCCCCCTCCCCCAACTATGAAACAAACACATCCCAACACACACACCATGCCCATCATTTCGCTCCATTTCTAGGCCTCTAGTTTTATGTAATCCAAAGGCACAGAGCGTCTAGAGCAAAAATGGTTGGGTTATTTTGAAAGAATGCATCAAATATTAGCTGAAAATTGGTTCTAAATGGGGCCACTTAAGCCTCCATGGGAAGGGATCGCAGGGCCTCAGGAATAAAATTGCATGAAGCTGAAAAAGAAAATTGAGGACAAGAAAATGATGACCAATGGGTTTAGTGCTATTATCTCTGAGAATACTAAGGACATTCAGGCTTTGGAGGGGGAAAAGATTACATATGTGACCTTGAGAACTCTTCCAGACTGAGGACTTGGAGTGGTGTGGCTTCCTGTAGGAGAGCAAGCAGGAGGGGCTGTGTTCTTCATGTCCAGGTAGACAAGGAGTCAGATAAGCACTTTTGATTGCCTTTGAGCACATTGCAGGCTGAAAGTTACATTTCCATAATGAATGAGCACCAGGTAATGGTGGTAAAATGTTCCATCATCAGTAGCTGAGGTCAGGAACCCAGAACCTAGAGGACTCTCTGAACATAGGATGGAACATTGAAGATGGGACACAGACAATGGCCCTGTCTTTGTCAGCCTTTGTCTTTATCCCCTGGAACAGGATACTGAACCAACACTGTGTTAATCCTGAGCCACTAAATTAGACCCAAGGGTACCTCCTAAAACCGTACCTTACAAAGACCGAAAGGATCCTGGACTCTATAAATCTCATCAGTGCCAACACTGACTACTTTCAACCTATTGGAAGGCAGATTTGTTGAGAAATTTCTTTAGAGGACTGGCTGTAAGGCAGTTCATCCCAGGACACTTTTACTAAATAAATTTTAAAATTGCTCATGCATCCTATGAGATTTTTCTCACAAGATTTATATAAGGCAATATGAGCTCTTAGAAATGTTTAAGGATATTAATTCATGAAAACATAGTGCATTAGGGGACTGGAGAAATGGTTCATTGGTTAAGTGCACTGGTTATTCTCCCTGAAAACTTCACTTTGATTCCCAGCACCCATGTGTCAGGGAAAAACCAGCTGTAATTCCAGTTCCAAGGGATTTGATGCCCTCTTCTGGCCTCCTTGGTATGCATGCAAGTGGTCCATAGACAATACATGCAGGAAAAACACCCATACATATAGTACAAAAATTTTTTTAAATCTTTTTAAAGTATCACCCACAAAAAATTTAATTCCCTTTTAACTATCACCCATTAGAAGCAAAACTAATATTTTATAATATTTTACAAACATAAAAATAATGAGATTTTCTCAAAACATTTAGTAACAAGAAGGGCATTGTTTTCTATTGGTGGGAAGAAAAATGTCTGGCTTAATAGAAGACAGCTGAATTTTCTACTGGCTGTTATTAATCTGGCACCATATCTTGCTCAGCAGAAGTGTATAAAGAAAATCTATTTTCATGGTGATACAAAGTTCCAAAATGAGAAATCAGGCAACAGCATTTTCAGATAGCTGTTGATAGTCTTGGTTTGATACTATACTAAAACTGAAAAATTGGTGGCTTCTAAGGAATCGGAGCATCCATCAAGCTGAGACTTTTCCTCACTGCTGACAGACATTCATCTTCCCGTTTGACCTTTGACCCATATTTTTAAATTTTACTTTTTTTTTAATGAAAGAGATGGCTCAGTGGTTAAGAGCATTGGCTGCTCTTACAGAGGACCAGATTCAATTCCCAGAACCACATGTCAGCTCACAGCTGTCTATAACTCCAGTATCAGAGGATCCAACACCCTCACACAGACATACATGTAGGCCAAACACCAAATGTACATTAAAAATAAATAAGTAAATAATTTTAAAAATTGACTTACATCAACCACATTCACATTCATTTACAAAATATGGAAACAGTGGTTCCAAAAGCAAGAAGAGGGTTGGACTATCGACAGACAGACAGACATCAGCTGTTCATATGCACCCTGAGATGTCAGCTCATAAGCCAGGGACCTTGTCATACTCACTGTCCAGTCCCTGGTGCCAGCACATGAAGTACACTGCCTGTACCCTTTTTCAAAGTTCCAGAACTATTTGGATGGCTTTTGTCTGTATCTGAATCACACTAACTATTCAAGTTGCATCCATGACTAATGTGTGCCACACTGAAAAAAAGGAACGTAACACTCCTCGTGGTATTTGTACCAGATGAGAAAAAGAAATAGATTAACTGACTGTTAATAAAAGCCACTTAAGTCATAATCATGTTTTTAGTGAAAACCTGATGCCGTTTAAAAGTTCCAGTTTCAAAATTGAAGTGTATTTTTTTTTTAATTCACTGGAACATAGAAAGCAGCTGAAGAAGGACAAATTGCTATTACCAGGTTGTCGTAGTGACAGCGCCTGAAATGTCATTTGAGTGAAAGTGAAGTGAGTTTCCTCCAACTGCACTGAAGATCAAAATTCTGAGGACATTAATCCAATATACTACTATCAAAAATCTATGTGTATGCACATATGAGAGAGAGGGGGGGGAGGGAGGGAGGGAGGGAGGGATGGAGAGAGGGAGAGAGAGAGAGAGAGAGAGAGAGAGGGAGAGAGGGGGAGAGAGAGGGAGAGAGAGAGAGAGAGAGAGAGAGAGAGAGAGAGAGAGAGAGAGAGAGAGAATCGTAGCCTGAATGTGGGGAGTGAGACAATGAGAATCCGTTCTCTCCTGCCTACAGAAGTGGAGCCTGCTGCACTTGTTGTGATCAGGGCAGAGAAGGCAAGCCTAGCTCTCGAGTGACCTGAAGTTTCCAAAGTTCTGATCACATGCACTGTATGCTACCACTTTTTTTTTTTACTAGTACTGCCCAAAAAGTGTTTGCCTCCTTGATGAGCTGAAGTCACTGCGTGAGAGAATTGATTATCTCTTCAGAATGGCTTATACTGTGGGAATATAAAAAATTGCAGGTGGTCCTGGTTACAAGGGAGCTATCTGTCATCCTCAACTATTGACAAATTTTTATGTAGTACAGTCCCAAATTGCCTGCTAAGTTTAGTTATTCATCCATGAAATCTAAAATTTGGAGTCTACTTAAGGGAAAGGGGAGGATTTAGACTAACACCCTGGTCCCCAGTCCCCTATCAACATCACATTTCAAAGCTAGATGGAAGGGACAAGCTAAACTCCCTTAAGCCCCACCATCTTAGGGAACGGCTGGTGTCCACCTTCATTCAACTGATAACCGAAAGAGCCATAAATCCCAGAAATTGGGAAAAGCTACTTAAGCTGTTCCATAGCTTTAATTTATGACTGGCCAAGAACTAATAAATAGAATAGTAAATATTTATTTTTCCTCAACAGTGTGCTTGTCACCAAGTTGCAGATAGAATCAATTCCATCCTGGTCCCCGGAGCTTAAAAAATTAAGCACATGTTAACACTGCTGCATTAGCAGAGATAGGCAAATGACACACAGTGACCAGAGTGCAAATCTCCCTCCAAAAGCTGATAGAAGTGGCACCCTGGGGTCTATGACTTCTCCACTACACAATGAGTCTCTGGGGAAGGCTGCCTACTGGCTAATGACCACATAGACATTATTTGTGAGTGCATGGTGTTCGATTCTAGGTGAGGCAGCAAACTCTTTTTACTGTCCTTTCTTTCCTCATATAAAGCATCTCAATCTACAACTAAATGAATAAACTTTGCTGCCCCTCTGTTCCACAGCACCACTTCTAAATCCCAGGTTGGTTGCAATCCAGCTTTTCTGGTCTGCTTTCCCAAGGGAACTGTCACTGCTAGGGCCTCTCTAACACTCCCCCCTACGAAGTAGCTGAGTCCCTCCATAAAGGGATTCCTCTCTTTCCTCCCCTTCCATTGTCTAGGTTTTGGGGGGCGGGGAGGCAGGTGGGTGTTCTAGAATTCACCAGAACCTTTGTTAAGCAGAACCCTTATCAATCAGATACTTGGGCACATAGCACTAAAATCAATTGCCAAAAGAAAAAAAAAAGAGTAAAACATTTTTATGTGAAATAGAAAACCTCTCAATACATGGCATGTTATTTTCTGCCATTATTACCATCTCAAAACATACAGCTGTGAAGGTGACCATTTTCCCTGGAGTAAAATATACTAAAATCCACAGTGTTCACGCATGCATGCATGCATGCATGCGAGTATGTGTATATGCATGCCACTGTGTGTGTGTTCATGCGAATACATGTGCATGTGTGTGTCTCTGTGTGCATTTTTAAGGACACAAAAGGACAGGCTAGGCTGTCATTCCTCAGGAGCTATCCACCTTGTGTTTTTAAAGAGGGCCTCTAAAGGCCTAGAACTTGCAAAGTTGGCTAGATTGGCTGGCCAGTGAGCCCTGGGGGAATCCTCCTATCTCTGTCACACCAAAACTGGACTTATATGTAAGCAGTGCCACAGGAAGTTCTTTTCATGTTCAGGAATTGAAATCAGCCCTTGAACTTGCAAGACTATCGCTTTGCTGACTGAGCCATCTTGCCGTGTAGATTTTAAGAAAAAGGGGAAGAGAATCACTTGATTCCAACAACCAACGACAGCTGTCCCCCATTCTGTCACTCTGGACTGCAGTAACTTCTACTTATTTCTGACACAACACCCGTGAGTTCCCATTTTATTCGCTCATATTCACTATGCAAAACACAGCAGACTTATTGCCCGGCAGCAACAGTAGATTGAAGAAATCGTTTTGTGTGCCCTAAAACATCAGTGCTATACTTAGTGTGTACATCTAAAGAAAATCTTTTTAATAAAGAAAGTAAAGTAGGAAGGGTGGAGGGCAGAGGATAAAAGAGAGAAAGAAGAAATCACAAAGCTATATAAGCCAGCACTTAAGAGGAAGCAGAAAACTGGGGTCACGAGAGATACTTGTCTATTGTAGTCAGGAGAGCAGGCGGGAGCAGTTACCACATCTGCCCCAGGTTGGACATGTCTTCCTTAGCTTTTTCTCTCTTCAAAATCATCAAACCTTGACCTTTCTCACTCTGAAAATCTCAAATCTACCTCCTCTTTCTCTTCCCAGTGGTTCTGTTCTAATGAATGGGTTTATTGTATATTTATTGTATACTCCTAATGGAGTAAGCCCGCCTATTCCCTGTCTTTCACTCTCTCCATCCTCAGTGGTGATACCCACCCACGCAGCACTCACGCAGCACCTGGTGGGTCAGTTGTCTTCAAGTTAAAATCGAAAGCCCAGTTCTGGGACCTTGATGGTCTGACTACATTGCTCACAGTCAACTTGATGATTCACCACATCGCTCCATTAAGGACAGGGCTTTATTTACTGATGAATGGACAAGACTATTCAACGGGGACCATTAGAGGAACTATCTCACAGGACTTTTTTTTTAAAAGTTAGTAAGGATGTAACCACAGGCTTGGTGCAAGGCTGGCACTTAGTCAGCCGTCCACATAGACTAGGCAGGGCAAAAGGAAGAGAGTGTGCCAGCCACTTCTACTTTTAGGCTGTTTTTCAAGACAGCCCTGTCTTCTCTTCCGCTCTCCTTAAAACATGTTGGTGGTGGACACTGTGCCCTAGTATAACACAGCTATTGCCCTCTCTAGCTCTCTGTAGCTGAGACTACTAGCAGCTGACTGGCACAAGATTGGGCCCACCAAGGTCTCTATCATGAAGCAGGGGAGGGGGCTCCAGGAGGACTCTGCCCTCCCAAATGCAGGCAGGTAACAGTTGCTGGGGTAGAGGGGCAAAAGACCTCAACTCTCCTCAAGGATATAGAAGAATTAAGACCCTGGCCCTCCTTCTAAGGACATATAAGAGGATAATGATAGCTAAGGAGAAGATATTTTCTTTCATAGTGTACTGCTTGTAAGTTGCCAATATAGTCTGGGGATGGGGGTGGGAGCTTACCCAGGCTCCTGAAAATAACCCTAACTAATCTCACTGGCTCTCCAAATTAGACTTGAATAGAAAAATTTCTTTGATTTCTTGTCGGTGCCCTATATGGGGTAAGGAGGTGTTTGCTTATGTATCTTAGAAAATATCTAATCATGTCCAGCTTACTTCCATTCCCTCCCGGAAGGAGGGTTCACTGCTAATATTGTGTACTCCTCATTGACCTGGAAAAAAGATAGTTCTTTGTCTAATAAACAAGGTGAGTCACCTTCGCTCAGTGTGACCAAAATTGATCGTTCTCTTCCTTATTCTACAAGTAGCTGATCACCAAATCCCCTACTCTAAATTCTGCACTTACAAACTGCTCTCCAATGTTCCCTCCTCTTCATACCCATTTCCCTGAGTATTCATCTCCCTGTCTAGATATAAATTAACACAGACACAATTCTTTCACTAAATAAACCCACAGATGAGTCACCTGGCGAATATAATTGAAATGTTTGACATCAGCTGTCTGTTGTAAAGCTTAAATACAATCATATAAGTAAAACATATAAGCTGTGCCTCAAGCATGAATACATGATATAGCTGTGGTGTTTTTATTATAACTGTAGAAGGAAATCTCCAAGAGCTTCATCAAGAATTTCTAATAAACCAGGTGCCAACCAGGGTGGCCGACAGTGTGTTAATTCAAATTATGAGAGGACTGCATAAGGATCAGAGCTTGTTAGAGTAGGCTGAATTTTTATAGTCCTTCAACTTCTGTTCCTATAAAGTAGATGAGATTAGATCAGACCAGTCTTCCCACCACAGACTGAAGTGACCAGGAAAGGAAATTGACCAAATAGGTTCTGCTCACAGCCATCGGAGGGCTGTCATGCTCCTTGACTTTAAGGGTCAATACTGTGGAGAGCTGACATTTGACCTGTCTTTAACCCATTTGATGATTCCACCACAGACAGTGGAAAAACTCAAGAGCTGACTAGGGCTTATTCCAGCCTCACAAAGCTACACAGGGGGAAAAAAAAACTAGGAGTTCATGGCCTTCGAGAGGGAAGAGGTCCTGGTAACAACCCAAGCTTTCAGCAGGATCCCCAGGGGCCCAAGCTGGAAACTGACTAGGGCTCAGGGAAAATCGAAGGGCATCTTGGGGACAATTTAACCCCTGCCTGGATCAAAGTGTTCCTCTACAGAGGAAAGTAACATCAGCCACAGCTAAATACTATCTCTGTGTTTTTAATAAATAACCCCTGTAGTCATGAGAATCAACTATGCTTACAAAAATAAGAACGAGCCAAAAATCCAGAGAAAATTCAGAAACAGACCCACAGGGAATTGAGACATAGTAGTTAATAAATGGGAACTTTAGAGTCACTGTGACTAATATGTTTCATAATCAAACAACAAACTACAGATAATATAGTATAAGATTATCAAAGACATATTCTGTGATTTGAAATATAAGCCCTGGTAGGAACACAGTCAAAGGATGAGGACTACTGAATATCATGTATAGAGGAGAGGAAAGTGAAGCAGATGATATTGCAGAAGAAAATATCCATTAAAAATTAAAGCATAGAGAGAAAAAGAAGATATGACTGATGGAACACTGTCTTTTCATTACACTTTGTATGTGGTGTGTGAGTATTGTGGATGCGTATATGTGTTGTTTGTGTGAGCATGCATATGTGTCTGTGGTGTATGAACATGCATACACCACAATGAATATGTGGAGGTCAGAGGGTAACTTACAAGGGTCAGTTCTCTCCTTCCACAGTTTGGGCCCCAGAGATTAAACTCAAGTTGTCAGGCTTAGCAGCCAACCTCCACTGGCAACTGTGTAATCTCACCAGTGCTGAACACAGCTTCAAACACAAGGAACAGGAACCCCAAAGCAGAGAATAGAATTAAAGCAATCTCTGAGGAGAACATGGCAGACAGTCTACCAAAGCCAATGAAAAAAAAATCAAGCCAAATTCAAAATGTGCTAAACACCTTGAGTATGAGAGAAACAAGAAAATTCATACCCAGAGTATCACAACAAAACTGCTGGAAAACTAAGTGAAGTCTTAAAACTGTGGGGAAAATGAAGTTGGGTGTGCTGAGGGATGCCTTCAATCCAATCAGAAGATAGAAACAGGCAAATCTCCTGAGTTTGAGGTCAGCCAGGAAGACAAAGCTAGTTCCAGGCCAGCCAGAGCTACATTGAGAAACTCTGTCTCAAATATCCAAACCCTGCTCCCTGCCCTAAAGCAAACCAAATAAATATACTAGCAACAACAGAAACCACACACACATACAACTGCTGGGAGGGAGGGGGTACGACAAAATATGTAAGATAGCCACACAAAGGAGTATGTGTGGCAACGACTATTTCTGAATAATAGTAAGACCAACAAACTCTTCGAGGACACATAGCAAGCAGGGTACTTATTATATATATATATACATATATATATATATATATATATCACTTTCAATGAACTAAAACAAAGAATATCCTTTAAATATCCTTTAAAGCATGTAGTGGCTATTCCTGGTTGTCAACTTGACAATATTTGGAATGAACTACAATCCGGAATTGGAAGGCTCACCAGTGACCCTTATCTGGAGGCTTGGAGATCCTTATCTGGATCTTGGTTTGAAGATCTTGAGCCACAGTGGTTATGGATTCCAGAAGATTGAATCTCCGAGTTTAAGGAACACACCTTTAATCTGGGCTACACCTTTCATCTGGGATTAAAGGTGTGGCGGAACACACCTTTAATCTGGGCTACACCTTCTGCTGGAGACAATATAAGGACATTGGAAGAAGGGAGTCTAGCTCTTGCTCTTGCTCCTTCGCCTGCTTGCCGTGTGAGACTGAGTAACTGCTAGATCCTTGGATTTCCATTCACAGCTGCGACTGAACAATTGTAAGGAATTGGGCTGCCGACTGTAAGTTATCAATAAATTCCTTTACTAACTAGAGACTATCCGTAAGTTCTGTGACTCTAGAGAACCCTGACTAATACAGAAGTTGGTACCAGGAGTGGTTCTAGAGTAACAGAAGTACAAGGATGAATCTTTTAAAATTCTGGAATTGGCTTGTTGATCCACCAGCACTTTCAACTATTGAAACCTCTCCAGATTCTCTCCCTCCTGGGAGCTCAGAGAATTTTGAAGACCCATGGTTGAAACTATATTCCGAACTTAAAGAAGCTAATGCCCTTGATTTTCTTAATGAATTAGGTGATTCAGTGCACAAAGCTTTCTACAAGATGGGGAAAAAATCGAAAAATGATTTTACTGGCTGGCTGCTCTTAGTATCTGTGGAAAAAATGATGAATGAAAGGAAGGAGTTGTGTGATAAAATCGAAAGGCTCCAGACACAAGTAAACGATCTAAAAGTTGCTAAGTGTGTCCTTGAGGAGAATCTTCTCTCTTGTAGCAATAGAGCTCAAGTTGCAGAAAATCAAACAGAAACTCTCATTGTAAGGTTGGCTGAACTACAGCGAAAATTCAAGTCTCAGCCTCAGAGTGTGTCGACAGTTAAAGTAAGGGCTCTAATTGGCAAAGAATGGGATCCTACAACATGGGATGGGGATGTGTGGGAAGACCATGTTGAAGCTGAGAATTTTGAATCCTCAGATTCTCAAGGGTTTGCCCCACCTGAGGAAGTAGTACCCTCAGCCCCACCTCTTGAAATAATGCCTTCCCCACATGAGGAAATTAATTTTGCAGAGTCTGCTCACGGCCCACCAATAGTTTCTTCTAGACCTGTAACCAGACTCAAAGCAAAACAGGCTCCTAGAGGGGAGGTAGAAAGTGTAGTCCATGAGGAAATTCGCTACACTACTAAGGAGCTTAATGAGTTTGCTAATTCATTCAAGCAGAAACCTGGTGAATATGTGTGGGAATGGATTTTAAGGGTGTGGGATAAGGGTGGAAGGAACATAAAACTAGAGCAGGCTGAGTTTATTGACATGGGTCCTCTGAGTAGAGATTCTAGGTTTAATACGGAAGCTCGCATAGTTAAAAAAGGTGTCAAAAGTTTGTTTGAATGGTTGGCTGAGGTGTTTATCAAAAGATGGCCTACTGGAAATGACTTGGAGATGCCTGATATTCCATGGCTTAGTGTTGATGAAGGGATTTTAAGACTTAGGGAAATTGCAATGCTAGAGTGGATATATTGTGTAAAGCATAATTGTCCACAATGGGAAGGTCCAGAAGATATGCCTTTCACCAGCTCTATAAGACGCAAATTGGTGAGAGGGGCACCAGCACATTTGAAGGGTTTTGTTCTTTCCCTTTTCCTTGTGCCAGATCTTAGCATTGGAGATGCTTCTGCTCAATTAGATGAATTAAATTCACTGGGTTTAGTTGGATTCCGAGGTAACAAGGGCCAGGTGGCAGCATTGAATCGCCCGAGACAAGGTGATTCTAGTTATTATAATGGACAGCGTAGACAAAAGAATGTTTATAATAACATACCCAGTAATGGTCAGCACAGGAGAGGTGAAATTTATAATGGCATGACTCGGTTGGACCTTTGGTACTGGCTAACCAATCATGGTGTTTCCAGGAATGAAATACATAGGAAGCCTACTGCATATTTGTTTGATCTGTATAAGCAGAAAAATTCTCAAACAAATGAAAGAAAGGCTACATTAGATCGTGGTAAACAGCCAAATGAAAGAAAGGCTACATTAGATCGTGGTAAACAGCAATCTCGGCCAGTGAATCAATTTCCAGACTTGAGACAGTTTGCAGATCCAGAACCCCTTGAATGAAGGGGTGGCCAGGTTCCGCTGAGGAAGGATCTTGATAAGACACTCAAAGGTTTTGCTGTTACCCTCTAGGAAAATTTTTGCTTCCTGTCCCCATAACTCTAGGTTCTGCTGGCCTAGAAGTTTTGGCTCCAGAGAGGGGAGTGCTCCTACCAGGAGCTACAACAAACATTTCATTGAACTGGAAGCTCAGACTTCCCCCTGGTCATTTTGGGCTTCTAATGCCCTTAAACCAACAGGCTAAAAAAGGAATAACAGTGTTAGGAGGGGTGATAGATCCAGATTACCATGGGGAAATTGGATTACCTCTTCACAATGGTGGTAAGCAAGATTATGTCTGGAGTGTAGGAGATCCCTTAGGGCGTCTCTTAGTACTACCATGTCCTGTGATTAAAGTCAATGGGAAACTACAACAGCCTAATCCAAGCAGGATGACAAAGGACGCAGACCCATCAGGAATGAAGGTATGGGTCAATCCTCCAGGAAAAGAGCCAAGACCTGCTGAGGTGCTGGCTGAAGGAGAAGGAAATACAGAATGGGTAGTAGAGGAAGGTAGTTATAAATACCAATTAAGGCCACGTAACCAGTTGCAGAAACGAGGATTATAAAGTAATATGAATGCCCATTGTAAATTTACTAATGCGTTTGCGATTGTACGAGGGATAGTTATATCATGTTAGGCGTATTTACAACCTTGTTATTGTTTCATGTGAACATGAGATATTATTTGTGTCAAGTTGACAAGGGGTGGATTGTAGTGGCTATTCCTGGTTGTCAACTTGACAATATTTGGAATGAACTACAATCCAGAATTGGAAGGCTCACCAGTGACCCTTATCTGGAGGCTTGGAGATCCTTATCTGGATCTTGGTTTGAAGATCTTGAGCCACAGTGGTTATGGATTCCAGAAGATTGAATCTCCGAGTTTAAGGAACACACCTTTAATCTGGGCTACACCTTTCATCTGGGATTAAAGGTGTGGCGGAACACACCTTTAATCTGGGCTACACCTTCTGCTGGAGACAATATAAGGACATTGGAAGAAGGGAGTCTAGCTCTTGCTCTTGCTCCTTCGCCTGCTTGCCGTGTGAGACTGAGTAACTGCTAGATCCTTGGATTTCCATTCACAGCTGCGACTGAACAATTGTAAGGAATTGGGCTGCCGACTGTAAGTTATCAATAAATTCCTTTACTAACTAGAGACTATCCGTAAGTTCTGTGACTCTAGAGAACCCTGACTAATACAAAGCATATCCAAAAATATCCTTTAAAACTAAAGGGGAAATTGGGTGTGTGTGTGGTGTGAATTAATAAATACATTACTTTAAATATGATTAGAAAAGAAAAAATAAATAAGTCTGAAGAAATTGTGAATGGAAAAAAAACAATCCCAGAAAAAAAAACAACAACAACAACAAAAAAAAAAAAAAAACGCTTGTTGAACTGAATGAAGAGACCATCTACTGGAAAACAGTAGCCAGATATGCATACTACAAAGGGTTAATAATCCAGTTAAAGGAACCAAAAGCCTGAGCCAGACAGAAGCTGAAGGTCCATGCCACCAAGCCTGAACACCTGAGATCACTTTACAGTATCCTCATTGTAGAAGGTAAGAGCCTATTCCACAGCTTGTCTTCATGTCACATAAACCGCAGTACACACATCATTCATTCATGCAAGCACAGATCCACATTCATGCAAACATACTAATAATAAGTAGAATGAAATATTTTAATCTGTCTCTATTCAAAAGCCATTTTAAGTTCCTTTAAGAAACATTTATTTAAATATATTTTATGTCCTAATGTTTTCTTATGACATCCCAGAGGGTATGCTAGGTCTAGGACCAGAGGGGGATCTTAACCAACTCTGCTCTTAGCACCAAAAAGCTTATTCAGGATTGTCATTTGTTTGGTTGGACTTTTCAGAACCTCACTGGGACCCCACAATATCTAGACTGCACTCTCGTCCTCTGTTTATGTCACATAGCTCAATGGGGCTACACATTAAAGACTTTGCATAAATATCCACAGAATTAAACTTTTGCAGAAGGCTACAATGATTTCAAACCACACACTGCACTTTTTAAAAAGAAACAGAAAATCTTCCCGAGTTCCAGAAACAAAATCCATGAGTATTGAGTTAGAAAGGTCTAGCTTATTAAGAAAGAAAACAATTTATTTAATAAAATCTCGAGACAGTTGAAGTATACTCTTTAGATTGAATCTCACTCTTGATGAGCAGAACAGAACAGGGCACATGAACCAATGTTGCCTGTGCAGGTTAGAAATAGCCCAAGTGGGGCAGGACAGATGGCTCAGTGGTTAAGAGTACTCACTGCTCTTCCGAAGGGCCTGAGTTCAATTCCCAGCACCCACATGGCAGCTTGCAACTGTCTGATGCCATCTTCCGATGTACAGATGGACATGCAGACAAACATTCCCATATATATGAATTAATCTTTAAAAAAAAAACATTAGTCGCCACTACCACCACCCCTAAAGCCCAAGGTTCTTCTCTAGCCAAGGAGAAAAGGCTCTGAACAGAAAAGCTCCTGGCACTCACCATCCCAAGCTCACACTAGAGCAGAAGGGCACTCTCGCCTTTCGACCCGCGCGTGGAGACATTACTCTTACCCACAGGTCTGCCGCTTACCTCCAAACAAGTTTTAGATGCCCTCTATCTTTAAACATTAAGCCTTGTCCTCTAGTTTCCGGGACATTGGCTTATCAACAAGAGGGTATTTTTTTTGAAAGTCATATTACATCTCAAAATCCAGTTTAACAAACTATTCATTCTCTCCCTCCCTCCTCCACCTTCCTCTGTTTCTACATGGGTGGGCCTGCATTCATGTATGTGTGTGTAAGGGTGCACACGCATATGTGTGCACATGTCTGTGGAAGCCAGAGGTCATCACAGACCTCTGTCATTTTCCAACTTAATGTCTCAGGACAGATTCTTTCACTGAAATAGAAGCTCATGGGTCCTCCTGCCTTCCAAGCCCTTGGATTACAAGTCTCCAGCGCCACACCAGACCTTTGTATGGGTGATAAAAATCCAAATTCAGGTCTCATCCTCATATAGCAAGAACTTTATTGACTAAGCCATTTCCCCCAGCTGGGGAATTATTTTCTTTCACTCAAAGTCTCCATTATTTTTGTAGCCACTATGAATATAGACTTTCTTAAGCAAAACTGAACGCCCCCCCCCTCCAACTAGAAAGATTTTCTCTCTTATCAAGCACCTGATCTACAACAGGCTAAGTTGCCATTTCTTGCCATCAAAGTGGGCTTGCATTAACATCCTCACGTTATAAATCAAGGAGTTAGACTGGGGAATTAACTCACATTGACTAGGACACTGAGTTCAGAAGTGACAGAGCAGGTATTCAGTCCCAAGGTCTCCAGGGCCAGGAAGATGCACTGGAGGTTGTTTGCATCTTTGATTGCTTCTTGTAATACTGGACTCATGAAAGCTGCACTCAGCCCCCTGAGTGAAGGCCAGAGAGAGTTCTAAGGAAGCAGCCTCCCTGCTGAGGTCAGACACAGGAGGCCCTGTCCCTCTGAGGTCTGAAAACTCTGGCCTAAACACTCCAGCCCAGCCTGGAGGTAGGACAGGAGCCTGTTTGCTTCACATTCCCACCACCTGGCCAAGAACAAGGGCAAAGGAGAAGCATTTAGGAGATAACCTTATGTGAAGACCCTTCTCTTTACTCTCCAGGCAGCCCGAAACTTCTTAGTGTTGGACATAGAATCTTCTGTCCCAACCTCTTTTATTTCCAAAGCAGTGCACATAAGAACACCGACAGGTCAAACTGTGTGAATCAGCCTTGATTCCAGAGATCTGTGTCATGTTAACCTTTTGAGAACTCTTGCCGCTGGACAATTACAGGCGGTGTATTTTCTCTATGACCACAGTTCCCGTGTATCTGTACACAGCGTATATGTATATGTTCCTCTCTGTGTTTGAATACACGCAACAAATGCATACTGAGACCTTCCTCTATTGCTTTATTATTCTACTTTTTATTACGTGTTTTCTCTCACTGAAAGTTAAGCTCATGGATTCTGGAAGACCAGACAGCCAAGATGCTGCAGAGATTCTCTCTACATGTCCAGTGCTAGCAGTGTGTGTGTGTGTGTGTGTGTGTGTGTGTGTGTGTGAGACGAATACTGGAAATTCAAACTCAGGACCTCAAGTTTATACAGTGAGCATTTAAGTAGGCCAGCATCCAGCATCCTGACCACAGTTTTTAATTGTATTTGTGTGTGTGTGTGTGTGTGTGTGTGTGTGTGTGTGTATACGTACTTTGGCACACATGTTTCATGGTGTGTGTGAAGGTCAAAGGACAATTTATGGGGGTCAATTTCTTTCCTTTCTTCTGGATCTTGGGATCACACTCAGGTCTTCTGTCTTAGTGGGAAGTCCTAGACCTGCTAAGCCCAGACTACAATTTTAAAAGAACATATCTAAGACAAAAGGCCTCTGGCAAATAATTTTGATAATACTTTATTACCACGTATCAACTTATATTACCTGATAACGATAATTTAGTAATTAAGAGGTAGACCTTTGATCTTTCTCTTAATACATAAAAATATTAAATGAGTTAATACATAAACAGAGACTTAGATCGTCAAAGCATCTTCAACAGGTTAATCTTCATCCTTCTACAAACCACACACCTCAAGATCCAGCATGCCTAGAGCACTAGCTACTCTTACAGTGCTGGGACAGAGCAACCGAGGAGAGGAAAAACTTCTTTGGGGCTCACGGTTTCACAGTGCAGGTACATCATGGAGAAAAGGCATGGCACACAGCCCAACCTGGGACAGTGCGTGCAGAGGGGTTGCAGTGGCTGTTCTCATCACATAAGACCAAAAGGAGGAACAGAACCAGAGGCAGATGCAGCCTTCAAAGGTTCATCCCAAGTGAATTACTTATGCCAAATAGGCCCTACAGCCTAAGAGTCCCTCAGTCTCAAATATCAATGCCATTAGCTGATCCAATGCTGTTGGATCCAACAGGCATCTAAGGCACAAACATGGTGGGAATACTTGAGATTCAAACCACAAAACCCAGCCACTAGGCATTCTCTGACTGCTGCTGTTTACACAACTGCAATGCCCTTCATCCAATGCATTTAACAAATGTTTATCTGGAAGGGGAAAAAAAAAAGGTTGAACAAAGAGAGGCGGGCTCTGTCTGTTGAAAAAGCACATTATGCAAATAAGCATGCAAATAGGGAAAATGTATCGCTGCTAATGGCAGGAAGGAGAAGCACCTGGTGAGTGAGGCAGGGGACTTGATCTTGAGCCTGAGAAGACAGGCTCTCCTGAGGAAGAAGCAACACAGCATCTGGTTTCTGTCAGGTCGAACCAGGTTTAAAAAAAAAAAAAAAAGTTTTCCAAGCAGGTGGATTAGGAGCAGCAAAGGTAAGCCAGTCGGATGACAGGACAGGACAGGACAACTGAAGCCAGTAGGAACAAGATGGAAGTGGCTCAGTGAGGACCCGCTCACACACAAGGCTGAGAGCCTGACTTCCCACTCCCAGAACCAGAAGAAAGTGGGCCATGGTCGTGTGGGCTTATAATCCCAGAGCTCCTGGCAGACAGAGTTGGGAGAATCCTGGAAGTGGGTGGGCCAGCTAGTGTGGTCTATGCAGCTGCAGGAAACCAGAACAGATCCTGCCTCAAACAGGGTGGAAGATGAAAACCAACACCAGAGGTTATCTTCTGGCTTCCGTACCCACTGTGGTGCACGCAAGTGCACACACACACCATAGATTTGACAACTTGAACATGTGCAAAGGTCCTGGGGTACTACAAAGTTAATAAGAGAATCCTAAGGAAGCCCATTTCTCTGTTTACAGAATTCTCCCTCCTCGCATATTTCTCAAATGTGGCATCCTCTGAGGAGCTACTGTTTCCCCCTCCCCAACTCCAATGTAAACTGATAGCCCTCATACCATTAGGACATTTCTTCCCCACGTCTGTTAGCACTTAACTCACTCGAAGACAATTATCTGTTTATACATCTGCCTCCCTCACCAGCAGGAGGGACACAACAAGCATCTTTCTAACTCTTGGTACGCGGTGCTAAGCAGGTTTACAACACTTGTGTATGAGTGAATGGATCTGGACAATCCGACCGTGCTCCCCACTCCACCCCCGCCCCCTGCACACCATGGCTAATCATTCTGCCTCACAAATGTACTTCTCTACTTTGAGAGTTGACTACCTTTTTTTTTGGGGGGGGGAGGGGGGGGATAAAGACTCAACTGTGCAGTAATAACTCAGTTAGAAAGCCCTTTCTCTGGCTGCCCTTAATGAATCATAAGGTGTTATTTACCACAGCCTCGGAACCATCTGCACAGACATTGTTAACACAATGTAATTCGTTTTATAAATATCACACAATTATCTAATTTTTTAAAGGCTCTGGCTGCTTTGAAAGGTGTTATTTTGGAAACAAGTCCTGGCCCATCCCAGGGAAATTCCCAAACCAGGATTGTAATTGCTAAGTATATCCACAGAAGCCCTGAGAGGCCGGACAGGAAGTATAAATCCCTGAGCTGTTGTGGACATTTCTGAGTGCTGCCAACACAACAGGAGAGGGATCACACGCACCCCTGTCCCACGTGTGGTCACCTGCCCTGTGTGCACTCGGATAATGATTCCAGAACACCACAAAGCCCAAAGTCGGTTTCCCTCCCTATTGTCAGCAGTCCCTCCCCTGCAGCTCCAGGACACTTGCCAGCCTGTGTGTGTCCCACAGTTGCAAGGATTAGGAACAGGGACATGCCTGTCCACTGGCCATTTCTGCTGAGACTTCCAAATGGAACAAGCTGTCTGTGGGTTTTCCTTACAGGGTGCCAGCAACCCCAGCCCTGACACTCCTCCCACCTCCCAGAGTAAACCCTCCCTTCTGGGACAGGAAAAACAATACAATCAAGATTAGGGTATTCCTGGAGCAACCCGACTCTCCAGCTCTCTGGCTATTTGATACAGGGCTGTTAGACAAGGCCCTGCCCCTCCTCAGTCTATCTTTACCTGCCATCTTTAGAGGATTACTGGGGAAGGGCTGGCAGTGGTCTGTAGTAATTTAACCCAGGCCTCCTGGAGCTGTTTATGAACAGATGTGAGCTAACATTCCCATACAGCCAGGCAGAGTCCTGGATTCCTGAGCAAAAGCAGTGTCCCTGAACAGTGTGCTGAGCCCCACTTTGTCTATCTACTGCAGTGGGGCAGGATGTGGGCGGCCTGGGAAAAGAGCCCTCATCAGCACAGTTCTGAGGCTGCCCTTTAATGCATGTCTGTCTGTCTGTCTGTCTGTCTGTCTGTCTGTCTCTGTGTCGGGGGGGGGGGGTGTAGGTGGAGGGAGAGGGAGGCGGAGAGAGAATCTGGCACACATGAGAGTTGGTACTTCATTACAGACTTCCTGTCTTTATCTCTAATAACTATAAAATCCCTTGGGAAGAAAGAAAGGGTGCTATGAAGTGCCACAGGAAGGGGTAGACACCACCAAGGAAAGGAAGGCAGGGCCAGGAAACAAGAAAGCCTGAGAAGGGGGGATGGGGGATGGTGAACAACTGCTCTGGGAGGGACAAACCCTGCACTGGCCTGACCTTCAGGGGAAGCTGCCTACCTGCCTGGTGTTTCCACTGGCCAACAATCCAGAGCTTAGGAGAGCACCCTGGACTGGGGGAGGTCAGACCGTGTTGGCTGGGGCCCACCCACCAGTCACCATTTGCTGGACTATAACCCACAGACCATCTTCAGAGGCTTCAAACACCCCACCTAGGGAAAAACACACCACTAGTGTAGAGTCTGTTACTGCTAAAAAAAACAAAAACAAAAACAAAAACAAAAAGCCCTTAGATTCCCTAGATTGGGTACTTTGCAAACAATGAAATTGGTTTCTTACATTTCTGGAGGCAAGTCCTAAATCAAAGAGCCACTGGACAGATGCCTCGTTGGGCTCGTGTTCCACAGATGGAACCTTCAACTTCACCCTGACCAGAGCTCATGTTCCATAGGACCAGGCACCCAGTAAGACAAAACAATGCCTCATTAGCAATGTGGGGTGCTCGACTGTGCACCCACCCAGCAGACATGAACTCCAGCAAAGGGCTGGGAGTCAGACTGCCACACCCTGTTCTGTACAGGGCAGGTATCAGGAACATTGTACACTGACAATTCCCCTTCCTCAGACAAGAGGCAGGAGAGAGAGCTCAGCTGGTCAAGTGCATTGCTATATAAGAACGAGAAGCTGAGTTTGAGCTCCAGCAACCACAGTGGGAAGAAAAGCCAGGCACTATGGGTATTCTAATCGCAGGACTGCAGAAGTAGGGACCAGAGACTCCATGGAACCTGCTGGCCAGCCAGCCTAGGGGAATCATTGAGTTCCAGGTCCTATGCGAGACTCTATCTCAAAATGTAAGATACGAAGCAATTGAAGAAGACATTCACTATCAACCTTTGATATATACACACACACAAAGACACACACCATAGACTAACACTAAGGGGCAAGGGGCTAAACTATTAGTTTCTAAAAGAAAGTTCATGCATTATATTATAACATATCTTAAAATCTAGAGTAGGGCACACTGCTGTAATTCCATTACTGGTAGAATGAGGCAGGAGGACTTCATGAGTTCATGGCTAGCCTGGGTTTTACAGTGAAACCCTGTCTTTGAAAAAAAAAGAAGGAGGAGGAAGAGGAGGAGGAGGAGGAGGAGGAGGAGGAGGAGGAGGAGGAGAAGAAGAAGAAGAAGAAGAAGAAGAAGAAGAAGAAGAAGAAGAAGAAGAAGAAGATGATGATGATGATGGCTGGAAAGATGGCTCATTGGTTAAGTGCACTCACTGTTCTTCCAGAGGTTGTGAGTTCAATTCTCAGCAACCTCATGGTGGCTCACAACCATCTGTACTGGGATTTGATGCCCTTTTCTGGTGTGTATGAAGATAGCTATAGTGTATTCATATATATATATATATATATATATATATATATCTTTTAAAAATTCAAAGTATACATCCAGAGACACACACACACAAAGAGAGAGTGGAAGATTTTTAAGTTTATGTTTCTGTGAAGAGAGAAAGAAAGAAGAGACAGAGAGAGAGAGAGAGAGAGAGAGAGAGAGAGAGAGGCTATTACGTTTATATGTTTCTATGAAGGTGAACTAGGTAGCAAGTATTTGGGACTCTGTGAGCCAGACTGTGCCCTGATGAGTTAGCTGCATCCTACAGCCCATAGATAGCTAAAGACATAGAGAAACCTGTCCATGTTCTAATGGGATGCTTGTTTACAAAAACAGACACCAGACACAGTGGCTGAGTCCATTGGCATTACCAGGAAAACTGAATGTGGAGGACTCATCTTAAGTCATACAGATCTGAACCACAGTTCTGAAGTTCAGAAAGCCAAGGGAAAATCACCATAGCTGCCTCAGGGCTGGGGTTAGCAAAGGAGCACGGAGAACAATGCTCCTCTGTGTTGAAGACCATAGCTCGGCACAGTTTGAAGATTTTCCAACATCTGTGGAAATCCATGCTTTCCCAAGTCTCAGGAAACTGCATGCTTATGAGAGGCAGGAAGAGGGTGAAGATACACAGTGGTAGAAACTGAGGAAAAGCAGCCCCACGGGGAATCAAAGCACTGATTCTAACTTTCCCATAAACAGCTAAGCTCTTTGACTGCTCCAGCCATACTCCAGAACTCACAGGAGCACAAACTTGGGTCACAGAAATAGAAATATTTAACCAGAGCTGGAGAGAAGAACGAGAGCATTTGCTGGTCTCACAGAGAACCTCAGTTCAGTTCCCAGCACCTATAAAGGATACAAACAGGCAAGTGCCAGAAGCTCCAACACCCTCTTCTGGTTTCCACTGGTATCTGCACATCCATCTCCCTCTCTCTCTCTCCCTCCCTCTTCTCTCACACACACATTATAAAAATAAATGTTAAGAATAAATAAGTAAAACCACTTGGCACTCAGGAAGCAGAGGCAGGCAGATCTCTTAGCCTGAGACCCCCTGGTCTAAAGAGGAAGTTCCAAGACAGCCAGTGCTACAAAGAGAAACCCTGTCTGGCAAAACCAAATAGATAGATATAGATAAATAAATACCCAGAACCATTTTACCACCAAAGGGAAAACACAAAACAAAAAAACCTGTCAGCTGTCACAAAACTAGGGTATGGGGGATTATAAGGCACCATGACTATAAGCCACTAGGTCCATGGGGAGGGTCAAAAATGCATTTCCAGCCTCAACATCACATCCAGTGTTTGTGTGTCTGTGTATGAGTCTATGAATGTACGTTTGAGCATGTATGAGGACCAGCGACTCATTTCCAACCTTGACCTCATGTCCTGCCTTATCACAGACAACCCGGAAGTGATTGTGGAACAAAAGAATGCACAATCAATGAATCACAGACAACTTTGTGAGCTAACTCACACCTTATTCAGAAGGAATATTCCATGCAGAGCCACTGAATTGCATATTTAGTTCTTCAGGAACTACAAGCAACTGCTGGAGTAATAGGAGTGGTCTAAAGGAGGGGAATTACCACTCCAGGCAGCTAATTCCACGCTCAGGAATTATTCATGCATGATGAGAACCCATCTGTAACATCAATGAAGTCTTTATTCTTGAAGACTACTCACAGAGGACTCGGGCTAAGTGTGCTAATATCTCTGCCTGGGCTTTCCCAGGACCTGGGAAATGGCAGTGTGATTGCTCAGCGGGCTGTGTGGTTACTTTCACATCTCCTCCACCCACCATCTATCACCTTGGGATTCCGCAGTCTGCAATGCAAGCTCTCAGCAGCAAAGGGGGTGGGAAGAATGCCTCGACTATTTCTGCCTGTCGCCTTGTTTTCCCCCTCTGACCACAGGGGCAGGGCAGGTGCATTCAGGAGACACTGGCACATAGAACCATTACAACCTCTGAAGTACCTCTCCCTGCTACCCAGCTGAAGGTCAAATGGGAACAGCCTGCCTTCCTCCCACAGGTGCTGGCCCCTCAAAAGGAATGCAGACTTTGAGCTCCATTGATGTTTTCAAAATACTGCTGTCTCTTTGAACTAGCATGGAATGTGTAACTTTACCCACAGACTGTGCAATTTTCCAGCCGTCCAGTTTCTACGATATAACTCATTTCAACTATTTAAAAAAAAAATGCCTTGAAAGAATCCCACTATAAAGATTCAGAAAATAAGCTGTCTTCATCTTTTGCTTAGAAACACCATAGATAATTATGTCCATATGTGCGTGTCCGTGCATATAGAATTTTAGTTTTTCAAAAATGACAACCTTCATTAAAAGGGTCAGCTTATTCAGCAGGCCTCTCTCTTCCTCCCATCTGAGATTCCAGAAGCTGACCCTTAGAAGGCCAGATGTAAATCAGGCTAGAAGGCTCCAGGTCCCAGTTACTCAGTCCTTTAAATGAAAACACTGTTTACCTGCAACAATGATCAAAATGTTGTCCATTTACTTCACAGCCATCTAGATAAAATGAGGCTAATAATTACAGAAAAAGTAAAATATTTCAAATATATAAAGTTTGGAAGTAAATAGTTTAGATAACACTTTCTTGGTTCTTTGTGGTTGGCTGATACAGTGTCCTTGGAATTATTATTAAGAGTAAGCTCACAGCCAGGCAGTGGTGGCACATGCCTTTAATTCCAGCACTTGGGAGGGAGAGGCAGGCGGATTTCTGAGTTCAAGGCCAATCTGGTCTACAGAGTGAGTTCCAGGACAGCCAGGGCTACACAGAGAAACCTTGTCTGGAAAAACCAAAAGGGAAAAAAAAAAAAAAAAAGAGTAAGCTCACAAAAATGTTGCAAAGGAACGTAAATATAAATACTTTTCATTTAATTCAGATATGCATGACTTTACAGGGTGAAATGAGCACACAAACTCATACACACACACACATACATATATATATATATATATATATATATATATATATATATATATATATACACACACCCACAGAGACACACCCACTAACACACACATATACACACAGATATACATACAGACATACATATAAGTATATAAACATACCTATAAACATATAGACATATACACAGACAGGCACAGAAACTACATCTAGACATACACACAGAGACAGACAGACATTCAAGAACAGACACACAAACACAGAGATGCAATGCATACAGAGAGACACAGATAAATAGACAGACACACAGATACACACAGACACACACACACACACCTTCCTTCACAGAGCTGAAATGTCAAACTCAAAATAAATTCAAAACATTTACAAAGTAAATTTAGACATCTAAAGGGGATTTCCCACAATTAAATTTGCAGTACTATCAACAAAATCGGTTTATTTTAAGACGAGCTGCCCGATACATAAATTCCCCTTTGCCTTTGAAATGCTTTTACCAGATAAGATAGCTTTTGTTTAATCTACTATTTTCAGAACTTGCTTTGGGGTCTGAATGCACCCAGTGGAGTGACTTGAGATTTCCTACCCTGCTTTCAAATGTGCTTCTTCTGTCTGTTTGTATTTAGTAATTTCCTGTCAAACAACCTCACATAATTAACTTTCCTTGCTCCAACCCACTTTTTTTTTCCTATTCCTACTTCCTGAGGATGGTAATAAAATGCTGATTACAGGAGACTGTTATTTGCTCCCCTCCCAACCCCCTCTCTGACTCCCTTTGTGGGAACACTGGCTTAGGTTGCAGGGAGGTTCTCACCAGGGAAAGACCTGGACCAGAACTCAGCAAAGACTCTGTAGCCATTTGTGATCATCTGTATACTGGACCTCTCACAGACAAAAGACTGCAATGTTGCCATTACATTGCTCTTGCTATGGGAAGAAGAGAGAAAGAAACCAGAGGTCCCAGCCAGCCTCCAGATCAAGCCTCTACAATGATGTCATCCAAAGGGTCCCCACTGCCACATGTTCAGCTGCCCAAATGCTCCCAGGGCCACTAAGGAACTCAATTTGCATCTTGGTTTGTGTTTAGTTTACAGGAGTTCCACAGGGCTAGTGGGCATCTGACTGGACAGCGCAGCTTGACAGCCAGCTGCCAGTTTACAGGACAAAAAAATGAGTAAAATAACAAGATGTCATTAGCAAACCTTAAATAAAATTTTTAAAAAAGGAAAATTCATCACACGCTTTCTTCAACAGAAGAACTGAAAGATGAATGTGGAGAAAGGCGGGCCCACAGATTAATCAAAGTCTAAAAGACATATTAAGTAGCTGCAAGGAGGTGTTAGTTGCATCTGTATTAAAACAACAAAGATGTAAAGAAAATTGTTTACTGAGTCAGACATTTGAGAACTGTGTGTCTATGCTACAATTAAGCAATTGCTGCTAATTGTTAAAAACACAATGGTATTTTTGAGTTTCTAAAAGCAGACCTTATATTCTTAAGCTGAGCCATGAAATATTTCAGGATGAATGCCATAATAGCTGCGACTGGCTTGTAAACATCCCATTTGCAGAAGGGGAGCGTGTACGGTGTACATGAGACTCATTGAGCCATTAATTGGTCATGGTTGGATGGCAAGCTCACGAAGAGTCCCTCTATTGGTATGTGATTCAACATACCTATCATTTGAAGTTTACCTTCTGACTGAGAGGGAGGCTTATTTGGAGAATGCTTCCTTAAACCATAATATAAATCTATACATACATTGCAGTGGTATACACTGCATTTAATTTGTAGACTAAATTAAATTTTAACACTGTTTCCAGATGCAAAACTTACCAGTGGGGAATTGTACACACAGTATACTCTGCAACAGTACATTGTTTAGTTGTTAAAGAGGATGAGTTACAGAAGACAGGGAGAGGGGGAAGAAAGACAGACAGGAAAAAATGAAGGGAGGAAGGGGAGGAGGGAGGGACAAAGAAATATATCTTTAAAAACCAATGAATTATGCCTACAAATGTGCTGCATTTACTACTAAATGAGTATAAGGGTAAGTAGATTTGTACTGCACAAACATACTACAATGTATCAGAATGCATAATTTAACAGACAAGGCTCTGTGAACTTGGGGAACATTGTACTAAAAGTTCTATCCAATGGCATAAAGTAATAAGTGGGAACAATAATAATAATAAAAATAGTAGAAAGTATAAATTATAAGATAATAAAAAGTGTAAACAGTAACAATAGTAAAAATGGTAAAATCATAAAAAGTGTAAGCTGCGTACACAATAAATTCACATAATCTAAAATTTAGTAGAATTAACTAAAGGTTAATTAGGGTCTCAAGTACATTAAAAATTCAAAACCATTGAAAATTTTTAAATAATTCAGATATAATTTAGATAAAGTGCTAAATAATTCTACATCTAGTAGAAGGGCTACGTATAGAAGGTCACACCTATGATCTCATACTTGGGAGGCTGAGGCAGGAGGACTGCCATGAGCTTAAGGCCAGTCTGAAGCAGGTAAGTTCCAAGTCCATCCGGGCTTCACTGTGAGTCTTGCTTGGCTCAAATAATAAAGAAATGTAGAAGGGAAAAAAATAATGTATTAACCACAGAAACTCACAGTAAAAAGTTTTAGAAATTCAACAAAAGGTTATAAAATGACTGTTAAAAATAAAGGAAAATAGTATGTAAATCCTTGTATTTAGAACTGGATAGATTCAAAAGAAAAATAATCTCAATGTTCCTCAAAGTACTTTTTTGTTAAAAAGTAACTTCAATGCTAATAAAACAGTGACATGTTAAGTTAGGCATGACAGCACTTGGCTATAATCCCAACTCCTAAGAGACAGAGGGAAGAGTTTCAGAAGTTCAAGGCCAACTACAAACTGAGTTCAAGACCAGCCTAGCTCAAAAAGAAAAAAGAAAAGAAAAGAAAAGGAAAGGAAAAAAACAAATACTTTTATTTAGACAATATAATAAGCCAATTTTAAAATGGGTATACTGTGCCAGGCATGGTGGCTCATACCTTTAATCCCAGCACTCAAGAGGCAGAGGCAGGCAGATCTCTGTGAGCCGGAGGCCAGCCTGGTTTACAAATTGAGTTCTAAGCTGGTGCTGTTACACAGAGAAGCCCTTTCTCAACAAAACAAAAACAGCAAAAAGAGGTGTAGAAAAAAAAACAAAAAACAAAAAAAAAAAAACAAGAGCAACTAAGGACACTCTGAATAACAGCCTTCTGGGAAGGCTGTGACAAGGAAGGAGATTTGTGTGTGACAGAAGGCACACAGTGCACATAGAATCAGGCCTGAGTACTTAGGTATAGGGATGTTCCTCTCAGGGGAGGTAAACACAGAAAGAACATGCATCTGAAGCCAAGCTAGACTTCTTTTATAAAAGAAGTGGCAATGTATGAAAATGAAGGGTACGGAAGTTTGCCTCAGGCTGACTAAATGGGCCAGTGGGTCAAGCATGCTTGCCACACAACTCTGACCATCCGAGTTCATCCCCAGAACACGTGTACAACAGAGTTAGTGCCATGGGGGCAGTCTTCAGTCCTAGTCCCAGACACCCTATGGTGAAATAGGATGAAATAGGACACAGAGACTAGAGGACTGTCCCACAGAAACACAGAAACAATAGAGACCCTGCCTCAGAATACAGAATAGAAGGAGAGAACTGAATCTTACGAAGTTGTCCTCGGAAAAGCCAAATCTGGCAGAGACTATAGAGGGGAGGGGGAGACACACTCTCAGAGGAGAAGGGGAGGGACTCTGTGAGGGAAGGGCCTGGAGGGGGAGAAGGATTTGGGATGTAAATAAATTAAAAAAAAAAAAAAATCCTCTGACCTCTACAAACACATCATGGCACACACTCACACAAAGACAGACAGACAGATAGACAGCATTAAAACAAAACAAAACGGGGCTGTAGAGATGGCTCAGAGGTTAAGAGCACTGACTGCTCTTCCAAGGGTCCTGAGTTCAAATCCTAGCGAATCCCAATGTAGCTCACAACCACCTGTAATGGGATCTGATACTCTCTTCTGTGTGTCTGAAGACAGCTACAGTGAACTCATATTAAAAACAAAACAAAACAAACAATCAAACAAAACAAAAAAGAAAAAGAAAAAACCCAAGAACCTGCTGCCTCAAGCATCTGATGTAGAGTGCTTGAGAACACAGTATCAACACATATACTCAGGTGTGAGAATACAGAAACCACAGAGCCATGTGGGCCCTGTGGGAATGTTTAACAGGAGCAATGAATTCTGTGGCTTTCAGAAGGGCATTGCCAGTCACAGGTACCACCTACACACAGCTCCAAAGGAAGGGATAGTAACAGTGAGCAGGGCTGCCTGACCCAGGGAGGGAGACCCAGGACCAGCAATGAGCCGGTGGGAGTGAGGAGTGAACAAAGACAAGGTGTGGAAATGGAATTAGATCTGAATTCAGATCAGGTCAAGAGGCATCGGCCCACTCCCTTCTCTTGGTGTTAGACACGGGGTTAAAACATACACTAATGGTCCTGACCGCTGAACCAAGTGGGCTACCTAACTCCATCCACACTCATCCTTGTGAGCTACACAGCTATGGGGCATTGTTGTGAGCATCTTGAGCCCTGAACCAAAAGCCAAATGCATGGGTAAGGACTATATCACTGTAAAAAAACAAAACAAAACAATTAAACAAACAAACAAACAAAAAACCCAGGCCAAGTACATCTGGGCTCCACACTTCCCAAGATCTCAAATATGTTAGCATATTTGTGCCTCGGCGTCCCCAGGAGTAAAATGTGATGATAGCAGCGCCTCCCTCCCAGGACTAATGTGAACATTTAAAATTTTAATATGTGGAAAGCACTTCTAAAAGTACTCAGAAAGCCCAGCACACTCCACACACTGGGGCTCTTATTATTACCGCTTTCTTACTGAATGCCTCTGGGCCCAAGTCCTCAGAATCCCTGAGCCTCTGCTTCCTTCTCTCAAACCCATAATATCCCTGTCTTCATAACATGCTGGATGGTTTGTGGAAGAAAATAAAAGGAAAAATGGCTTCATAAATTGCCAGTGTTGTAGCTGGAACAGTTATGGAACTGAGTTCCACTGTATTTCACAGAATCGAGAGCTCTTTTCTTGGGGAAATTGATATTTTTTTATCTCCCTAGGCTGCCGAGAACCTCACACAGCAATTGTTAGCACAAAATTAGCCACTCTCGCTTCATACAAAGTAATTAAAGGACTGTTCTTTGGAAATCTAGCACATGAATCAGCTGGGTACAGTAGATGGATACCCAACCATTAGAGATGTCTAAACAATTTAGTTAAGCTTTAGCAAAAATACAAGCTCACGCAGGCCACGTTGTGCAGAGAGGAGAGCCCTTAGCCCTTCAGAGCATTGTGTGCCCTGTCTTTCATCTTCTTTTCCATCATTATTTTTTAAATGTAGCAAATTTCAGTCAATTCTTTATTCTTTTTCCTGGGAGTTCATCTTGGGATCTGAGAAAATACGATGCACCAATGCTCTTTGGTGAAGGAGGTTCGCTGGAAGGTTTCAAAAGCAAAATTACAGGATACACATATACAGAGGGGAAATGGATGGTTTTAAAGTCAGTTTCCTGAAATAAAACCTCCTCGGCCTCTTAGCCCACTTTCAAAGCTGCCTAGTGGCTGGTTTTAAATGGCTACTTTGTGCATTAGACACATCTGCTCCTGTTTCATTTGGGATGTAAAACAGAGTCTCATTTTGTAGCCCATTCTGGACTGGAACTCTAGGCAATCCTCCTGTCTCAGCTTCCTGAGTATCGAGATTGCAGATATGTGCAATCATGCCCAGCTCAAACCCAACCCTTATTTGCCCCACTACCTTCCCTAGATCTCTTTCACATTAAGGAATTATAAGATTAAGGAATTATAAGCTCGTTCTACTGTCTTAGTCGGGACAAAGGGGTTTATTCAGCTTATACTTCCACCTTGCTGTTCATCACCAAAGGAAGTCAGGACAGGAACTCAAACAAAGCAGGAACCTGGAGGAACAGCGCCCATTGGAGGGATGCTGTTTACTGACTTCCTTCCCCTGCCTTGCTCAGTCTGCTTTCTTACAGATCCCAGGACCACCAGCCCAGCAATGGCCCACCCACAAAGGGCTGGACCCTCCCCCTCTTGATCACTAATTGAGAAAATGCCTTCCACCTGGATCTCATGGAAGCATTTCCTCAACTGAGGCTCCTTCCTCTCTAATGACTGCAGCTGTGTCAAGTTGACAGCAACCCCAGACAGCACATCTACCAAACCCCTGGTAAAAAAGAAGAAATAACATATGGACTTAGCTAATCTATCTACATTCAGGCAGTGGCTGAGGTTTTTTTGTTTTATTTTTTAATTGCCTTTCAAATAATGACAAGCCAATCACACAAAGTGAGCTTTGGAGCAATGTTCCAGAATCTAGCCATGTGTATCCCTTGTTGATATATGGAGCCATGATCTGAATGACAAAATCAATGGAAGTCATGTGAAAGTGGTACTACTGAGTGGGTTTGGTCTACATGTAAGAACCTGACATCCCCACTAGAATCTAACATTAAAAGACAGGCACAGGCACTCAGGGCACGGACCTGACCTGTGATGCCCTAGCAGTGCTTTTCAACCTTCCCAAAGCTGCAGCCTTTTCATACAGTTCCTCATGTTGTGCTGACCACCCCCCCATCAAAAAATTATCTTCATTGCCACTTCTTAACTGTATTTTTGCTGCAGTTATGAATCATAATGTAAATATCTGTGATTTCCGATGGTTTTATGCAACCCTGTGAAAAAGATTCTTCCACCCCCAAAGGGGCCTCGACCCACTGGTTGAGAAACACTGCCTCAGCAGGTGTGTCCAATCTGCAGCCTACAGGCCACATGTGTTTAAAAACACCTATGAATGAAGCACAACACAAAAGTGTCAACTGACTTAAAACTATAATTTTACTCTTTAAAAAAAAAATTGGTAGTTCAATGACGTGGTTCTCAAGTAGCAACTTTGAGATGGCAATACTGTGTTGCACTATGAAAAGGGTGTTGGACACCCTTGCAAAGGCAATTAAGAAAGGATGCTAAGATGCTACATACAATGAAACCTTGATTCTATATTTTTATCCATCTATAAGGAAAATCTTTACTTCCTAGGATACATGAAGCCAATTCCAGACTGACAGAAAGTCTAATTGTGATGATCAACCTACAAAGCTCCCAGAAAAATAACACAGGAGACACACTCTTATCATTTAGAATTTTATATTAAAAAAAGTCATACAGAGAATACAAATGACAGGCTGTGACAGAAAAGGCTGATGAATGTGACTAGGGTACGCTGAAACTCATCCAAAGTCCTACAGCTACAAGACAAAACCATGAGGCAGGGAGGAGTGGGTGAAAGGAAGCAAGAAAGAAGAAACTTGAAAACGTTCATCCAAACAGAAGATGGAAGTATCTGTGGAGCACAAGACACACAAGGGTACATACCATGGTGTGCCTTGGAATGTCCCCACAGGTTCCTATGTTTAACACTAGGTCTGTGGCTATGTCCCTGCATTAGGAGGGTTATAGAACCTTTAGGAGCTCTGACCTAACTGGTCACTGGGAGTGGTTGGGCCTTGTTTTCTTTCTTTTTTCTGTAAGTTGTGTGTGTATATGTGTGTGTGTGTGTGTGAGTGTGTGTGTGTGTGTGTGTCCTCTGAAAGAACAGGAGCAAACACTTCTAACCACTGAGCCATCTCTCCAGCACAACGTGGGCTTTTACACCATAACAAGGCTTCCTGATGGTTCTCTGCTTCCAGGGCCACATGTACAGAGCTGCAGCCAGCAGATCCCGCTACCAGGGACTCTACTCTAGACCTTCCTGCTCATAACATGCTATGTCACCTCAAACTGTGAGCACAAATAATCCTCTCTTGGCTTAAAAAGGAAAGTGTAATTGCATACGCACCCAAGAGACTCATACAACGATCTTCACATCTTCACGGCAAACGCTAAACCTGAAATTAAGCAATTGCCACTGACATAGCTACTAAGTATCTGAAATCATGCCACTGGATTTTAGGCGGTGTAATCTTTATGTTTTTGATGCTGTAGCAGACACATTTAAAAGGAAAAGGGATTCTTCTGGGCTCATGTCTTGAGCCTGTCTTTGGCGGATAACACTGCTTTGGACCTGGGGCAAAACAGCTAGCACAGTGTGGGAAAGCAATCCAACTACAAGAAGAGAAAGAGAAGAGAGAGGCCAGGATAAGACACTGGACCCAAGACCAGCTGGATGGCGCTGACTCCTCCCACTAGGCTCCACCTCAGCACAGTGCTAGCCCTTCAACTTGCTGTCAAATTATGAATCCACCAATTGATTAACTGATTCATGAAGTGAGAACCCCTGTGATCCAATAATGCTCAAACCTGCTGTCTGGCAACCAAGATCCCAATACAGGAGCCCGTGGAGGACATTTCCTGCTCCAGCTATATCATTTGACAAGTAAAATTAAAATGGTAACATCTTGAATTTGGCCAACATGATGTTCAGAAAGGAAGGAAAAAAACAGGAGAGACACAAATGAATATTAATACAATGATATTCTGTATATGTATAATTTAAACTCTGTCTTCCCCAAGGAAGTCTTGAGGATGCTTGCTAAAGTGCTAAAAACAACCTAAGCCCTGACTAAATGAAAAAATTAAGTATCAATCACACATCTTCCTTTAAGGTTAAATTTAAAAGAAAAGTAACGCTGAGTTTCCTTGACCCTAACAGATTCTAGAATTTTACATTACCGGTGTGACAGCATTTACCACAGCATGCTACACAGGGTTGTTTATAAGGGTGAAGCAGGAGTGTCCAATGACAGAGGAATGTGAATCAGAGCATAAAACTAGTTAGTGAAATACAGAGCATTAAAAAGAACACCAATGAAATTCCAATCATCTGCTCAAAGCTACGCATAACATTAAAAGAATGATTTGAAAAGACCAGAGAAGAACACAGCAAAACATCCCAAGTAGTCAAGTAGCTGGAGGGCAGGGGGAACATGGGCATGTTAGCTTTCTTGGCCTGTAACAAATACTTGAGATGAAGCAATCTGAAAAGAGGCAAAGTACCTTTGGGCTCAGTTTTCTAGACTTCAGTCCAGCAAGCTGGCTTGGAGGCTTGGGGTGTATGGCAAGGCAGCATATCACAATGGGTCACAGGATGGGGAAAGCTGCTCACCCTGAAACAGCCAGTAAATGAAAGAGAGCAAGGGGCTGGGGTCCCAAGATACTCATCAAAGCTGTGTTCATTCCATGGCCTAACCACCTCCCAATAGGGTCCTCCTCTTAAAGGATCTGCCATGTCCTAAGAGTATCAAGTACTGGGAATCAAATGTTCAACAGATGGCCCTTTGAGGGAACTTCTTAAAGCAATAGGGTGGTTTCTCCTTCCTTTGTATGTTAACAGACTGTTCTGATCTGTCTTCCCTGCATCTGGGGAGATGAGATGGAAACGTCTGGTCTGATTCCATTAACAAGAAATGCACAAACTACATACAACAGCCTTCTGCACCGAGGGTAACTGACTGGCCTACATGTAATTACGCCTTCAAAGATCTCATCTTTTACAAAATCCAACTTTGCTCAGACACCTGTTAGATACAATGACCAGGAGTCTTAAATTGTGTGGATGTGGTGTATGTTCATGTATCTATAGGTGATGTGTGTGTGTGTGTGTGTGTGTGTGTGTGTGTGTGTGTGCATAGTTCACAGGACAACCCTAGCACCCATTCCTTGGGTACAGCCTACTGTTTTTGAGATAGGGCCTCTCATTGGCTTGGAGCTCAACCAAACAAACTAGGATGGTTGGCCATCAAGGCCCAGGCATCCTCTTATCTCTACTTCTCCTGGACTGCAGTTACAATCTCCAGACCTGGATTTTTTTAAGAAACTCAGGTGTTACCAATGAACACCCCCCTCCCCCACACCAAGAAATATAGTTTTAGATTTCCCTAGCTCAAGAACTAAAGAGAAAAAGAGTCCACATTCTTCAGCTGGTGACACTGGAACTGAGCAGAGGCAAATAAAACCATTCAAAAGGGGGTGGGGGCCTGGTCTTTAGGTTAGCATTACATGAAAAGAACACTATGCAAACACAAGCGCTGTGCCACAGTCTACTGACTATAAATGAATATGAAACCTATTTCCATCTCATGCAGCCCAGAATCTTGTTTACCAGACACATGATACAATTAAAGCCAAATGAAGAGATGGCCCTGAGCTATGCATTTATAATAAGAACCAGGACCCCTCTTTTTTTTCTAGACTCTAACCAGTCCAGGGCTTGAAACCTGGAACCTGTATGTATCAGATTCCTTTGCCAACAGGATTCTAAGTGAACAGAGGTGCTTATATGAAACTGGAAGATGGTGTGAGACATGTGCTTTTTGACTCGGGCAGCTACTGCTCAGTCTTAACACACGGGCATCTGTGGCAGAACAAAGAACTGCAGTCTCCTCTGGCTGCTGATGGGCCAGTGCTGGGCACAGGAGTATGCATATACAGGCCACTGGCAATCAGAGCACCATCTGGGTACCTGCCTCTGCCATTCATTTTTGCCTCCTGTCTTTTTAAAGGTTGAACCCAATTCCCTGCATTCCACCCCTTTCTGTTGGATATACATGGGACTCTTAAATGACCCATGACTCAAGACGTAAGCTCACACTCTCTTCTTTGGTTCCCTTTGAAAAATAGATAAAATATTCCTAGTTTTCTAATACCTGAATAATGACGGGTTTTCTCTCTCTTAATTGCCTAGAACGTAAAACATGGAAACAGAAGAAATAAAATTTCTGTCTCAAATATTAAGTGCACACATCCTTGAATTGGCCCTGGCAATAGGAATGGCAGATTAAAGACTGAACGATGGTCCCTGAGTAGAAGACAATTCTATAACATCTGGAGAATGACCCTGAGGTAAAGACTGCCTGAACTGTCACTGTGTATGTGTGACATATGTCATGTCCCTTTCTAGTTTACTGCTTCCTCGCAGATGTCTCCATTGTTATCCAATACATACATGAAATATATCTATATTTTTCATAATTCAGTATGCCTAAAATCATGTAGAGCTCATGACCATATAAATATGACGATGGTACCCATGGCTGGTTGATTGCCTTAGAGGAGAAGGAAGCAGCTGTCCCCTGTGTTCGCTCAGGGCAGGTCAGACTCTGGTTTCTGAGTCAGAGGTGATAAACAACTTTACTTATCTCTCCATTAGAAAGAACTACCAAGCCGGAATAGAAGAAACTACATGATGACTGGGAAACTCAGGGATGTGAATAACAAATCAGGAAAGGCCTAGGAACCCAAACCACAAACAAACTAGCAGCAGAGGCCTCTGGGAAGACCTAATCTAGCTAGAACCCAGGAAATGGTGCTAAAAGGAAGAGGTTAGCAAAGCCAGACAGGGGTGAGGCTGTCTGTGGGGTTGGCAAAGCAATAACTCTAAGCTATTTAGCTCAGGTCTGCTAACACTGTGGAGAGTGGACATCTCTACCTCAGTTACTTCTTTCCCTCTTTGTCTCCCATTACACTTAACCATACAACACACACAAACACATACACACACACACACACACACACACACACACACACACACGAGATTAAGACAGAAATAACTATATACTATTTATAAGTAGTTTTATGGATAGATTGTTTAAAAGAATTCACATGAATATAAAGATACAATATAAACACAATAGAATACAGAAAAAATAGTAAAAAGACATAAACAGACATTTCTGTGGAAGACATACAGGGAGTAAACAAGCACATGTAAATATTATTAGCCATCAGCAAAATGCAAACTAAACCCACAACATGATGTTGCAATCCACCTATCAAAGCAATTAAAGTATAGTGAAAAGTCCTGGAAACTATGCAGCACACTGGATCCCACATACCCTGCAGATAGGATATAAAGTGATTCGGCTACTCCAGAAAACAGCTTAGATGATTCTCATGAAACTAAGCCTTAGGAAAGTACTCAACAATGGTCCTGAACAAGTTATCAAAACACACAAGTCGGCTAAGCCTAGGACACAGAGGGAAAAGGCAATCTTAAACAGCCACGTGCCTTATAACACAGTTTATACTACAGGAAGGGAAAATCACAGAAATGAAAACATCAGTTGTTACCAGAATCCAGGGAGAGAGAGTGAGATGGACAAAGTCATAAAAGACCAAGGTAAGAGATGTGACAGAATGGGATGCTTTGACCTCAATGGTGGCAGCAGACACACAAGGCTATCTGTCCAATAAAGTCCTGTCAATTGCATGCTTACAAATATAGACATAACCCGAAGAGAGATACAGAGGCCAACAGAGTCCTGAGAAGTGGAAAATGTAAATAATAGCAGTTATTTGTTGATTAATGTCATTACCTGGTATGCTGCCATGCTGCATGTTACTACCATTAGATTTTGTTGGGTAAAGAATCCACATGATGCCCTGTATTGCTCATGCACTTATTGTGAAATCTACAACTATCCTTAAGTACAAAGATTATTATCTTTAAGTTTAAAAAAAATTGAAATAAACAGCTGTGTCAATAAAAGACAAGGTCAACTTTAGAACAAATGAAATCACCAGAATTAAGTAGAAATATCACCTAATTAAAAAAAAAATCCTGAGATGAAGATCCTACACATAAATGTACCTATACATGGTTTAAAATACATGGACAAGGGGCTGGTGAGATGGCTCAGTGGGTAAGAGCACTGCTCTTCCAAAGGTTTGAAGTTCAAATCCCAGCAACCACATGGTGGCTCACAACCATCTGTAACAAGATCTGATGCCCTCTTCTGGAGTGTCTGAAGACAGCTACAGTGTACTTACATATAATAAATAAATAAATCTAAAAAAAAAATACATGGACAAAATTCTCTTTAAAGCCTACCAACCAAGTCTATAACTACAACCAAAATAGAGAAAAAGAAACATAAGCTGAGAACTGTCAAAATACCCAACTGGAACTAGTTGGTATGTACACTCCAGCCAACCCCAGCAAAAAGCATTAATTTTTTTATAGTAAAAGAAATATTCAACAAAACAGGCCATAACTTAAATTCCAAGAAAACAGCAGCAAACCACCTCAACAAATTTTTTATTCTACGATACATGTTCTCAGGTCACGGGATGATACGATTAAACTAGATGCCAACAAGAGGTCTACACATGGTCAGAAATTAAAAATCAACATGTATGCCCCATCAGGTCCTAAATGGGCACATTATAATAAGATTATATCTCCTTGATTTATCTATCGTTTTACATTCTACTGTCTTTCTAAGTGTTAAATGCTGTGTTTATTTTAAAACTATTTTTTATTATTCCTTTGAGAATTTCGGGCAATACATTTTGAATATATCCACACCCAATGCTTCCCATAACCATCCTCTCCACCCTTCGCTCCATTCCAACCCAACTTTGAATCATCTGTACTCTCTTCTTTTTTCCGATCAAGTCTTGTTTGTGTTGCCCAACTTGCCTGTGTGTATGTTGGTATACCACATGCATGCAGGGCCCACTGAGGTCAGAAGAACACATTGAGTCCCCTAGAATTGGAGTAAGAGACAGTGGGTGCAGGGAATCAAACCTGGGGCTTCTGGAAGAACTGAGAGCGTTCTTAACCTCAGAGCCATTTCTACAGCCCTAGTCCCTGTCCAACTAGTTGCAGGAGTATCAGTGAACATCATGAAAGAATGCTGGCTTTCTCACACCCATCCATTGGACATGGCACAGGATTCCCCAATGAAGGAGCTAAAGAAAGTACCCAAGGAGCTGAAGGGGTTTGCAGCCCCCTAGGAGTAACAAAAATATGAAGTAACCAGTACCCCCAGAGTTCCCTTGGTCTAAACCACCTATCAAAGAAAACTCATGATAGGACTCATGGCTCTAGCTGCATATGTAGCAGAGGGTGGCCTAGTCAGCGATCAACAGGAGGAGAGGCTCTTGGTCTTGTGAAGGTTCTATGCCCCAGTATAGGGGAATGCCAGGGCCAGGAAGCAGGAGTGGGTGGGTTGGTGAGCGGGGGGAGGGCAAAGGGGATTTTCAGAGGGGAATCTAGGAAAGGGGACAACATTTGAAATGTAATCTAATAAAAAAATGTTAAGATAAAAAAAATCATAAAATTTCTGAATACTAATCCTAAGCCAATAATAATAATAATAATAATAATAATAATAATAATAATAATAATAATGCTGGCTTTCCCCTTCCCAGCAGCTATCGGTGCCAATGGCTCTCAAGGTAATAGTGGAATTTTGTACCTACCTTCTCCAGTCTATAGTTGGATTTTCTTTTTCTGGCTTGAATTTTTATAAGTCTTGAGCAGGTGAGTTGATATATATATAACTGCCTTGTTATCCACCAACTCTGATAGGGGGAAGGGATTGAATAAGGTGGAGCTGGTAAGATGGATGACGCTTCCACCCCCCCTCTAACACCAAGAACTTCCTGAGCCTTAGAGGGAGGAGTGTGATAAGTGTGCTCCATTTAGAGAGGAGCACTTCCTTCCCATTGAGCAGTTGAAGGTTCTATGCTAATTACCCTTTACTGCAAGAAGCAGCTTCTCTGAAAAAGGCTGTGAGATGCGCTGATCTGCAGGTGCGACAAGGCCTGAAAAGATATGACCACTGATACAACAGTAAATGTCATGAGACCATTCACATTTGGACCAGTCCTACGGCCTGCTTCGTGACGTGGAACCCTGTTACGTGACTGTCATGTTATATGGGAAGAGGAAACAGTGGACGTTTAGAAGAATGATAGTACCAGGGCTATTGACTTAGAACTACTACTTACTGAAAATGTTATTAAAGAACAACACAATAAAATGAAAGTCAGTGCTGGGATTCTAGACATCTTGACCTGAACCAGTCTGCCCCGTCCAGCCGTGCGGTGGCTGAGCTTCAACATCATGACTGGAAAGTCCTCAGATTCTAAAAGATGAACGACTTTCATGCTCCTGAAATGGAGAAGAGGCTTTCTAATCTAGATGATATAAAGCTCATCTTTCATAAAGTTAGGATTCAGAACTGCGATATTTATTAAAATCTATAAAGAAGTCAGTTAAGATTGATGTCAATACTAAGTGTGGATATTGCCAGTGTTCCTGGGGTTTGGGGTTTTGTTTGTTTGTTTGTTTGTTTATTTTTTGGTTTTTTTTTTTTCATTCCCTCAGGAAACTCCCACTCCAACTATCCTAACCCCTCCCCAGACTTAAACATTAAAATCTACTCTTGTTTTCAAGCATTAGGAATATAGCCATTTTAAATGCAAAGGGAAAATAGGACTAGTAGTAAATACTGACCATACTATTAATATACATAAAATTGAGAATTTTTACCATGATCTGCAAGCAAATAATAGATAGATAGATAGATAGATAGATAGATAGATAGATAGATAGATAGAATCCATTCATTCAACAAACATTTTTCTGTCTGCTGAGTGCCAGATATTATACAGTCATCACTCATGTGAGAAATACCCAATTCTGCAGAGAAGACAAGCACACAAACAAATAACTACAGTTTAATATGATGTCTGCTGCCACAAAGGGGCCACAGACAAATTCAAATTGACAAAGCTCCAAAGGAAAGAAAGTTGGGCTTAGCTTTCAAGTGGGCAGGAGATGCCTAAGAAAAGAGAAGGGGGTGAGTTCAACATAGGACTGGTCCAGTCATAGAGAGAGCATGGCAAGGCATGATTTCCTACTAACACTAGAAGTTAAGGCACATGTGAGGAGGAGGGGTGGGGTACCAAAGGACATGGAAAACTCAAGGATCTAGCTATATTCAAGGCTTCGGGGCAAGGTAGGAGAGTGATAGATGTTTGCTCAAACACCCTAAGTCTAAGATCAGACTCTTATTCCTGGCAAGGAATAATAAAGAAATGAGCTAAATAATAACCTTGAAAACAGAGAAAAATATTATTTCCAAGGATATGTAATAAAGAAAATGAAAAAAGATTGGTTGTGTGGATGAAGACACATGGGTCTGCCTTCCTGTTTAGGCAATGGAGGATACTGGGCATGGGGAAGAGGCTGTGTCAAGAAGGAAGAGGAGCTTTGAGCATGGTCAAGTTTGACATGTTATGCCTAGACAGGAAGATAGAGGCTTATCACAGTACCATATAGACAAAGAGACACTTTTAAGAGAGTTGAAAAGAATGAAGGAGGGGCTGGCGAGCTAGCCCAGGGAGTCAAGCCACTGTCAATCAAGCCGTCAGACAGTTGGAGTTTGATCTCCAGCCTGCACACGATGGAAGGAAAGACCACACTCCCCCAACTTGTCCTAGCTACATAAATACAATGGCAGAAGTGCATATACATACATGCGCACACATGCAAAAAATATTTCATGTCTTTAACACATGAAGATAAAGGTTTAGAAGTCAGGGATTTCCAGCTTTTGCAGAAGTCCAAGGCATAGAAGAAATCAAATACTGGAGATACAGCTTTCATTTTTATCATTTAAAAAAAAAAAAGGCTTCCTTAGTAAGCACTGGCTGAAAACTAATTTAATGCTTAATTCCAAAGTGCCTATTATTTCAAAGAGCCTGCACAACACTTTTCCTACAGAATTACCAGAAAAGTCAATAGCTACACAGAATTCCCCTACCTGTGGGGAACACCTTGATAAACAAGCCTGCCTGCAGTCCAGTCTGTCCTACACAGCGTTCTAACCACTGCTAAACTGAGCCCCCAAATCAAAATCCTAATCAAAACCATGGCACATCATCCTGTCTACCACCCACATTCTCTATCTGTGTGTGTGTTTGTGTGTGTGTGTGTGTGTGTGTGTGTCTGCCCACCCATTAACTCTTCCTGGGGCAGATCATTCTAAGATAAAACACAGAATAAAGTTTTTCATTTTTAATAGTGAAAGAGTAGGTGAGAAATCAAAACCAGAGAAAGAGGGAAATATTACAAGGAACCTGGGGGAAATGCCTTCCTGTCTGGCACTCACTCCAGGGCAACCAAGTCCAAGCAGCCCAGTCTAAGTGTGTAAAGCAGCTGGCAGGGACCTGTGGTAGAGGGGAAAGAGCAAAGGGACTCTGGCAGAGCCTCATTCCTCAAGAGCCAATAGTGATGTAAGAGAGGCACCAGGCCAAAGCTGTAAGAAAATAAGCATTCACCCACTGCTAGAACCCAGAAGAGCCAACAGCAGCAAACATGTGAAACTGTACACAGTGGTAGTGCGCATCCTAACAAAAATATTCTACGGAAAAAGGTTGTGAAAGATTCCAAGGGGCCAGGAATACAAAAGAACAGTGTCTGGGAGTGCCATATGCCTGACCTGACCTGAGCTGCTCTGTCTCATTCATTCATTCATTCATTCATTAAGCAAAGTGGTCCTGCTAGTGGCGCTTCCCCAAAAGATTGATGCTCTTGGGGAGAAAAACAACACCTGGAGACTGTTCCCCTCCCCTAAGACACGATCCTAAATAAAATGCTTGATAATCACTAAAGGAATCTGGAAAAACACAGAAATCTCGAGTACTGGATCTGGTTCAGCCTGTCTTCCAGGGGCTTCGAGAAGGCAGCCGATAGAGCCTCTCTGACTTGCCCTAAAGGTTTTCAGGCTGTGGTCTAATAAAGATGATTGAAATGCATAGCATAGCAACAGACACTTTCTTGGAAGGAAGTAACCAGGAGGACAATGGCTCACTCATCAGAAACAGCCAGACATACCTATAGGGTATGCAACATAAGCCAAAATTGTCTGTTTTGAAAGAGAAAAATAACTTATAAAAATCTACTGTAGGAAAAAAAAAAAAAAACCCACACACTAGCAGCATTCCCGGATGATGTCGTATCAGGTGCCCGTTCCAGGTCAACTACAGAGCAACAGGAAGTGAGACCAGAAGACAAACAGGACCAGGTCTATGGTACCACCCCAGACAGAGCTACACTCTTCCTGACAACACAGAAAGAACACCTGCTTCCCTCTGGATAGTCACTATGTGCCCAATTTGGTCATTTCAAAATCCAGTTCCCATAAACACGAGGAAATGCTCCATTGCAAGGCAGTCTGCGCTCCAGAGGCTGTTGTAAAAAACCTTTCAACATGTTCTCTTTTAAAAATCTGTATTCATTCTTTAAGAACAGCTTATGAGATATTTTGATGAAAGCCATCCCTAGCTCCTCCCTTACCTCTTTCCAGACCCACCCCACCTCACTACCTACTCCCGATTTTATTTTTTCTCATTTAGTAATTGACTGAGTCTAGTTTGTGCTGCCAATACACACATGGGCATATGAGCACCCACTGGAACATGATTTGTAGACCGGAAAACCGATTCTCCCTCCCTAAGAAGTCATGTATTGTGGAGCCCATCTCCGTGTTGGGATGTTGACTGGTTGGATCTTGAGCAGGTAGCTACAGTAACTGTGAGTTTACGAGTGCAATAGTCCAGGTCCAGAAGACACTGTTTTAGCCCAGTCCTTCCACTGGCTCTTAACTCCTTCTGCCCTCTCTTCTGATAAAGTCTGGGACCTCGGAAATGAGAGGGATACATTTGTATCCCATTTGTAGCTAAGCATTTCACTGCCGCTTACTTTCTCTATTTTACCAGTTGTGAGTTTCTCCCTTCAACACCATCTGCTCCGTAAAGAAATGCCTGTGATGAGAATTAACAGCTGCACTAGTTTATGGGTACAGAGACACTAATCTAGAGGGCATTTTCATACTCTGTCACTTTAATAGTGATAACAGTAATAGATTCACCCCTGTGGCCTGTCAGTTCCCCAACCTTGGGTTCTTGGCCAGATTTACAGAACCGGGAATGCATTATTTCCTGTGGAGCAGCCTTTAAAAACCAATCAGAAGGTGGTTCCTTGCCTTTATAACATTCAAGCCTAGACTATTGCACACCTGAGCATAGCTTCCCAAACTAGTCATTATTGTAGTTCACATGCTTCACAGCTAGGCAAGATTATTGATGGCCTTTTTTCTCTCCCACTTCCCAGGCCAGGATTATGAGAGCTAGCCAGCAAAGAGAAGTTTCCTAGTCAGTTAAAATACCATTTTTTTTTCATGTCCTGTAACCAAAGTGTGTGATTCTTCAGCAATAAGGTCTTACCATCAAGTTCTAGGAGACAAGCAAAAAAAAAAAGTGTATGTGTGTGTGTATATATATATATATATATATATATATATATATATATCAGGAGAGGAGGTATCTCACACCTGCCTCTAGGCTTTTTATTTTGCAACCCATGGCTTCTTGGAGGAGTTAGCCCTGTATAAGGTTATCTCCAATTAAACTGTGTGTGTGTTGTTGTTGTTGTTGTTGTTAAACAATAGGTTTCCATGTGGTTTTCTCAAACATCCTTAGTAGAAAAGAGAGGGAGAGGTATTTATGTGGTGAGAGGGTTGGGAAGCTAGGGATAACTTGAAATGCTTTACAAGAGAACTAGCATGGATCCTTTCTCAGCCAAACATTTCTCTCGCTGCCATCTCCATCCTAAGGAGGTGACAAGGAGGCTAGCAGTGACTAGGCTTCAGCCAGAACAAAGCAGCAATCAAAGAGAGTATAACCAAAAACAAAGGGTAGACATTTGATTACAAAACATTTGACGATCCAGGAACAAGTTTGTTCGGTTTTTTGTTTTGTTTTTTTGTTTTTAATTGCTTGTGATACCCAGTCTCAGTCCAATCAATGAACACATAGCTATCTACATAAATCCCCGGTACAGTTTATGGCAGTGGAATCTGCAACCGTCTACCACTATCATCCTCTATAAGAAATATAGTTATCTGCTTTCCAAAGGACACAGAATCTTCCTTCCTTGGGAAACCGCTGGTGTGTTCCGTGCTTGTCCTTCTCCCTTCTTAAGTGATCACCACACAATAAGCACCCTTTCAAAAGAGAAGGCAGGAGGAGGTAGAGGCTCCTTCGGACTTAAGGACTTAGTGACAGAAGATGGAACAACTTAATCCCAGGCCAAGTGTTTTTATCTTTCCATGGGAGAAAGAACCTCTCAAGCACAGGAAGAAGCTATTAGAAAGAATGCAGCCTCCTGATTATTGCCAAATTCCCTGCCTGATAGGAAAACAAATAGCATTTTTTTCCTCCAGTGCCATGGAGTGGGGTGGGGTGTCAGTGACAACAAAGGTGTCATTATCTCTGGCAACATTTTCCTGGGTCCTGTTAATGATCACACTTGCAGTCAACTAATGGCCCAGGTTCTCACATCTCTGAACAAATATTACCTGGTGGCAAATATTAGTATCCCCAACTCTGCATTCCAGAGAAGTCAAGAAACTTATCAGAAGGGTCAAATCTCAGCAAATAAGGCCAAAAACAGCCAGAGAGAGAGAGAGAGAGAGAAGAGAGAGAGAGAGAGAGCAAGAGTGAGAGATCAAGAGAACAAGAGAGAGACTGATTCTCTTATTTCCATGACTTCTCAGTTCCCTCAATTTTAGGTCTATGAGATCCCCAACAATTGGAATTTTCCCCCAGGCACATAAGCAATCATTGCAATGCCATCCTTTTTGTAGTGATGAGTGGATCAGTAAAATTTGTTTAAAAAAAAAAACCTCTCCAAAAGGATTTCTGGTTCAGAGGCCTTTTAATTGAGGCTTATTGAACATATGTGGCACATTATTTACCTGTGAGATATAGTTCTTCAGTTAATGTATATTTACAACAGTCTGAAGACAAAAATCCAGAGCCTTCCTGAATTCTCCGTGATCTATAACACCCTCCCCAATACAAATACCTGATAGCAACCAGTGGTTCTCAATTCTTCCTGGTCAACAGAAAAGAGTGAAGGGAACATATATAAACTATATATACCCTAGGGCTGGAGAGATGGCAGAGTGGTTAAGGACACTGGATGTTCTTCCAAACAACCTAGGCTAAATTCCCAGCACCTACATGATGATTCACAACAAACTGTAAGTCTAGCCCCGTGGTACCTGACACTGTCTTCTAGCCTGGGAGGACACTGGATACATACATGATTCACAGGCATACATGCAGGCAAAAGAGCAAAGTGTGTGTGTGTGTGTGTGTGTGTGTGTGTGTGTGTGTGTATGTGTGTGTGTCTAAAGGCCATACCTAGACTAACTAAACTAGAATACTGACTGATAATCAGGACATGTGCATTTATTCTTGCATTCATCTTTAGACTTGGACTATATTGCTCAAGGTAGTCTCAGAATCCTAACCTAAGTGCTTCTCCTGGCCCCAGTAGGGAGTAGTAAAAGCACCTGCCAGCACACTGACTTTAGAAGTAACAAACCAAGGCTCTTAAACAAATACAATGCAGAGCTAGGTTATAGAAACACTGTGGCTTCAAACAAAGGGCCTTGTATTCATCACTGAACTTTAAACTCAAAAGAAATGTTAGATACAACAACAACAACAACAACAACAACAATAATAATAATGCTAGAGAAAATAAAAAGAGCCACCGGGCAGTCGTGGTGGCATGTGAGAGGCATTCAAGAGGCAGAGGCAGGTGGATCTCTGAGTTTGTGGCCAGCCTAGTCTACAGAGCATGTGATTAGACGGCCACTGGAGCTATACAGAGAAATACTATTTCAAAAAAACAACAACAACAACAGTAAAAAAGGAGCCAGGGCCAGGGATCCAGCTCCATGGTAGACTGCTTGCCTTGCATGATGAGGCCCTGGGCTCCATCCCAGATGAATAAAGGGAAGGGGAGAGGGAGAGAAAGAGAAGACCCAGAGCCCTGAACAACCTGCTTAGCATCTATCAACATGGTCGAAAGGAAGCCCAAAATTGGTTGTTTTACCTTTTTTTAATTAGCAAAAATCATAAACTCTGGTCAGCAATCTTCTTTCTACTCATTTTTTTTTTAAAGAATTTCACCACAGTGTGTAGCTTACTGGCAAAAATTAACCTGTATCTGTAGATTACAGTTAATATAGCAGATAAAAAAGTATAGTAAAACAGAATAACCAAAGAGCCTTATTCACAGAGACAACCCACATGGAGTAGCAGATTGTGAAAACTTTAATGAGAACTGGCTGACTCGTCTACAAACAGCAAAAGTTCCCGATTATCAAAAATATTCGCTATTCCTCTCCATCCAGCAATTCTATTCCATTTTGGATTATCAAAACAAACACACGATTACCACCACAAAAAGGTGGCAACAGCCAAGGTGTCTCTTTGCTTCAGGGAAGGATTTATCCCAAACCAGGAAGGGTAGGCCCTTTAACAGGAGATCAAATAACATGTATTTATCAGAAGCAAAAGACTTTTTAAATGCATTGAGTTGAGAAGAAAGGCAGAGGAGGCGGTGACTTTTTCCTTGTGAGGTTTCACCATTAGTTTACATCCAGACCGACCTGGTATTTCTCAGCAGCCTTCCAGTAGCTGAGATATTAATTACTACTGGTCTCTTCATGAACAATCATCAGGAGAAGTCAGCTGGACCACAAGGACATGCACAGCAGGGTTCAGGGACAACTTGCTTCTACTCCACTGAAGGAGTCAGGGAGAGAGGAAAGAACTTATTTCATCCACAGGTATTTGTGTGAATAAGTAGTCTCATCATTGATAAAGGTGGACATGATTTACCTTGTCTGCTAAGAAAATTTTTATACTTTATATATTAACCTTTCTGAAAGCATAGTTGCACGTACTCTCTAAATAATGCTCATGAGCTAGAGATGCAACTCAATTTCATCTGCAGAACTTTTCTAGCCTGTATGAAGTCCTAGGTTCAATACTTAGCATGGCTACCACGTAAACCCCACATGGTGGTGCACACCTACGATCCTAGCACTTGGAAGACGACTCTTTACTAACCTATATGCAGTACTATCGTCAATGCTGACCCTGCCTACGGGCAACAGCTCTGTGTGCTAAGAACACACACACACACACACACACACACACACACACACACACACACACACACACACCAGAAGCCCTAGATCCTCTTCAGGCTCAGGTGCCAGGTCTTAGGACCAAGAAGTTCTCAACTCCACCAACCTGAATGAGCTTACGAATCAGCATATTAAGAAATCTCCTCAGGCACAGTGGCCACAGAGATCTCCTCCTCAATAAACAACTCCCTGAGGCACAATCCCAGTACTCAGGAGGCCAAGGCAGGAGAACTACCAGAAGTTTGATAACACCCGGGCCTACATAGTAAGTTTGAGGCCAACTGGGGCTCAAGAATGAAACCCTGCCTCAGATTCAAATAAATAAACAAATCTCTCTCTCTCTCTCTCTCTCTCTCTCTCTCTCTCTCTCTCTCTCTCTCTCCCTCCCTCCCTCTCTCCCTCTCCCTCTCTCTCTCTCTCTCTCTCTCTCTCTCTCTCTCTCTGTGTGTGTGTGTGTGTGTGTGTGTGTGTGTGTGTGTGTGTGTGTGTGTATTTGTGCACACATACATTTTACCGACCACTGAGTAGAATATAGATCACACAGACACTTGAAGAATGACCCCGTCATCTGGCCACACCGTCTAGAAGTTCAGGGGATCTTACAAGTCTGAAAACTCAGAATTCAACGGTGGCCTTCATTCCACATAAAGGTACAGTTCTGAGCGCGTAGCAGGATTTTTCATGCATATTTTGTTTGGTAGTTCTTTAGTTTGTCAATTTGTCAACATTTAGATGTATCTGGGTCTCCATTTATATTCCTGCTTTGGGTAGCACAAATATTAGAGGTGGGGCTGCCTGACAGGGAAACTGAGTTTCAGGGTAGTCCTGGAAAACCCTGATGGCACTGGGCCCACTAACTGAAAAATCCAGACTTCCCTCGGCATTCCAGTTTTAAAGTATATGTGTTTGTGTTCTGTTTCTCTCCTTCCCTCCCTCCCTCCCTCCCTCCCTCCCTCACCATATATATGATTAGAGCAGCCCCAAGGGGTACTAAGAGAACCTCATGGCCCCTCCTCTCACTAACAGCCTGAGCTTTCTCAACACCAGAGCACTCAGGCAGCCTGTCATCTACAGGGCGGCTCCACATGTGCACACTTGCAGGTAACTGCGCTGCAGACAGAACGTTTGCAGTGGGGAAGCAAGTGGAGACACATTGCCTCAAGAACTCACAAGATGAAGCCTGAGGCTCCTCAATGTATATCTTTACAACTCTAAACCCAAAAGTGCATTAACGTTCCTGCCAAGCAGGCTGCACGGCAGTTTTGAAAGACCACATATAATACCTTCCTAAGACCTGTACTTACAGGGACCCTTTCATCCCAAACATTTAAAGTACTTTACAAGTTCAGAGCTATTCATCCCAGTGCTCCAGGGAGGTATGCAGCTGGCCAGGGTTATATTCACTGAAGAAGAAACTGAGGCACGCTGACAGCCTAAGTACCGTTCTTTAAAAGTTTTGCTTCTTGCAAATGAATAGCTTTAAACACCCTTGCCCCCAAAAGCAATACCAGCTGATACAGAAAGAAAGAAATGATTTGCATATTTTTTTATAGAAATTAAATAGTACACTACGGAAATCTATACCCTACTGCAGTTCTTTCGACCAGAGAGGTCATAAAAAGAAATTATGAATACCGCACTGAAAATGGCTTATCATTAAATCTGAGATACTACTGCCTTTCAAGATGCAAAGTCCATAATCACAAATTCCAAGGCAGAAATTTCAGCGGTTTTCTTTTTTACAACCCAAATGGAATCAGGCTTTTTACACCTTTGGCCAAAAGCACTTAGCAAAGGTGATTAGCATATTCTCTCTGGACTAGATGGGATCAATACAAAGCCCTGGAGATTGGGTTCATGGGCTTTTAGCAGAAGGTAAGTGTCCCAGAGGCAGTCAGTCTAAAGGGGTTGGGGCAGCTCACTAATAGGGGACTGAAGAGCTGGTGAGGGGCAGCAAGAAGCTGTTGTTACCTTAATGTCCTAAGAACAGCAAGTGTGTATTAAGTTCTTGTATCTGTTGTCACGGTAACTAGCATTCATAAGTGCTTACTGCACCTGCTGACCTCTGACCTGCCTCTTTATTAAGTCACCTGTTTTACAGACAAGGAAACTGAGGTTCAAAGAGATTAACAGAAGGGGTTGGAGATGGGCCCAGCAGTGTAATGCTTGCTACATAGGCAAGGTCCCAGGTTGTAGCCTTAGTACATCAAAATTGAAATAAAAATGGGTTTGGTTTTGTTTGGAGACAGGATCTTGCACTGTAGTACAAAGATTGGCTTCAGACTTTTGGCACAGTTTCTACTTCAACCTCCCAAGAGCTGAGATGGCAGGTATATGCCACCATGGCCAGCATAAAGACTTTTATTTAATGGTAAAACATCATTTAAAGGAAGAAAAATTAGTATACACACTCTGAAAGACCTTACAGTAGAGCTAGACAATACTCAACCAACAAAGCAAACTGCCAAACTACCAGAGATTCTTTTTTGATTATTTTTACCACAGAATCCATATCCAAAAGTAGAGACAAGGAGTCCATTGTTATCTCCAGCTACATACTGAGTTTGAGGTTAAGCCCCGGCTGCATGAGACAGCACCTCAAAAAAATAAAATAGGATTTTAAGAAATGGGCATGGTAGCACACAGCTGTGGAACATGGAGGCACACAGCTGTGATCCTAGTGCCCGGAAGACTAAGACAGGACAATGAACAGTCTGAGGTAATCCTGGACTGACTATAGAGTAAGTTTCCGGTGAGACCGGCTTAAAGTGTAGGATTCAGTCTCAAAAGAAAAAAGAATGATCAAGAAGGAAGGTACAAAGTCCCGTGGTAATACTCTAAACACCTAGCTGGGATTCTGGATCGATGAGGATAGCTTGCAGAGAGGAATCTACCAATGGGCAGACAGATCACAGAACTCCACCTTGCTGCCAATGGTGTGCCAGGATGCTTAACTCTGTAAGGGCAGATCTCTGAACGCTGAGCGGGCTTTTCTCAGCAGAGAGCATCTAAATGTTTGGGAAGCAGCTCTAAAGGTAATCCTGGGCTAGATAGATGGACAAACAAACCTAGATATTACCAACTAACTCCTTTTCCAATTGTATGCATCTTTTCTATCCACCAAGTTTCATTTCAGTCTCCCTGAGATGAGATTCTGTACTAGGTCACCATGAAGTGAGGTGAACAGGAAAGTGTATACTTTAAGCCACTGATTGATCTCACTCCATCAATGACATCAGGAACCTCCCTTTTGGAATGACTATAGGCACCAAGACTAGCCTTTTATTTGAACCTATTTCAATTTCAAAAGAGTCCAATAAGGTCAATTTTACTTGCTTAACAGTTTTACGAGAGAGGGAGCCAGAGGGGTAAGGAAACTCCTAGGACTCCACTAAAGGCCACTGACTTCCTTTTCAAGACTGAAGGACAGTTGAAGTTCCTAGCCATTTCCTACTTCCCTAGGGGTCTGTATTCTTCCCTCTGGTTTTACACACACAACAAGACCATGAGCAATACCATGGGCTCCCCCAGGAGATGGCTCACAGAGCCAACTGTAGCTCACGATGGCAACATTCCAGTCATGGCAAACTCTTCCACTGCCCCCTCTGCCTACAGGGACCCTCCCAGTGACCTCTACCCATCAGAAGTCAAGGACTAATATCCAAGGTATTAAACTAGCTATAGAGTCGTAAATGATGTCATTCTTCATGATTACGCAGGCTACCTTTTCTCACCAACCTCACCATCTCAGAGGTGGTTAGTTACCACTGCGTATAGTCAACATGGTACGTGTGCTTGGACAAAACTGTTCTCATTCGTGTTTCATTCTTCCTTTTAACACAGTTCGATTTCTCTTGTTTTCAACATGATCACCTGTGATCCTAATTCAACTGGAGAATTAGCCACGTAAGTGTTAGTACACTCCTCCTGGATTCACCCTCCCTCTTGTAACACATTTCCAAACTTGGTTCCCATGAAACACTCTTCCTCCCCTCCCCCCATCCACTCAACTTAGAATTTCTGTGGGCAAGTATTAGGAGGGAGCACATTAACAAATTCAGTTTGCTACTAAGCTTGCAGCCTATTGTGTCATGATTGGTATATTCATCTTCAAACTTTAAGACTGTACATGCCTCTGTCTACTTCTCTGTTCCTCAAGCTCCATACAACAGTTAGTGGCACAATCTGCATATGCTGAAAATATTTGATAGGCTTTTAGAATGCTATAAGGGGTAAAATAAGCTCTCAATAAATGCTAGTTTCTGTGAACATCAGTACCATATACATGTATTTAGTATATGCATACATGTATATGTATGTATGGTTGGAAAAATAATATAGCCTCTTTCTAGGGTGCCCAGACCAATTCAAATTCCTGGACTCAAGGAATCTTCCAAGCTGTCCAACTAGATGTAATGATAGGACTGTGCTACCACATCATCAGAACCAAGCCCTAAGCAGAAAACACATCTAGAAGCAAGATAGGTATATTCCTATCTCCCCTGACCGCCATCCACCCACACCTCCTGAGGAGGAGGGGCTAGAGGCAGCCTGACAATACCTGTCTCTTACAGGCTACACATTAACCAAGCTCCACTTTCTGACCGAAAGGGGAAAAAAATGATACAGGACATCTAGCCTGAGTTACATGACCCCTGCTTCCTCACCTCTGTCACATAGCATAGGTCAAATATTAACCAAGCCTGCTTACACTTACACACACACACACACACACACCCTCAGAAACCCTAAAAGTCGACAACTTGCTCAGCTAGGTAGGACTGAAGCCTCTTATCTCTGGTCCCTGTTTTCCTGGGCTGCCAATCACCTGCCCACTAATAGAGCTCTTGCCAGAAGGTCAGTTCCATTCAGCACTTCTCTCTCTCTCTCAAACTCTTCTTCCCCTCCCCCCCCCCCCCCAAGCCTAACACTCACCAGCTACCCTGTGCTTTGATTATACATAAGGCACGGGTACGGCAGTTTGCCTTCGATGCTTCAGATTAATGCATAGCTTCCCAGAAGAAGAGCTCTTTCCCCCAAATACACCGACAATCACAAAACAACACTGATGGAAGCAACCCTACCAGGCCTCCAGGCCTATTCAAACATGTTCATCCATGTTCAGTATCACAGAAAAGGCCCAATCCTCAACGCCAGTCACACCCCCATCAAAAACGTCTCAAATTTAAAACTATCAGTTGAAAAAGAAAGTACCTACAATGCTCACTGTTAGAAACGGAGTGGCCTCAGTTTTACAAAGAGGAACACACAAGCAGAGAGTGACAGCCACTCGACAAGGCCACTTTTCTGTTGAGTGCTGTATGAGTTGTACAGGAGTCCCTGAGAAAGGTGGACCAGGACCCAACCCACACAGGGACAAGAACTGCACTTGGTCTTCATTCTAACACAGGTAGTAACTGACTTTCCCCCATTGGTGGGACTCTGACTTCACAGTCTTCCACAGCTGGCTAGTTTTAAAAGAATCAGAACAAAGAAAAAGAAGGAAAGAGGGAAGGGGAAGGGGTGAGCCACTTCAGTCACTGAAGTTTAGAGAAAGCAGCTGGGCCTTTGTGTAAAAAAAAAAAAAAAAAAAAAGTTTCACCAGGTAAAGGAGAAATTAAAACATTTGCATAAAGGTTTTACAAGGTAGAGGAGATAAAAGATTTGAATTTCATGACATAAAGGTTGTACAGCATTCAACAGAAAAGAATACTTAATGTCTTTTCCACTGTGAATAGGCTACCCTTCTAAGCAGGTCTGGGCAGTCACAGGGCACACACAGAACTGACCCAAGAGCCGTTCCTTCCACCCTGATAAACGACAGCAGAGGGATCATGGCAGGCAGCCTTTGGTGTGGTTGACATCCCAACATAAATTTAACGGCAGACGGTGTGACCTCATCCTGGGACCTGAGCCAGAGTGCTCTCCTGAGATCTCAGAAGTTATCAGATCTGGAAAGCATTTCACTTGCTTTCTTTCTTAGCCCCCCATGCCCCACCCCCCCACCCCATCCCCCACCCGTTTTTTTTTTTTTTTTTAAACAACAAAAGGCAGCGCTGACCACAGGAGGCAAGGAGGTGAAATCAGAAATTGTCCACACTCCATTACCCTAAATTGCCTACCAATGAATGAATACACATTGTTCCTTGAGTTCAATAGAAAGTAAAGGGCTACTCTTGGAAAATACCTCATCTTCACCACGCTTTTAATTTCTTCCTTTTGTCTTAGATGAAATCCCAAGTCTTGGTTGACGGTCCCTCCTCTACCTCATCTCTTTTTCTCCAGCACACTCATTCCATCAGCCAAAGACCAGCCAGCACTGCATACATGTGGTACCCTGCCACAGATGAGCTGAATACCCCCTACCTTCCAGAACCCTGTTTCTGCATCTCTCTAAAGAGCTTGATTTCAACCAATGCTTGCCACCCACATCCGCAGGAGGTCATTAGCCTAGAGGCATGTGAGTGCAGAGTGGAAGGCAGGATGCTAAGTACCTAAGTACCCACCAAACAGAGGGGTCCACTGCTCCCTGAAACCAGAGCTGTGGAGCTGGGAACTCCTAGGTTTAAAAACAAAGCAGTCAAAGACAGTTCAGTGGGAGAGTTAGACGATTCTCTCACTCTCAAGGGAAGCACAAACCGTGGCTGTCCCGAGGTGGTTAGTGTCAACTGCCAACCTGACAGGATGCAGCATCACCTAGGAGACAGGAAGCCTGTGGGGTTGGCGTGATGGCATTAACAGGGATGAGAAGATCTGCTCACTGTGGGTGGCACAGCCCATGGCTGGGCCCCTGGGCTGTGCTGGAGAAAGGCAGCTGAACAGCAGCTGGCATTCATCACTGTCTGCTTTTTTTTTTTTAATTGTAAATGTGATGTGAGCAGCTGCCTCTAACTCCCGATGCCATTGCTTCCCTGCTATGATAGACTATGCCCTTGAACCATGGGCATAATAAACCCTTTCTCTCTTAAGTTACTTTGCCCTCGAAGTAGTTTATGGAAGACAGGAAAAGAAATAAGGCAGTCCCCAGTGCCAAAGGGAAAGAGATAGGATGCAGGGCTGTGAGAAAGAATGATAGCATCAACCACTATCCCACAGTGTGTCTGTGGACCCACTATGTCTAGAATGGGAGGATTGGGCACAGGGGTCAGGGAAGGCGGGGTGTCAGGAGCTGGACAATTTATTAGCTGCTATAAAACATAAGCAATCAATAAACAATATTTCAACTAAAATGCTACCTCTTTCTACAGTTCTCTTTAGGAAAGAACAAGCCGATGATGCCAAAGCATTCTACTCTACTCTGCTCTCCCCTCCTCACTGAGCGCGTGTCTCCTGTATCCACACACGAATTTAGAAGCACAGAGCAGCAGAGGGAGGCCACCATTATAACCATGCAGGACTGAAGAATTCAATCAGTTAATGCTTCAGGGTCTGCCTGTCAAACACTGACAGCTAGCAATCAATGTAAGAAGTTACTTTGCAAAATGGATTTTTTTTTCCCCTTTCGAATCTGAGACTCGGAAGCCCGACTGCTGGGTTTCCCTGGAACATATCCAGCTTCTTATTTCAGCTTCAGCTTCAGACATTGGGTTTTGTTTCTAGAAGACAAGAGCACAGGGCTTAGGAACTGGCTACTAAGTCTGCTTTGAAAAACTGTTGGGGTTTTCTCTGCAAACTTCTTCAGCCCTTTTTCTTCTCCATTCTAACGCCCCCCCCCTTCATGGTGGGCCTAACTGCTTAGGTAATACACAGACAGATGTCCTGACTGAGAGATGGATGAGTACTGTCTGCGCATGCTCTTGTTTCTCAGTGAAAAAGTAGCATGCTATCCCAGTCCCTACAGGAGCGCCTCTCTGACTCAGTCTGCAGCCCCTCAAGTCTTTATCAACCAGGACTACTGATAATACCTGGCAATTCAACCAAGCAAGTATTGCAATATTCCCCTTCTTAATGCACATCAAACTCATTAAACCCTTTCTGAAAACTCAGCACTATATACACCCCACCCCCACCCCGTGCCAACAATTTCTATGTAATGAAGCATCAGCTCCAGGAGCCGAGATCCATTCATTGAGGATGGCTCTAGGCTGTCGGCATTGCCACTCTTGTGTATTACTCTCATGGACACAGGAGCCCCGACAGCTTAGTGTTTATTAAAGAAATATGTACTACTACAGTGGATGGCTCTCCTTCAGTCCTTTCAAAAACAAAGAAAGGAAGGCCAGCCTAGCTGGTAAAGGCTCTTACTGAGCAAGACCTTTAATTCCTTGAACCTGAGGTGGAAGGACAGAAATGACTCCCCAAATTGTCCTCTGACCTCCCTGGACCTGTCTCACATCCTAGGGCAAATGCATGAGCACACAGATAAAAAACTAGTTAAGTAAAAATTTTAGAGTGAAAAGGATTTACACTTTGTGGTGCACACCTGAAATCCTAGCACTTACTTGCTTGCAAGGTGGAGAATCAGGAGTACAAGGCCATCCTTAACTATATAAGCACTGGAGGCCAGCCTGGGTCACATGAAACTTTCTTCTACGTAAATGAAATGATGATGATGATGGTGGTGAAGGAGGAAGAGGAGGAGGAGAAGGGGGTAAGGGGGAGGAGGAGGAAACAATGATGACAACAACAACAAAGGGAATAATAAGGCAAGGTAAGTATTGTGATGATTTTCATTTTATAATTAAAGAAACTGAAACAGAGATGCTAAATAATTTGCCTAAGATCACTGCGCTAGAAAGAGGCTAAAGCAAGACCTAAACCATTCTACGGCACCATGCTGGTGGTAGTGCTGGCTTCCTGGATTTCAAATTTTTCAGCTATCTAGAAGTTTTCTCTTACATAACATGTGTCCTAGGAGCCAACTTATTAAGGTCTAGACTCACAGCAGCCCAATATACAATGAAGATGGCTAAAGAACTGAGGGGATAGCCGGGAGTGGTGGCGCACGCCAGAGCTATAAAGAGAAACCCTGTCTCAAAACAAACAAACAAAAAAAAAAAAAAAAAAAAAAACCTGAGAGAATGCATACCTGGAGAGAGAGAGAGAGAGAGAGAGAGAGAGAGAGAGAGTATTTTGCTTTGAGCCAAAGTAGAGACAGAAATAGGGCAGGTTGGCTCAGAATTATGGGTGGCTGAGAATCCAGTGCCCACCTGCTTTCAGTTAGCTGGAGAGATTTCATCTCCTGAGCAGAGTGCATACCAGGGCTGGGGTGGGCTGTGTCAAGGCCATCAATATTTACATCTCCTGAACCTGAAGGTCAGTTCAAAAGGGCAGCAGTAATTTACGGAGCTGTTTCGGTCACACTGGGGCAGATGGGACTGGAGAAGGAAGAGCTGGGAGCTCTCTTCCCAGTCCTTGTCACACACTCTCACACAAGAAGTTACTGCCAAATGCTGGGGTCTTCCAAAGTGAAAGGTGAACTCGGTATTTTTAACCTTAAAAAAAATATACCGTTTTCAAAACTCAGGGTTCAGGAATCTAATGTTATCAATGAGAACCATTCAGAAGACTCCCTCCCTCGCATGAGACAGTGCGGGGGAACCTTTGAGGGCAATCCGAGGGCACTTCAAGTGGAGGATAATTCTTGCAATAAACACTGCAGCTAGGATTTAAAGTTGAAGGTGAAGCACAAATTCTCCACCTAGCACCAAGGGTTAGGAAACAAGTTCGCTTGAACACTGACAAATGTTCCGTATTTGCTTGCTTGCAACAAACTCTCTCAGCGTGTGTCTATCTGTCTGTTTCTCTGTCTATTTTTGTCTCTCACTTTCTCACATGCACAAGGGCACGTGTGCACACACACGCACACACGCGCACACACACACACACACACACACACACACATACACACACACACCCTAGCCAAAACACTCTCAAAGCCAGGTAAATTCTTTAGGCTAAATACAAAGAGGAAAGCAAGTCCAGTGCCCTTCCATTACTGCTGGAGATGTAACCCAAGGCCTTGTGGATGCTTAGTAGATCTACCACTGAGCTGCACCCTAGCCCAGGACGAAAAATACCCACTTGAGCCCACCACCACCCCTACTTTAGGAACACAATACTGGTGCAACTACATGCAACTGGAATGGAAAGACTGGAGGAAACAAAGGACCGAAGGGTTAAGTCCCATCCCATGCAGAAGAACGCTTGCTCAGTCCTTTATCAGAGTCAGTTAAGTCTCTGGCCTTTGTCAATAAAGCTTTGTTCTGTAATTCAGCAGTCAGGTTTCTTTTTTGCCCCCAGAAGCATAAAAATCTTGAGGAACAAAAAGTGTGGCAGAGGGCTGGGGATGTTGCTCGGTTCAAGGAATGTTTCACTGATACATGAAGCCCTGGGTTCAATGCCCAGCCCCACATAAAACCAGGACTGCTGGTGCTCTGCTGTACTAACAGTATTGGAGGGTAGAGGCAGAAGGATACAAAATTCAAGGTCATCCTTAACTACTTAAGGAGTTGAGGCCAGCCTGGGCTATATAACAACCCTTGTGAAAGAAGAGAGAGTGCAGGAGGAAGGCACACAATTAAACAGTGTTTGCAAACTTTAACAAGCTGGACATACTAACCTCTCTGCAGATGTCGCCTTGGGAGGGTGGGGTGAGGCATGATGGTTAGAAATGGAAAAGTATGAAGATGCTTCTGCTTGTACATCCAGACAGGATCCCAAGCTGTGGTCTCCTCATGGAAACCCGAGTTTCGTCTTCCTGTTTTGACAAGAGCTATCTTGAGGAAGAGCCTGCTGTGTTATAAGTTACCCCATAACTCACTCCCTTCAGGAACACTGTGGGACAGGAAGGAGGTACATCTGGGAGTCACGAATGTCTCTCTCTTAATCATACACATGCGTCTTGTAAGGCAGTCAGATCCAGCTGGTCACTGGATGGCCATCACTCATTCCCATCTGAAACAGAGCAAAGGACACAGGGACTTAGAAACACCATGCCCAGCCAGGCATGATGGTGCACGCTTTTAATCCCAGCACTCGGGAGGCAGAGGCAGGTGGATTTCTGAGTTCAAGGCCAGCCTGGTCTACAAAGTGAGCTCCAGGACAGCCAGGGCTACACAGAGAAACCCTGTCTCAAAAAAAACAAAGCAAACAAACGAACTAAAGAACGAATGAAAGAAAGAAAGGCAGACAGACAGACAGACAGACAGACAGACAGACAAACCATGCCCAAAGAAAGGTATCTCCATGCCTTAAAAGTACTGCTTCACCCAGTGGTTCTCAACCTTCATAACGCTGCGACCCTTTAATACAATCCCTTATGCTGTGGTGACTCCAAACCATAAAATGAGCTTTGTTACTACTTCATAACTGTAATTTTGATGCTCTCATGAATCAAAATGCAAATATCTGTGCCTTCCAATGTTCTTAGGCAACCCCTAGGAAACGTTTGTCAAGTAGGCACCTCACACACTTGTCCATTTGATCCTCCCAAAGGCGCCTCGACCCATAGGTTGAAAACAGGGATCCATCCCATAATTAGCCTCCAAACGATGACACCATTGCATACACTAGCAAGCGTTTGGTGAAAGGACCCTGATATAGCTGTCTCTTGTGAGACTAGGCAGGGGCCTAGCAAACACATAAGTGGATGCTCACAGTCAGCTATTGGATGGATCACAGGGCTCCCAATGGAGGAGCTAGAGAAAGTATCCAAGGAGCTAAAGAGATCTGCAACCCTGTAGGTGCAACAACAATATGAATTAACCAGTACCCCGGAGCTCTTGACTCTAGCTGCATATGTATCAAAAGATGGCCTAGTCGGCCATCACTGGAAAGAGAGGCCCATTGGACACGCAAACTTTATATGCCCCAGTACAGGGGAATGCCAGGGCCAAAAAGTGGGAATGGGCGGGTATGGGAGTGGGGGGGGGTATGGGGGACTTTTGGGATAGCATTGGAAATGTAATTGAGGAAAATACGTAAAAAAAAAAAAAAAAGAAAAAAAAAGAAAAAAGAAAACTGCTGCCTTACCGACATCTGTGCTGTTGCTTAACCATCAGAACGTATCTTCCCAAATAAGGGTCCTCAGCTATTTGGGAGGCAAGCCTTATACAGCAAACCATTGATAAAAATTCAGGATCTGGGACCTTCTATATCAGATATGTTCAGTGCATTGACCCACTTGGATGTGACTTCAATTAGTGCAGCCGACATGAGTGTTAAGCCAGTGTTAGGCCATCAACCCTGTGGAGTAAAAAGATAACTGATGGGACATCCTAACATACCACTGGTTCACAAAGAGCTAGAAGTCAAAACTTACCACCAAACTTAAAGGAAAACACCAGAAGCTATTCTGTTTGCCAGGATCGTGCCTCTACCCATTTCTACACACTGTGGGCATTAATAAAAAAACACCCTCCATAGTCTAAGCCCCTAAGTTTTCTTATTAAAGGAAGGAAACACCTTTGTTTGTGACCAGTTTGTATGTTTGGGTAGATTTCTCACTTGAGACACAACTGGTCTTGTTTTGGGAGAGTCTTTTTATTTATCAAAACTGTGTTCTCTGTACTTTTAACCACAGTTGAAAACCCCTCAGCTGCAAAGATAAGAACATCATCTGCCTGGCTTTTGCCAGGAAAATACCCACAGAGGGAGGGTAGACGAGCAACAGAAACCGTCTCAGGCAGGTTCAACTCAACTTGGTTATCAGCTCTGTCCTTCCCAAGAGCCTGCAGTTTCATCAGTCTGGCAAATGGCTGGGTCCCAGTAGGTGGGACATACTAGCATGATGGTCTCCCAGGCACTAGATGAGACTGGGGACCCTCAGGAGGAGTCTACTCCGGGCATCTCATTCTCCAGGAAGATGTTGTAACAAATGCTCAGACTGGATAAAGAAGTGATACATTTTAGACAAAAGGCGACAGGGTGTGGGGCTTAAGTAGAAGAAGGCGTTAGAGAAGTCTCTCAATTGCTTTTCAACGGAATGGCCACTTCAAGGGTTAGGGCCAACAATGGCAGAGAACAGAGATCTGAAAAACAATGTCAAGACACATCTTTGACACATTGTTTGACAGCTGTGATCACAGGCTGAAGATAAAACTCTCTTTTAAATAATAACCATTGTAGTACATTTTAATAGAATAATAAAACTAAAATATCCTTTTAATAAAAGGATGCACTACCATCTCTTTTAAGTATTTTTTTTTAATGATCATTGACTTTAAAGAGCTTTCTAATAAGATTATCTGTCCTAGAATGTAGAGCAAAGAGATCTCGGACTACATAGAAATGAACTGAGCTCGGCTGAACTTGCAACACAAAACAGTCCTACCCTAACAGTCCTAAGAAGCCCACAGAAAAGATAAGTCCCTGGACTTTCCCGGTGTGTCAAGGAAACACAGTAAGAACAATGCCGGACTGGAGAGACGTCTCAACTGCTAATGGCACCTGTCAGTAAGCCTGGGCTACATCCCCAAGAGCTAAGTAAGGGAAGAAAATATCAGCTCCCATAAATTGTCCTTTGACCCCCACGCCTCCCCTGTGGTACACATGCTCATACACATACGCAATACATAAATAAAATGTATATATTACAACATCTTACCCTGAATGTAAAAGTGAGCACACACACACTCAGTCCTGCTAACCAACACTATATTTTGCTAAAGTGGATATAACATGTCTTAACAGAGTTACCTCCCCATGCACACCCCACCCACACAGCCTCGGTTCCCCGGTGACTTCAGCTTCACCTGTGGTGTGAATTGCTATTTGGATGACAGGTTTCTTAGAACTTAAATCACACTCGGGCTGTTTTGCCTTCAGCGTTGACACAGTGCAAATGGAAAGAAACCGGTCTTGGTAAACATGGCCCTGACCACCATGGGAGGTCAGGAGAATGTTGATCCTAGACCCCAAGAACAAGGCAACGTATGCCACAGACACGGTGTCTGTCAGACTTGAAGTATCTGGAGCCTCGGAGCACCCTACCCCGGCTCTGCATTCCCAAGCCACTGAACTGTGAAGGCCAGGAAGACGCCGTTAGCTAAAAATGGAGGCAGACAGCTGCGTGTCGGTCTGTGACATGATCTTTTCAAAATCCCAAGGGCTCATGCTACCTAAAACAGCCAAGAGGACAACCTCCTCCCCTTCTATTTTATCCTCCCCTCCCTCTTCCTTCTCCACCTTCTTTCACTCCTCCCCTCCCGCCTCTCACTCTTCCTTCTCTTCCTCCTCCTCCTCCTCCCTACTATCCTCCTTTTAATGTAATACCAGCAAACCACATTCCAGGTCAGAAAAAGTCCCCATGACCACCTGAAAAGCTCCGCCATATTTGATCTCCAAAATTAAAAGGCAGGAAGTTAGAAGTAGTAGTTAAATGCTAGAGTTCTGTCTGAAAACCGGAAATCAATGCAGGACACAGACCAAAAGAAAGACAATTTATTTAATGGCTTTTAGAGGGCTGCCTTTTGTTAAATACTGATTTACATATAGGTCAAAAAACACAATCACTAATGGTAACAGAAGACAACCTATGTCTTACATTATCTTTTCAGCCATTTGTATGGACAAGAGAGTCGAGAAATTGTAAAGCCTGCCTGGAGCTGGGTTAAGAAATAACTGACCATGGGGAAAATAGTGAAGTCTCTAAAAGAGACATAGAGCAAGAAGTGCAGTCAGCAGAATGTCACCAAATTACACCCTTCATCTGCCTTGCCTTTAAAATGCATGCCCTTCAGACACACATGCAGCCAGCACACAGCACAGCCAGGAAGAAAACACTCCACAACCAAAATGACAGCCTAGGAGTTTGTGGCATTTATAAATGATGGTTGGAGATTCGGGTTTCATTTTTCTGTCTAAACAAAAGATCCATGGAAATGATCCTCTGACACATACAAGTGCACACACACACACACACACACACACACACACACACACACGGTTTATTAGCCAGGCATCAAGAATGCAATCCCCAGCACTATGGAGGCTAAGGCAGGAGGATTGCTGCAAGTCGGAGTTCAGCCTGAGATACTCAGCAAGGACCATCAAGAGTCAGGCCAGTCACAGTTACAGAGACCTTATGTCAAAAATTTGAAAAGAGATTTATAAACAAAGTGACTCTGAATCCAAAACAGCAAGCAAAGAGACCAACTAAGTCCAAAGTCCCTTCTACCAGTCACTGCTTGTCCACAGGGAAATCAGAAGCCGGTTTCGTTGATTTTCCAGGAAATGGCTCATTCCCATAGTAAATTCTTCACTGAACTGTGAACCACATATGCTCAGTTTCAATTAGGATGTAGCAGTCTTCCAACACAAATGTTTCTTTGGTTGGGTTTTGGAGACAGGGTCTCACTATGGATTCTGGAATAGCCTGGGACTTACTAACTAGTCCAGGTTGGCCTCACACGTCTAGTAACTCCTCAGGCCTCCCCTGTGCTTGGATTATGGTCAATTACCACCACACCCAACTTTGAATCCCAAACTTTGAAAGAAGTTTGGGGGACAGAGAGGTAAGAAGAAAACCCTAACAGATACCCAAACCAAGATGGCATTAGGACAGAAGGAAAGACTATTTTTCACTCAGATTTATATGAAAATCAAACTGGAAATAAGGGACCTATCTATACCTGAGGTACCAATACGAACTCTATCACCCATTCAGAACAGTGTTTGTGGAAGGCTATTATGGACTGTGAATGGATATTTTATATCAGTGTTGTATACATACAAACATACATATAAACAAACAAACATACATATATACACACATACATACAAACATACATATTTGTTTTACCACTATGTCAATGATTTGAAAATTATATGGGGAAGTAAAATAAACATCTCTCTGCCTTCCTCTGTTTGGTTTTCAAAGATTCTGGTTGCTGAAATGTTAAAAGAGACAATTTGTTCCTCCAGGGCCTTGGTTCCCCAAATCTTACAGCTGACAAGTCTCAACCTGGGGCAGTAAAGCTGAGGAGGGGCTTTCCGGTGCTGAAGGACTAAGCCAGCAGCTGCCTGCTCCTTCGGCACACTTGGCTCATGAAAACTTGCTGCAGCGTTGGGCCTGTTCATCTCATTTGCCAGTTTCCTGGGCTTGACACCAATAAGAAGCCAGAACATTTGTTGTTGTCCATTTGTTGAGTCACAACAACTCAAGGCTTCAATGCCACATTGAAAGAACCTGGCCAGCTGGGAGGAGAGAGAAAGCAATTCAGAGAACAGACATTACCAAGCCCTCTCTTGCTTTTCCTGATGGAAACCAGTCAAAAAGGAAATGTTGCTTTCTAATCATCCTAATGAGCCATTTTTTAAAAATCATCTCCTCTTAGAAAAGCTGTCTTCAATTCAGGTATGTTTCAATAAATAAGTGTTTGCAACTGTAACTCAAAAAACAGGTACTTCTGATAATTAAGACCAACACTGAAGGTCAAGTTTAACTACAAGTGACTGTTTAATGTTCACCTTTCTGGTACAGTTGACATATTTCTAGATGGCAAACACAGACAGAAAAAAATTGAGAAAAGCTCCAAGTTCCTGAAACACCATCAGTAACAGTAAGTGTTATCATCTAGGATAGTTAACACTTAAATTGTATGTTGTGTGTGTGTGTGTCAAAAATACCTGAGCTTGTTTATCTTCCTATAGGAACATGAAACTATACTAAAAATGCACACATTCTCATTTTATAATCAGTCAAGAAGATACAAAAAGCTGTCTTCCCATCCTATTACAGGTAAGTGTTTTAATGACAAATTCACCTCATTTATACCTAGAGATGCACAAGGATGGATTCTGAGAAAACAAAGTATCGGCCTAAAAAAGGATCAGGTATTCAAAGCCATCTCTAACTATATAGCAAACTTTAGAGCAGCCTATGCTATGTAAGACCCTATCTTAAACAAATAAAGAGATAAGTAGGTGGGGTTCTTACGGATGCTTTATAGCAATGGTTCTCAACCTTCCTAATGCTGTGACCTTTTCATATAGCTCGTCATGTTGTGGTGACCCCCAAACCATAAAATTATTTCATTGTTACTTTATAACTCTAATTTTGCTACTGTTATGAACTATAATGTAAATATTTAATCTGTAGGATATCTGATATGAAATCCCAAAGGAGTCATAACCTGTGGTTTGAGAGAGACACTGTGTTACAGACTATACCAAAATTTTTATTCCAATGAACATGGCGAATGTAGTGAGGGGTGAGGTACGGAGTGGAGGATCCTAAATGTATTTGTTTGCATTAAGCAAATGTCTCCGGACTGTCAGACTTAGCAACTGACCAAGCATGCCCAAATGAATGCTAAGTCAGTAAGCAGTTGAACTGAACACACAAATAGAACACTCAGCCACTAAATTGGATACATTCTTAGACCATAGCCAATTGCCAAGCTCTTTCATTCCCGAGAGTTAGGGGGTCTCTTTGCCTTACTGGCTGAAGCGAGCCACATCTGAGAGACTGTGTCACGACCTCTCACACTGGAGAGCCTACATCCAGGAACCTCTACACCAATTAATGGAAACGCTGAGCAACTCATGTGCAACCCACTCAGCCCTCGTATTTAATAAAAACATCTGGGGTTGGATACGAGAAAACTCTTCGTCACAATAAACCTGTCTGCATTACTGAACTGTAGTGACAAACTGGCATAAATATGACTCTCTAATCAGCTCCCTAGGATATATCAGGAGCACCCCAAATAACCTCTTTCTGGGTGGCTTGTCAAGGTACCCAAGGCCCTTGGCCCTTTATGGCTTGAGGCTCAAACCTTCTGATAGAATGCCTGCTATTACATCCTTCCATAAACCTGCTCTAGATAAGGATCTAGGTAGAACCTGAGCCCCCTCCAACAGTTAAATCAGCCAAACAGGCAAACCCTGGTAGAAAAGGTAGGAATGTAAAAGGGGGGAAAGCTGGCCACCATGATCCACAGACAGACAAGAAGAAAAGATGGAAAATGAGTCTATTAGTAAGTAGAAAACACTAAGACTTGGCTTCCAACAAGAAAGATAAATTTTTACTGTGTGTGTTGGTGGTGTTGTGTGTGTGTACACCCATGTGCAAGTGTGCATATGCTGTTGTTTTGTATATTGTTGTTATATGTTTTGTGCTTGTGTATATTGCCTTATGGGGTATTATATATTGTTGTTGCTGTTATGTGTGTTACCGTGAAGTTTTTGGCTTGTTTTTCTATTCTTGAGATAGTGTCTTCTGTGAGACACAAGCTGGCCCAGTACTCATTACACAGCCCACCTTGATCTCAAATTTGTACCAATTGTTCTCCATCAGTCTCTACAGTAGAGGTGTGTGCCATGTGCTGTATGCTTTTAAAGCTTTGTGATTTGGTATTCTGTACACACACACAGGCTGATAGAAGAGAGCACAAGGTTTTTTTTTTTTTTTTTTTTTTTTGGTTCTTTGAGACAGTGTTTCTCTGTAGCCCTGGCTGTCCTGGAACTCACTTTGTAGACCAGGCTAGCCTCAAACTCAGAAATCGGCCTGCCTCTGGCCTCCCAAGTGCTGGGATTAAAGGCGTGCGCCACCACGCCCATCGAGCACAAGGTTTTATCTCCTTGTCCTGCTTAAAACTCCACCCCTTTCCATTCCCATGCCCCATCCATGATACTTAAGACTCTATATCCACTTTGCCTTCCCCAAGAGAAATGCCTTCCTGTTTTCTGGGTTTCTTTTCACCCATTCCTTCTCTTCTTCTTTCATTAAATGTCAAGAATAAGAAAGGGGGGAAAAAAAAAACTTCTAAGTAAGGCTAGTATAGTCTCATCCATCAAGAAAATTGACACTTACACAAAGTGCCACTCCACTGATCTCAGAGAACACAGGTATTTGGACAGGTAAGAGAGACAGGGGATCCCGGGCTCTTCAGTCCCAGTCTTAGCTTCAAGGTCTAGGACTCACCATTTCTCAAAGGTTACTATTCTTTATTAAAAAAAAACAAAAACAAAAACAAAAAAACACTTCTGTTTAGATGCTGGTCCAACATTTAAAAGCCTATAAAATATAACAGCACTGACCATTTGAGGAGAGTAACAACCAGTCCCACAGGAAGATAAGGCTGAGTGTAAGGCTTCCATCTCATTCCATGTCCAAATAGGGTTTAAGGTTTAGGGTCTTAATACTAAAGAGGCAGACATTTGGACCACAGGGCATCAGAGGCTCGCACAGCCTCCACTACAAAGCCTATATGATGCTCTGTGTTCAGTGGTCAGGCCAGCCTTACTAGAAGTCCCGAATTCTCAACTTTGGACTAGACAGTTGCCATCTGTTCCCCCAAAAAATAGTAGAGAAAATCTGATAAGGTTGCATTTTGGAGGTCCCGAAGGCAGCAAGGCCATATCCTTTACAGGATTTCAGTGAGTTGGAACTTTTTATGCATCTGATGCTGTATTTAAAGGAACCCTAGAACTAGGTTTTTTGGTTTTTTTGTTGTTTTTTTTTTAAGGTTGGAAAGCATTTAACTAGGGAAGGAGATCTGAAAATAGTAGGAGCAGGGCACAGCACTTGGGAGGCAGAGGCAGGAGGATTTCTGAGTTCCAGGCCAGCCTGGTCTACAGAGTGAGTTCCAGGACAGCCAGGGCTACACAGAGAAACCCTGTCTCAGGAAAAACAAACAAACAAACAAACAAACAAAAACAAAGGAAAGGGGAAAGGGGAAAGGGGAAAGGGGAAAGGGGAAAGGGGGAAAGGGGGAAAGGGGAAAGGGGAAAGGGCAAGGGGAAAGGGGAAAGGGGAAAGGGGAAAGGGGAAAGGGGAAAGGGGAAAGGGGAAAGGGGAAAGGGGAAAGGGGAAAGGGGGAAAGGGAAAAGGGAAAAGGGAAAAGGGAAAAGGGAAAAGGGAAAAGGGAAAAGGGAAAAGGGAAAAGGGAAAAGGGAAAAGGGAAAAGGGGAAAGGGGGAAAGGGAAAAGGGAAAAGGGAAAAGGGAAAAGGGAAAAGGGAAAAGGGAAAAGGAAAAAGGAAAAAGGAAAAAGGAAAAAGGAAAAAGGAAAAAGGAAAAAGGAAAAAGGAAAAAGGAAAAAGGAAAAAGGAAAAAGGAAAAAGGAAAAAGGAAAAAGGAAAAAGGAAAAAGGAAAGGAAAGGAAAGGAAAGGAAAGGAAAGGAAAGGAAAGGAAAGGAAAGGAATGAGCAAGAGACCTGACTTCAAAAACCAAGTAATGGGGTGGACCAGAAAATGTGCACTCAGCTGGGCCTGGGAAATCTGCATCAAACACTGAATAGCCACTTCCTTCAAACTCAGAATAATCATGAAGTTCAACTCCTCTAAGCCTCCCCCCGACACACATTTAATCCAGAAAAAAAAAAAAAAACAGATAGTAAGAATATGCTGCATCTGTTTCTTCACCCAGTTGATTCAAAGACAAGCCACTGAAGAAAAACTTGGGAAGATTTAGTTGGTAAATGCTTAAGATGGAGGAGTAACTGAAGGCTCTACTGTGCACTCCTTTTTTTTTTTTTAAGATTTTATTTATTATTTATTTTATATGTAAGTACACTGTCGCTGTCTTCAGACACACCAGGAGAGGGAGTCAGATGTCATTAAGGATGGTTGTAAGCCACCATGCGTTTGCTGGGATTTGAACTCAGAACCTTCGGAAGAGCAGTCAGTGCTCTTAACTGCTGAGCCATCTCTCCAGCCCCTCTACTGTGCACTCTTGAGGTACCAAACTGTCTGGAGGCAGAACTCTTCTTGGTCTAAAGAAACCCTTGGAGCACAGTCAATCAGACTCCTGGGCCGATGATACTACAGAAGTTAAGAACTCCAGTCTTGGCGCTGCCAGCTTAAGTATAACTTCTTCCCCACAGAAGAACAGAAACGGCCATGCTTAAAAAGACGTAAGAATCAGACAAGACAATGCTGTTCTCGTCTCATGATCCCATGATGGGGAAAGAAGTAGTAATTGTTAAACAAAACAAAGGCTGGAGACACCAGGACCTGTGTAGGCATCCTCAGGGGAGAAGCCATTCCCAGCCCATTCCTGAGCCTGGGCTTTGCAAGTCACTCACAGCAGGGCTTTTACAAAGTGAGTCCCCCAATCCTACATTGCCTTAACTCTTTATAATGTAAGCAAATAAACTGCACAGTATGGAAAATTGTTTCTGTAGCCCAATACAATGGCAAGGAGGTACTAGGTACTCTAGGTAGATTCTCTAGAATGTAAGGGGGTCCATTCCTCTAGAATGTAAGTTTTAAAAGGAAATTAAAGAGAAACCCTTTAATCCTTTACTGGGAAATAATTCCATAAGGGCAGCAATCCTGTGGACCATAAGTCTATGTCCTAAAGGAAGAACATTAGTCATCTTTGTTCTCTCTGGATGCTATTCCAACTCACAACAGCCATGACCAGTCATACAACAGAGGAGAAAACCCATTATTTGCTCTATAAAGAGAATAGCTATAGGTATATCCATGCTCACAGGGTATCACTTACAACAACAATCACCAGTATGTGGAAGAAATCCAAATGCTCATTATCAAACGGATGAACAAAATGGGACAGACACTTTGATAATATGCTACAATGCCAACGAACCTTGAGGATAATATGCTGAGATGAATAAGCCAGTCACTAAGCTTCAGATTCATAGGAAGTACTAAAGTACTCAAACATAGGGGCAGAAGTACAACGGAGGTTGACGAGAGTAAGAGGAAGGGAGATTATGGATTGTTCTTTAGTTGTTCTCAGAGATTCTGTGTTCTGAAACTGGATATACAAAGACACTTTGCACCTCTGAATTGCATAATTAAGATGATACATTTTGCACTTAGTGTCATAAAAAATAAATTTAAAAAGAACCTGGGAGTGGTGACTATACCTGTAACCATAACACTCAGGAGGCCACGGAGGAAGGATTGTTGTGAGTCCAAGGCCAGACTGTACTACATAATAAGTTCCAGGGCAGCTTGAGCTACAGAATAAGGCCATGCCAAAGAAGGGGTGGGGGGAGTGGGGGGGGGGGTAAGGAGAGAGGAAGGGAGGGAGGGAGAGAGGTAAGAAGGAAAGAAATTTCTTCATGGACACTAGAGAAGGATACAAATGGGAGAAAAGAATCAATCAAAAATATTTTGTTCAGAAATACCATTATGACATCTAATATTTCATATGCTAATAGAAAAAATATTTTCTTATAATCCCACACACTCCCAAATACACACAAGTAACTGCTCTTTTAAACCATCATTGAATGTTCACTATAGCTCTAAGATTTTGATCTGGTAAGAATCTACTCCATATGGTGGTGCCATCTCCCTCAAGTAATATCATTCTTTGTTTTAGAGACAAGGAAATTAAGGGACAGAATGACTGAAAAACTTTTAAAGAGTGTACAATCAGAAACTGACTGTCTGTTTGGTAACTCACCCCAATTCCCTTCTCTAACCTACTCCTACTCCCAAATAATTCTGTAAGGGAAGCCTGCTTCCTTCCTCCCTTCCCCACCAACCCCCTCCCTGCAAACAAACTTCCCCCTCCCAGGACTGCTAAAGGTTCCCCAGAGGTCACCAATTAAGTGTGGATCCATTTGCTGTGCTTATCTGTCCCTGCCTTCCCTGGGCAGGTGACAGGGGTGATCCACATTTTCTTCAGGAAATTATCTCTTCCCTCCATTTTACAGACCCCATTTTCCCCTGATAAGCCTTCTGTTTGACTACTCCTTCCTCTAGCATTCTTAAGATACTTATCTTCTTGCTCAATTTCCACCCAAACAATGACTAATCCATACTTGAAGAAGTAAGGTTGGATCTACTTTAAATTCATTTCAGATGTTTACAGAACTGTTCTGAAGCCTATGGTTAATAGATAGTAGAGCCTTCTAGATGCAGGTTCACTGGAGCGGTGTCTTCAGAGAAGGCTCTCATGACCTAGTACAGTATTTGGCTCACAGTAAACATCAATGGTCTTGTAAATTTTACTCTTAATGTAACTAAACTCTCAAATTTGGAGGTACTTTTCCTAGCAGGATCCTACAGATCCTATTGAGAAACCTCCTAACTATTCAACTGTCACCCTCAATCCAGCACCACTTAAGGATCACTCCTTGGCCCCAGACAATAGCTAAAACAGCAGGAGCCCTTCTTCCTGTTGTTTACTGTGCTATCCCAGGTCCACAGCAGTTCTCCCTGCTTGACCAATTCTATTTTGTTAGAATTCACAAAAGGCATCACCACTCCCCAGCTGTCAAATCTCAACAAGCAATTCTACTCAAAGAGTATCTCCAATCTGAAAGCACTAGATGAGAATAGGGCATTCTCATGATCTACTGTTTCCTGATTCCGTTGGCACCAAGTCATACAGGGCCTTGATTTGGCTTTTCAAGACATACCCCATCCCATCCCACATAGAAGTTCTAAGAAAAGACACTCCCATAAAGCTAGCTCCACACATTCATTTTCCATTCAGTCCTTTTTTGAAGAGGGCATCCTCAAGTCTACTACTGATCTCTGACCTTGAAGATGCTCCCTCTTAGAGCTTCGTTCAGCATAATGGGATGTTAATAGGCTGTTATGATTTACTCTACAAAAATCAATGGTGTAGATCCTGCTGGGGAAATAAGCCACTTTGGTGGGCCCAGCCACATGAAGAGCATTAAGTATCATCTGGTTCCTTGGGAATGAAAATTTATGCTATGCAATTCTGAGCTCTCTTTGAGCTGATTTTTTTTACTTGGATATTGAGTTCAATTTGCCTCCTTGTTTTAAGTAGCTGGGAAAACAAGAAAACATAGCTTGATCACCTTTCAATCTGGAAAACATCTAAAATATTATACAATGTTGAAAAGACAACATGTCTACAATGACTGATGGTAAATGGGCTGTGAATTTTGGGATGGAGCTGGCTGGCACCACACAGCACTTACTGCTTTGTTTTGTTTTGCTTTTGTGAGCAAAGAAAACAAAACTATATAACCATAGCTCCCCAGTAGATCAAAATAAAATATTGAAAGGAACACGGAGAAACTCAATTCACATCTTGATTTTTAAAAATTACCTTTCTTTGACTGAAAGGTCATTCTTGAATAGGGAAAGGATGTTAGTATGTGAGAATGGTCCGATTTTAGGATGAAACAGATATTTTTAAAAGACCATCTGGCTTTGAAAGAATGAGAGAAGAAAGGAAGGCCTTTCTAAACTTCTGTGGGTCACAGAAAACATCCTCTTTTATTTCAAGGTTATCTCGGGTGGACCGTGTAGTTAGAGTTGAAAGTCTTTCCATAGATTTCACACACTGAGCTTCCACGTATCTGAAAATTTACTATTACAAGCTTGGAGGTTCTTTCTACTCTCAGAGAGACACATAATTCAGGGGAACAAACGCTACTGGAGCAGTGTCCAGTCACCACTGCACAGACCTGAAGGTAACAAGGGAAGACGGTGGCAACCTTGCGGCACGAATGTTTCTTGTACAGTGATAATGAAAGAACAAGCTAGTGCTCTTTGTCGGCTTCTATTACTTTTCTGTTCTCTAAAATAAATTTTCTTCTACGAACTAAGCATTCCAACAGCCTGTTGTGGAAACTCTTTCCCTAGGGAGATATAAACAGGCATCGTCTCTCTCCTCCTAGAGCAGGGTACAGACACTAAACCAAAGTACATTTCCACTGAAGTTCAACTCAGAGACCCAGTAAGTTTACTGGGATTCCTTACATAGCATGGGTAACAAGTTACACACAGGAACATTAATGATCCCATGACAGCACACTAACAGAAAGTCTTACCACGGCATGAATAGATGTCATGGATAGAGTCTCCTCTTCAGTTAGCCTCACCACAGTCTACACACTGTTAGCTTCACCACAGTCTACACACTGTAGCACCTCCAAGATCAGGAGGCCACATCTAGTTAAGACAGAATTGCTTCTAGCTGCCTGGGAGATGCATGAGGAAGCAGCCAGAATCTCAAAATCAAATAACTCCCACCCACATCTACTATAAGGGAACATTACTAGTTAACATTACTAGTTAACTATGGGTCTCCTCAAGTAGTCACAGTTAATCTGATGAAAAGATGACTGCTATACTCAGAGCATAGTCCTCTAAAACATGCCCCTCCTCCAGAGGAAGAATACAGTATATCAAACATCATTATCATCTTCTCCTTGGGGAAGCTATCCCCCTCCCCCAGGTCTCCCTTAATGTACAAAATTTCCCTATTCCACATGCTTCACAACTGTCATTGTTTCTGCTTTTCTTTCCACCTCCTAGACAATAAGAAACTAAAGTGCATTGTTTTTAAATTACTAATATTTCTAAGTGCATTCTAACATATGGAAAAATTCAACAAGGTCGCCATGGTCCTTGACTTCAGAAAAATCCACAGGGAAGCTTTTACTAGCCAATGCACGGTCCAGGCACTAGGATGACAGCCAGAAACAAACCATGAACACACCAACCTTCACTGAACATTCAAAAGAGGCCCAAATGGATAAACTAATGAATAGCAAGGAACCAACCATTTCTGCTATTGCTTGATTTGAAATTTCACTCAATGAGATAAAAATAAGACATGCAAACATTCTGCTTTTACATATTTCTTTCAACATGGTAAACTTAAGATCAAGCATAATTTGCACAAGATCTAGAACAACAAAGCTGACATGCAATCTCTCTTTATCAATTAACAATCTCAAAAGCTGTAAGACACGGCCAATACGTCTCTATCTCGCTACTATTAAACACCATTACTAATGCACCATTGATGGGCAGCCATGATTATCTTCAAAAGTAGGAAAGCATCGTGAGACTAACGTTTAACAAAAATCAATCTCCTATACCTATCAATATTAATAACTAATACCTGTATAAAGCCTGTGTCTCCCCCAGTATTTTCCTCTTAAATGAATTCTCTCATTTGTACCCTCACATCTCATGGAAAATGGATAAAGATTTCATACAATCTGTTCTTAATAGTAATCTACATGGAGACCCATAGACTTTCTGTTACAACTGTCAAGCTGTAATTTCAAGCTCAACTTTAGAATTACAGATGCCAATATCAACACTAACATTCGCTATAATTGCATTATACCATCTACAAGAGAAGGTGAATTAAAAAAAAAAATTGAAGGCAAAAATTCTTATAATCTGAGCACCCAGGAAGTTGAAGCAGTAAGGAGGAACAAGGGTTCAAGGTCAACATCAGCTATGCAACAAGGCCAGCCTGAGCTTCATGAGACCCTATCACTACTACCATCATGATCATAATCATCACCACCATTACCACCACCACCACCATCACTGAACAGATCTCTCAAATCTAATCCAATTCATTCCAGCGCTGTGTATGCATCACCCACTCAACAACCTCAGACATCCAGAGGCAGATGAATACGTTGCTAACATTGAACTGCATTGCTATAGCAGTCAGACACCAAAACCTGCAATTTATTCACAAGCAGTCTCTGTAACTACCTCACTCATCTCTGCCTTACAAAAAGATGGTTTGTTAGATCTTACTGTATAGACAACGATAGTAAACCCGTGTTCTACGAGCTCCCTGAGGCCGCAAACTAGGTCACGCTCCCCATGCCCCAGTCCTGTCACCCTTCCCTGTTTATGGCAAGCACTTGGCAATTACACAATGCAAGAATGGACGGCGAAGAAGCTACAAGGCCAACATCTGGTTTAGGAGTGTTCAAGATGATTCCTGCTCTTCCACCAGTCTTCTACTAACTAGACTCTGAGCCATTTAAAGGCAGACACGCTCAGCCTTCCTGTGTAAATCATGTTCAGAGCCCCAGATGGTGTCATGCTCATGTGGCATGTGTGTTGCATCAATATTTGCTCATTGATTTGTTGCTCAAATACCAACCACTACTGAGTTGTGTTTGTCTGGCAAATCATGCAATTTTAATAATTAGTGTCTGAGGTAGGGAAAAAAAATATCTTTCAAAAAAGGCTGATGGTGAATGGGAAGTGCATAAAATTGGTCCATGGGAACTATACTAGATGAAAATACATTTTCATAGCAAATAAATAAAATGTGGGTGGGGGGGTAGGATGGTGGTAAGGCCGATATGGTGGCGCATGCCTTTAATCCCAGCACTCGGGAGGCAGAGGCAGGCGGATTTCTGAGTTCGAGGCCAGCCTGGTCTATAGAGTGAGTTCCAGGATAGCCAGGGCTATACAGAGAAACCCTGTCTGCAAAAAAACAAACAACAACAACAAAAAAAGGATGGTGGTAAATTTCCAAGAGTAACAGTAACACCCACTTTATTGTTATTTACATAGACACACGCTCTAAGGGACACATGTAAGACTGGAGAAATGGCTCTGTGGTTAAGTGTCTTTCTGTTCTAACGGAAAATCAGAGTTCAGTTCCCAGCAACCACCAGCAACCACCAGCAACCACCATGAGTGGCTCACAACTACCTGTAGTTTCAGTTTCAAGGGATCTGATATCTAATTCTAGCTTCCATGGGTACCACACATACAAGGCATACACACATAGAAAGGCAACACACAGCTGGGGAGGGGCGGAGGATTGACCACTTGCCAAGTAACCAAACTGGCATGGATACCATGCATAGACAGTACAGTAACCTATGTGGCTTCAAAATACAGAACCAACTGCTTGGTCTACAAAAGTAATAGGACTCAGTTTTAGATTTTACAAGCCCTAAATTTTTTTCTCCAGTTTTTAATAATTTTTTCATTTTTTTCTTTTATTGAAAACAAATTGTTTTCTCATACCATATGTCCTGATTATAGTTTCCCCTCCTCTCAGTCCCTCCCCATCTAACACCCTCCCCCCCACCCCCAATCCACTCTCTTTCATCTCTCATTAGAAAACAATAGGCTTCCAAGAGATAACAACCAAACGTGACAAATATATATAAGATGAAGCAAAAACAATCTATATATTATATAAATTAGTCTGACAAAAGCAAGTGCAATAAAGGATATCAGGCCTTGATACTGAATGAGGCATTCTGATAAAGCAAATCTCTAGTTCATTCCAGAGTAATCAGAAAACCACTCATGGTGTAGGACTTGTGACTGGCACGGAGCAGGGAATGAGTCAGGGAATCTCAGGGTGTGTGGCAGCAGTACACACTATCCAGGTAATCCCCACCCCCACCCTGTGGTGAGTACTGACCCTCTGGGAGAGCAGGTAGCCCATGTTCTCATACAATGGAGATGATTTAAGTCTTAATTTGAGGGGGGAGGAATTTTCATGCACTCATGTTTTTAATCATTACCCTTCCTATACAGAGCTTCAGAAAAGCAGCACCACAGGCCGTTAGGCATAATGTACATACATCCCAGGACATTCCCAGGAAACGATGCCCCACAATATAAAGCTTTGTATATATTCTTGCAATACATGACTTTGTTCTCAAAGAGATGCTCAGGCAAGAAAGGCTAATCACTCGAATGGTTAAGTTCTAGTTATTTGGGGTTATTTCTATATATCAATGAATTCAAGCAGTCAGTTCACAGCCCAAGATGATGATATTCATAACGATGTTCATGATGAACGGAGAATTCTTCTGGGTTATCGATAGCATGATAATTGCCTTCAGACAAATGAATGCTTATTTTAATTGAACCAAGTGTGATTAGGAATATATTGCAATGAAGCTCCCATGGGCTCTTAAAAAAAAGAAAATAACAAGAGATTTGCATTGTATTGTTCAATAGATTGAGTGTTCAAAATGGAGGGATATAGAAGATATCTTTTACTAATGTCACTGCATTTTAAATGTTCTAGACATACATCCCCTGCCCCAAAATAAAGTCTTCAGCATCCATCCATCCATCCATCCATCCATCCATCCATCCAAACTGTCAACAACCACCATGATTTCTACTTAGACTGGAACTTAACTTGGTAAAGGATACGAAAGCCAGTCTTTTCAATGCTGATTCTGGGGCTGAGTACAGTAGGAATAAAGTGGGGGAAAGGTTTGAAATTCTTTTTATTTTTTAAAGATTTACTTATTTATTTTATGTATATGAGTGCACTGTCATTGTCATCAGACACACATACCAGAAGGCATCAGGTCCCAATACAGATGGTTGTAAGCCACCATGTGGTTGCTGGGAATTGAACTCAGGACCTCTGGAAGAGCAGCCAGTGCTTTTAACCTCTGACCCATCTCTCTAGCCCCTGGAACTCCTTCCAAGACTCCCCTAATTTTTTTAAGTCTTATTTTTAATTTATGTGTACATGTGTGCCTATTTGTATGTGCAACACGTAGATGTCTGGTGCTTACAGAGGCCAGAAGAGGGTATCACCTGGAGCTGGAATCGTGGGCATCTGTGAGCTACCCTATGTGGGTGTTAGGAAATGAAGGCGGGTTCTCTGAAAGAGCAGTAATCACTCTTAACTGCTCAGACACTTCTCCAGCCTCAATTCCCTAATGTCACTACCATGCTTAGAATGCATTTAAAAAATTAAAAAGAACTATTGGCAAATGTTGAGGCTTAATGAGGCTTCTAGTCATAAAGAGTACTAATCCAGGGCTGACTGGATGATTCAGCAGGCAAAAGAACAGCCAACAAGCCTGACAACCTGAGTTCCATCCCTGGAACCCACATACTCAAAGGACAGACTCCTGAAGGTTGGTGTCTGACCTTCATACAAGTCCCATGGCATGTACACAGCTTTCCTGTCCACCCCCAAACACAATAAATCATGAAATATATATGGGTTTTGTTTAATGTAGAAAGTATGGTTCAGAGGAAGTTCCAGTGTTAACAGCTCCTCACTTCTAGGTCTAAGTCTTGCCATTAAATCTGCCACGGTTTGGATGTGGTCTATCTCCCCCAAAGCTTCTTATTCTGGTCCTTGGAATGATGCTGTGGAAACAAGGTAGGATGGGGCTGGAGAGATGGCTCAGCAGTTAAGAACACTTATTGCTCTTGTAGAAGATCTAAGTTTTGTTCCCAGCATACACATGACAGCTCACAACCTCCTTTAACTCCAGTACCAGAGGATACGATGCCCTCTTCTGACCTCCAAGGGTTCCTGAATGCACATAGTGCACAGCCAAGTACTCAGGCACACATGTACACATAAAATTAAAATTAAATAAATAAAGGTGGTGGTACCTTTAAGAGGTAGGCAGGGTCTAGTGGAAGGTAATTAGGTCATGTCCAGTGCCTCCAGGCACTAATACTATCCTCTTGGAGTGGTTTAGTTCCCACAGGAGTGAGTTGCTATAAAAGAAGAGAAATGGACCCTTCCTGTTTTCTTGCTTTCTCTCCCACCAAGTGATGACTGCTGTTTGCCTCTCTCTTGTGCCTTCCTCTTTTTTCTCTTTCTACATCCTCATGATCTGTATACCCCAAGATTCACCAGTGCTGATAAGATGACTAAGCACATAAAAGTGCTCGTCCACCAAGCCAGACAAGACCTAAGTTTGGTCCCAGAACCCAAGGGTAGAAGAAGAGAAATGTGGCCCACAAGCCATCTCTGACTTTCAGATAAATACTGTAATATGTACCAGCATTGGTGTGCACACATGGGGGTGGAGGGAGGGAGAAAGAGGACTGTTTAAGTCAATAAAACTTAAAAGACCATTTCCAGACACAGCCCTTCAACCTTGTACTAGAAGTACAAGCCAAATTTAACCTCTTTTCTTTGATGAATTCCACACAGTCTGTGGCATTCAAAAGAAGATAAACCCAGACGAATTTTCTTTCATTTGAGTCCCTTCCCTAATATTTATGCCAAAATATTTAACAGAAGCCTGGGGCAAGGGTGCTTACAAAGAGAAGGTTTTGGTCGAGGGCACATGCGTTAGTCTAGCCATGAAGATGCATGGTTTATGATGGCCTCTTCCAGAATGGTATGTCCTCACAAACTTCCTGTGAGCTCTGTCTGGAGGTGGTAAGGACAGGACAGGACTCTCAGGCTGTTATGACTGAATCAGCAAACACAGCACAGAGCAGACTCCACATGAAACACCACCACAGGCAGAAGTGGCCCAACTTCTTGAAGACCCAGTAGTTAGAGGAAAGTCTTTTTTAAACCCAGTGGAAAAGGCCCACGTAAGGCAGGCACCAGTATAATTACCAGGCCACCAGGCCTGCGTGCCAAGCCAGCTTGATGTGGCCTCTTGACCAGGTTTCATCGTTGGCCTTGATACATGTTCCCTCTGGCCTCCTCCTGCTCCTGCTATTAAATGGACTGGCAGATGCTTGCTTGTGTACTTCAAGCCCCAGCTTTCTATGTTCTAGTTTGTTTTGGCACCGAGTTCAAATGAGAGAGCATCTGCAGACCGGCCCAGAGCCTCACAAAATCCCACTGCTGGGTTACCATCAAGCACTTGCTCCTACCTTCCCAAAGACTGTTGCGAATTCTCCTCATACTCATCAAGTGTGGTCTGGACACAATCAACTGCTAGTTTTTATTATTCATCTCTCCCTGGCAAATGCACAGAGTTGCTCACTTGCTGGAGAGGGGAGGCACATGCGTGTGCTTCTAGTTCTGTTCTTGGAGATCTGCCCTTTATTTCCCACAATCTTATTCAGTTTGGTGGCCTCACCACCAAACATGTGTCTACCTCAGGGTACATTCTCAAAGTTTGCCACAGATACTCCAATACCCCAGGACTTGTGGACCAGTGCACAAAGTTTCTCATCTTCATCCCTCCACTGTGTCTCACCATCTATCAGATGCTAGGCCCCATCCTTAAGAGTCACCTTTGACATCCCTCTCTCCATCTAATTGATCCACAACTAATTGATCCTATCATGCCTGGGTTTTACTTTCAGCCAAGAAATCTACACTTCTATCCTCTGGTGCCCTCTCCAGACTTCTAGCAAGCCATGTTGTAGTTCAGTGTGTATTGCCCACCCCCACCCCCAGCAAGCTCAGAAAGGTCCCCTCCCTCTGGGCCCTTCTATATCATGCTTCTTTATTTCAATTCCAAAAGCACAGCCATGTGGGCAACAGGATCTGTGTGTTCACATCATCAGGATGAAAAAGAAACTATATTCACTTAATGAAATTTTTGTAAACCTTTCTCAGGTCACATCCTTAAAAAAACATGCTCATGTTTCACAATTGTGGCTCCTCCAATAGAAATTCCTCCAGAATAAAACATTTAGTAAGCTATTTCACCCACTAATCCAAAAATTCATGGCCAAGTTAGGAGCAAGGTACAATGGCAATACCAACCTAGATGGAGACATAAAAGCCAACAGAGAGAGAAGCCTGGAGAGTAAAGGGAAAGAAAAAGAAAAAGAATAAAACAGAATCCAAGTAGAGGACCAGAAAAATGGTACAGGTAAAAGCATGCTGCTCTTATAGACTTCTGGGATTCAGTTCCCAACACCCACATCAGGAGTTCACATCCATTTGTAACTCCTGATCAAGAGTGTCTAGTGCCCCCTATTGGCCTCAGCAATCACTGCACTCACAGTCTCAAATCCACACAAGAACAGAAGGACACATGATTAAAAATAAAATAAAACCTTAAAAGAAACAACAACAACAACAATAATAATAAAACTCAGAACCCGGGATGGTCCACCATTGCTTCTCCAATGACAGGCGCCCACACCACCATCCCATGCTACATCAGGACTTTTCCAGAAGGTCTCCCACCAGCTCAATTACAGCTGAGGGAGAGATATTTCAGGCCTGTGCATTTTTCCTTTAGCTTCAGGGTGATGCAATGAAAGCTGAATTTTCAAAGAATAAAACTGCTAATTAGGAAGCTGGGCTCACAGTTTCCAAAGGCTGAATGTTAACGAGGTCCTTTTCTTTCCCATCTTTGGGGAACACAGTCATTCTTTCCATTCCTGACCCCACACAAGGAGTGTTGACTATGTAAGCTCTTGGGGTATCCTGGATAGCGCAGAAACAGGGTAGCGAGAAAGACCAGGCCCATGTGTGCTGCCTGGTAGAATAAAATTCATTTTACCCCTGAGTTAAGTTGATTACTCAGACTCTGAAAAGTCCTCCCTGCCCCCACCCCGAGCACACACTCACATTTTCCTTATGCTAAATGGCTCTAGGAAAACAAGCAGGGCATTATACTTGGCTCCTTGGAATGAGATCAGTACTAGTTTCAAATTCCCTTGTGGAGCAACCCCAAGGCCATAAGACCCTGTAAAAGTCCCAGATGCCTAACAGCTCAGGAAGGACCTAACTATGACAATAAAGCATTACTTAAGTAATGGGGGGAGGAACAGCCCCTGACTGGTTTTGTAGACATTAAGCAGGACCAGGTCTGCAAACAACCTAGGCTCAGTCTGGGCCGTTCCCTGGAGTGGAAGCCAGAGAGAGCCTAGACCTTCTTGAAGGGCCAGGCAGTCATTTTCTGCACCTGGCACCATCTGTGCACACCC